>NC_080541.1:28404434-28716934 GCF_028640845.1 Ahaetulla prasina
TATATATATGTATTCAGAACACATTAGATTCATGTCGTGAAATTGAATTCAATCTTGGGCAATTTCACAAATACACAAACACACAGACAGATATGCAGGGCTTCATATGAGAAGTTGGAATTTGTTTGTTGTATTCAACACTTAACATGTACATCCAGTATGTTTTAGCCCTGTGTGATTTTCGAACTCACAACTGTTATTGGAGTTGCTGAGAATTCATCAAGGAAAAACTACTAACACATTAAAAATAATATTTTAGTTTAAACCAGGGGTTAAATGCTCCCAGTTCACACCGGCTCTCCCGATTAGGTAGCGATGGCAGCTGCTGGTTCAGAGAACTGGTAGCAAAAATCCCTGCCCCCCCCCCCCGCCTCTGCTGAGCCGCATCATCAGCAGAGGTGTTTTTTTTTTTACTTTTAAAAGTTTTTCTTCAGCCAAAACATGCCTTTAAAAGTTTTTTAAAAAACCCTCTGATGATCGCAGGGCTGAGCAGGGATCAAAACCCTTTAAAAGTTTTTTTAAAAAAAACCCTCTTCAGCCGAAGGGGGGGGGAGAAAAAAACCCCAGGATTTAAAAGCCTCCTCTGGCGATCCCAGAGGAGTTTCCTGATCCTCACAGGCTTTTAAACTCACTTTTTAACAGCCCCAACTTACAAGAGCCCCGACCCATGCCCAGCCAATTCCGGCTCCTCACTTACCTATAATTACTGCTCCTTTCCCACTGCAACTGCATGCTTTCTTCAGCTACTGAAGAAAAAAAAAGCTTGCTCTGACTTCCTGCTTTGCTAGCTGAGGAACTCTGGGATTTGAAGTCCACAATAAAATAAAATAAAATAATAAAATAAAATATTTGTGCAGCTTTCTGAGATTTGGTGTGTTTCTGTAGTGTTTCACTCTAACTACACAAACACATAAAATCTCAGAAAGCTGTAGGTGGCATTTTGTGTGTGTGTGTGTGAGAGAGAGAGAGAGAGAGACAGAGAGAGGTGTGTGTGTGTAAAGTGTGAAAGTTGGTTTTTGAGCTTTTTGTGGCTGTGTGAAGTGTGAAGTGCAGCTGCTTTTACATTGTGTGTGAGTCAGTTGTGTTGTGTTGTGTTGTGTGTGTGTAAAGTGTGAAAGTTGGTTTTTGATACCTCTTATTGTTTTTGATACTTTGTTTATTATTTTTATTATTTATTGTTATTGGCCACGCCCACCTAGTCATTTGACCACCAAGCCACGCCCACCAATGAAGCCACGCCCACAGAACTCGTAGGGAAAATTTTTAGATTTCACCCCTGGTTTAAACACTATGCAGCCATTGTTGTTGCTGCTGCTATAGTTATTTATATTTGTGAGTTCTGTATAAAGCAGAAGTGATGCAATTAAAGCAGAAGTGTTGCAATTAAAGCAATATTCAGTGCTGTCAAGTACTTTGGCCTCCATTTATTGAATGTATATGCTTACAGCATGTAGTGGAAGATGTACATTTATTCTAAGACAGAATAAATTTTAAAAGTCCTTTAAGCTGTGCTTCCTTCCAAGTGAGTTCATGACAGATCTATGTTTCTTAGCAATAATAAGAAAGATTTGGTTGCTATTTCTCTTTTCTAAGATTTTCTTTCCCTTCCCAGTCTTGCCGCTAGCTCTTTGATTTCACGTTCTTCCATAACTACATTCTACCTTATTTTTTGGGATAGCCAAGCCTGATCAGTAACAAATGTGCATGCATACATCTGAGAGTCAATCAAGGAAACTTCAAATAAACAGAAGACCCAAGTTTCTGTTTAATATTTGCGGTACAGGACTATGACCAAATTCATCACACTCAATCAGGTATACTCATTGGTTGACTTTGTGCTGGTCCCTATTTTTCATTCCAATAGCCTAATTATATGTAAGATTAAGATATGTCACATAATTGTTGTTATTTTTCATTCCAATAGCCTAGAGAGTTCCTGGAGGTCTAGCCGTTCGGAAGCTGATCGGACACTAGTGAAGTCCTATACTAGGACTTACCTAGTGGCATTGAGGGAAGCGAGGCATAACTACGCCTCCTCCCTCATTGCATCGGCAGATAACCGCCCAGCCGCCCTGTTTCGGGTGACTCGCTCCCTCTTACAACAAAGGGGAGCGGGATGACCCGTTGCAGGGACGTGCTGAGGAGTTTAACGGTTATCTATACGATAAAATCGTTCAGCTTCGGGATGGTCTGGACCAAGATTGCGGTGACGCGGGTGAGATGCTCGAGGGTGGTCTTGGCGATATTGTTTGGGATGAGTTTGACCCTGTGGCTCCCGAGGACATGGACAGGTTGTTGGGTAGGCTGAATGCCACCACGTGTTTACTGGACCCGTGCCCCTCCTGGCTGGTGCTGGCCACCCAGGAGGTGACACGAGGCTGGCTCCAGGCGATTACGACCGCTTCTTTGGTGGAGGGTGTCTTCCCGGCCGCCTTGAAAGAGGCGGTGGTGAGGCCCCTCCTTAAGAAGCCTTCCCTGGACCCAGCTGTTTTAGGTAATTATCGTCCGGTCTCCAACCTTCGCTTTGCGGCGAAGGTTGTAGAGAGTATGGTGGCATATCAGTTTCCCCTGCACCTGGATGAAACTGTCTATCTAGACCCGTTCCAGTCCGGTTTCCGGCCCGGTTACAGCACGGAGACGGCTTTGGTCGCGTTGGTGGATGATCTCTGGAGGGCCAGGGATAGGGGTTGTTCCTCTGCCCTGGTCCTATTAGACCTCTCAGCGGCTTTCGATACCATCGACCATGGTATCCTGCTGCGCCGGTTGGAGGGATTGGGAGTGGGAGGCACCGTTTATCGGTGGTTCTCCTCCTATCTCTCCGACCGCTCGCAGTCGGTGTTGACAGGGGCAGAGGTCGCCCGGGCGCCTCACTTGTGGTGTGCCGCGGGGTCGATCCTCTCGCCTACTGTTTAACATCTACATGAAGCCGCTGGGTGAGATCATCAGTGGTTTCGGTGTGAAGTACCAGCTGTATGCGGATGACACCCAGCTGTATTTTCACACCGGACCACCCCAACGGTTATCGAAGTGCTGTCCCGGTGTCTGGAGGCCGTACGGGTCTGGATGGGGAGAAACAGGCTCAAGCTCAATCCCGCCAAGACAGAGTGGCTGTGGATGCCGGCATCCCGGTACAGTCAGCTAAATCCGCGGCTGACCATCGGTGGCGAGTCATTGGCCCCGATGGAGAGGGTCCGCAACTTAGGCGTCCTCCTGGATGAACGGCTGTCTCTAGAAGATCATTTGACGGCCGTCTCCAGGAGAGCGTTCTACCAGGTTCGCCTGGTACACCAGTTGCGCCCCTTTCTGGACCGGGATGCCCTATGCACGGTCACTCACGCACTCGTGACGTCTCGCCTGGATTACTGCAATGCTCTCTACATGGGGCTCCCCTTGAAGGGCATCCGGAGGCTACAGTTAGTCCAGAATGCGGCTGCGCGGGTGATAGATGGAGCCCCTCGTGGCTCCCGCATAACACCCATCCTGCGCAGACTGCACTGGCTACCTGTGGCCTTCCGGGTGCGCTTCAAGGTGTTGGTGACCACCTTTAAAGCGCTCCATGGCATTGGGCCGGGTTATTTACGGGACCGCCTACTGCTATCGAATACCTCTCACCGACCCGTGCGCTCTCATAGAGAGGGTCTCCTCAGGGTGCCGTCAGCGAGGCAATGTCGTCTGGCGACGCCCAGGGGAAGGGCCTTCTCTGTGGGGGCTCCCACCCTCTGGAACGAACTACCCCCCGGACTTCGTCAGCTTCCGGACCTTCGGACCTTCCGCCGCGGGCTTAAAACATACTTATTTAATTGTGCAGGACTGAGCTAAATTTTAAATTTATGGGTTTTAACTTATGGGTTTTAATTGATTTTTATTTTTATATTTTAATCAACGGGCTATTAGAATAAGTTTTTTAACTATTTTTAATTACTTTTATATTGTATTTATATGTTTTTAAAGTGCCTGTGAACCGCCCTGAGTCCTTCGGGAGATAGGGCGGTATATAAATATGATTAAATAAATAAATAAATAAATAAATAAATAAATAAATTATATGTAAGATTAAGATATGTCACATAATTGTTGTTACTGGAACAAAATTGGAGAAAGGAATACTGCAAATGATGCCTCAAACTCCTAGAGGAAAGACAGGATAGGAATGTAAGAAGTAAATGAAACGTGTAGGTAAGATAATTCTACTCTTAGCCTCACTCTCTAGTAAATACTACTACACTGTCTCTACTTATTATACTCCAAATAATTAGTTCTTTATATTTTGAATTTAGTAATAAAGGGATTTCTGAGTCTAGGAAAGAAAGAGTACAGAATTTAATGACATGATCTTTAAATTGGTAAATTGAGATGGTTCTAAGGAAATCATAGCTGGGCTACAAAACCCCAGATAACCTCTAGATGACAGCAAAGAGACAAGCATCTAGTGATTATCAGGATTTTTGCAGGTTCAGATATGATTAATAATTATATATGTTGATGCATATAATAGTCATGCATCAACATAAATTTAAATTTAATCAAGAGATGAGTAAAGACCTGGACATTTGAAGAATGGTTTCAGGAACTGGGTATGGCTCAGTGGTGTCATTCAAATTTTTCCCTACTGGTTCTGTGGGCATGGCTTGGTGGGTGGGTGTGTCCTGTGACTGAGTGGGTGTGACCAACTCGATGTCACTCATGGCCATAGTCACTCAGAACCCAGTAGGAAAAAATGTGTGTATGAGCACCAGAAGGGCTCATAGTGAATGCTGTGGCAGAGAGAATCTGAAGTTTTGTCCTTCGATTCACAGTGGAGCTGCTGCTCCCTTTATGGTCCCCCCTGGCCCACTCCCTCCCAGGGGTCAAAGTACCTTAAAGGGACAAGCTGCAGCAGCTCCGCTGTGAATGGAGGGAGAAATGTTCAGATTCTTTCTGCTGCAGCCTTTATGGTTGGATGGGCCGAGCGGCTGGAAGGGTCGAGCAACAGTTGGAAGGGGTGAGCGATGACCGGGTGAGTGTGCAACTGGGGAGGTGTGGTGGGGTCAATCAAGGGTGGTTTTTACTGGTTTGGTGAACTGATTCAAATTGTCCCTACGGGTTCACCCAAGCCAGTCCGAACCGGTCGAATTTCACCCCTGGTATGGCTAATCTAGAGAAAATAAGGACTAGGGCTGACGTGATTGCAGTATTCCAATATTTGAAGGACTGCCACAAAGAAGAGGGGGGTCAACCTATTTTCTAAAGCATCAGAAGACCAGAAACAATGGATGGAAAATAATCAAGGAGAAAAGCAACCTGGAATTAAGAAGAAACTTCCTAACACTGAGAACAATTAACCAGTGGAATAGCTTGCATTCAGAAGTTATGGATGCACCATCATTGGATATTTTTAAGAAGAGACTGGGGGTTGTCTTAAATTGAATAGGGTCTCCTGCTTGAGCAAGGGGTTAGACCTCCAAGGTCCCTTCCAACTTTGCTCTGATTAATTGAGACACTAGAAAGAAGAAACAGGCACAATTTTTAGCTTCTACAGCTCTTCAATGCAAGCACAGTGTGCTAAAGAAAACAAGGCTTTGGTTTTTAGCCAGCTTAGCACCACTTTCAAAACATAGTTAAGCCATGACAAAAAACAGGGAACTAGTCAAACCAAATGAGTGCTAAATCTGCAAAGGAATGCTTCATAAAATTGTAGGAATGTGGTGCTAATGTGATAGCTTATGTTACAAGCAAAGCAATAGCAATAGTTCCTCTTACTTCTCAGTGTGCTACAGTCTGGTGGACATAGCGCCTAAGACAAAGATGGGAACCCTTTATTAGTAAAGTTGCTTAAAACTGAAATTTTATTCTTTTCAAAATTATTTCTTACTGAGCTGGAGGATGGGCTTAACAAATATACTTAACAAAATGTTTGCTTTTCTTCATTATTTAGCCAAGTTGACTTTGAAATTAAGGTTCAAAAAAAATATCTGAATGAAAGCTTAATGCTAACCATTCCTGAAATAAAGGAAATATATGTTCTGACATAAAGAGTTGTCATTTTAAATAATTCCATTTAAGCAGATGAAAAAAATGAGAAATGGACAAAAAGCTGTGGCTTAGGACACACTCTTTTCTGTTTTCAAAAAAAACTGAAAAAAATCTTCTGAAATCACAAGACCTGAGATAGTTATACAGTGACAATATGTTGTAGTTCAGCTTTTCTGGAGCGCAATCCCTTTGCGTGCTGAAAGGCGGCCTGTGCATGCTCACTGGCCAGCTGATCATTGGTCACACGTGTGTGCTAGAACCCGGAAGTTCAGCTTTTACGGAACGCAGCCCCAATAAGTGTGCACGCACGTGCGAGACATTTCCGCATGGCTTTTTCAGCACTCGGTGCCAAAAAGGTTCGCCATCACTGGTATAGGGTCTCCTGCTTGTGCAGGGAGTTGGACTAGATGACCTCTAAGGTCCCTTCCAACTTTGTTCTATGTTTTTCAACTTCCCAGTCTGAAACTGAGAGTGACTCAGCCAGCTTCTACATCTAAGGAAAAGACCAGAACTGATTCTCTATTATCCTAGTCATGTTCCTTAGTTACTGCACAACTTAGTTTTTCACAGAGAGACAGAGGTGTGTGGGTGGGTGTGAACAAGTTCAGATGCTCAGGTGAATTTAACATTGTGATGGAAATAGTGGTAATTTTCATGAGGGCTAGAAGACAGATGCAAAGTGGGCATTATAGCAACCTTCAATCAACTACATATTATCAGTATGACCATATGACCATATGGACCATATGACCATATGACCATATGACCATTTCTAAAGGATTTAAATTGCAGAAAGATAATTTCTTAATTTTAAGGTACACTTTATCCCATGACAAAACCTGCTACCTAAGAAAGAATTATTCTTTCCCTTATAAGATCATATCATAATGTTGTTGAAGGAAACACAAGGTAGTATTTGTTTAGCTTTTTCTTAAATCTTCCAGAAATGGAGAACCTGCAGCTTTGATGGTAGACTCTTCACTGTTGTACAGATCAGGTTAAATTAAGGGCCCTACAACTTATATCTATTAGTTAGTTTAGTTAGTTTAGGCAATAGAAATAGTTCCTGACATATTCCTTAGAAAATTCTGCGTCTTCTTTTCTTCAGGCTGAATAAACCAAGTTTCTTCAATTAATTCTTAAAGAGCTTGTCTTGAAGCGGTCTTGCTACATGTCTTCAAATAAAGACCAAAGAGCATGAAGTAATTCTTACTGCAATCAGGCAGCTGAACATTCTGTAATTTAACTAACAGATTAACAGAGTTGGAAGAGACCTTGCAGGTCATCTAGTCCAACCCCATGCCCAAGCAGGAGATCCTACATTTGCCTCTATCTAGGATCGAACTCACAACCTCCTGACTGTGAGGCAACAGCTCCACCTCTAGGCCACAGCAGCTGGGCAACTGTTTCACTGAGCATGGAATTACATTATACAAACCCCACAACTCAATGGTCTGCAGCAACCAGAAAATGAAATGTTCAACTAAAGACAGACAGGTTACCAAAAAAGGTATTTTGTATTAATAAGATGTAATTTCAGCAATAAGATAGCAATAACATCAACTATCCCAGGTCCGAACTGCAAGATTATGATGTTGAGAATCCAAGAGTTTTGTTTGTTTTTGTGACATTAGAAATCCAAACTATAATATGCAAATGTAGAAAAAAATAAGGGACAATGAAGCAATATGACAAATTGGGTTTTCCTATTCAGGCATTCGCATGGAACTGACAGCCCCAAGAGTCCCATTATATTTATTTAAAAATAACTTGTAAAACTTAAAAAAGTAGGTTAGGGTTGTTTTTTTTTAAGTCTTTCATATCATTATGACAAATGTAAAATCAAATGTTATCTTCTATCTGATTTGGACCAGAAAACATAACGGATAAATTTCAAATTAGATTATAAACTTGATCCATATTCCAGGAAATTTAAAACCATCATATTATAAAGCAAGCAAATCAGTCATAGCAATACAAATAAAAGAGAAATACCATGAACAAAGTCAAAAGTGTGTGTGTGTCTACACATACATACACAGAGACAGAGACAGAGACAGAGGCAAAGGCACGAACACTTTTTAAACAAAAATTAAGATAATGGAGAGTTAAGGAATTTTTTCATTTTGTATCTTTTAATTTTTAATTGTTTTATTTTTTAACTGCATAGGAACTCATTCCAAGTTTAAGTTTAGAATGGCAAATGATTTTATGTGACTAATGATGAGATACTTTAGGCATGCAAGATCTATGTAGGATAGAAATCAGAACTGGGGGTTAGAATTTCTTTTTTGAGTATAAGATTACATTTTCTAATCCAAAGACTCGTATCCAAAAATCGCAAGATAGAAAATTGGAATTTCTTCACATTTTATAACTCTGCATCCTGTGACACAACCATCAAGGTTAAAAAACTAACATTCTTAAATATGTCTACCTCAATAGGAAACTGATTAAACTGTATTCTAGGAAACTGATTAAAAAATCCAGTTGAGCAGTTCATCCATTCCAGAAATGGATTGAAATAACCCAAAATTGTAAAGTCATTTCATGTGGTGGGTAGAGTTATGAAGAGCTTATTATGAAGTTTTATTTACTTTTTACCCCATGTGGATGCATCTATGCATCTTGAATGCCATTTGGCTCACTTACAAGACAGCAGCTGGAATTCAATGGTTTCTCAATTTAATGGAAATTAACCTAATGTTGCAGTTTTAGACCAATAAATGCAGTCAAACTCAGTTATTCTTTGAAAAATTTCTTTTCCTGAATGATGTAGCACCAAATGATACATAACAACGTATTGATAAAAGGGCATATTAAAGTATTTATCACGTGAAATAACAACAAAAGGCATTCTATTCAGGGAACTTGCTTACATAAAACAATATACGGTCAGAATTTCAGGAGAAAAATTGTTTTTGGTAAAAGCAAATAACCATATGTTGTGGGGAATTTTTTTTCCTCAGCATTAGAAATGAAATACTGTAAATGTATTACCTGAAAAAGTTGCAAGAATTTTACATTCTTAATAATTATTATAATTAGATTAGTGATGGATTTACACAAACATTCTGGCCTCAAATCACCATTCATAATTAAATTCAATAATTAATAATTAAACACACTGAAGAAGATTGAGTTACTCATTATTTCATTCTCAAGAGCAGTGGAGCAGTGGTTAGAATACAGTACTGCAGGCTACTTCTGCTGACTGCCGGCTGCTTGGAATTTGGCAGTTCAAATCTCATCAGGCTCAAGGTTGACTCAGCCTTCCATTCTTCCGAGATGGGTAAAATAAGGACCCAGATTGTTGGGGGCAATATGCTGACTCTGTAAACCACTTAGAGAGAGTTGTAAAAAGCACTGTGAAGCAGTATATAAGTCTAAGGGCTATTGCTACTCAAACTCACTTTAGAAGGAAGCAGCAAGGATAAAATAATAGCAGACTTGAAAGAAGCTTGAGATCTCCGTAACATCAACTTGCAAATATGTTTAGATTCCACTGAAGTGTTTATTTTGCATATTTTCTGACATTAATAAATTCAGACTGTTGTTTATCTTTTAGTCCTTTAGGTGTGATTTAATATTACAGGGGGAATTTAATATTACAGGGGGGGAAATGGTACGAGTCTCTTTCCAGTTAGGAAACTTATATATGGAAGAAAATCTGAACTTCAAGCGCACTTCCTGAGTAATTGTTCTGTTTGTTGATTCTAAAATTAATCTACAACCAATGGAAAATATTTATCTTTTTCAAAGAAGGAACAACTTTATCAGACTTGTTGCAGATTGTTGGCAGTTTTTGGTCTAAATTACAAGGGGGGGAAATATCCTCCTTTATGATTGTCAATTAATGTCCAGGGCACTATGAAAAGGGTATTTAGAAGCAGGTACAAACTACCTTTATAAGCTGAGGTTAAATATTCACCATGTTATGAGATCTTATTGCAAAATGAAAAACGGGGGGAGGGGGTATTCATTTCCATCTTGCCCTATCAGCCAAACGTCCCCTCCAAATCTGAATTCACTTGTTAAAGTTTGTCCCCTTTTAAACATATTTCTCTGGGGGTGAGGAACTCAGGATATGCCCCAGACTAATTCGAATATCTAAAGTTGTCTACAGGTAGCCCACACAGCATAAATGAATAAAAACAGTACCTTGGAGAGCTCTGGAGTTTCTCCTATTAAAATAAGAGCAAACCTGTCTCTGTAGCATTCCAAAGACAGTTAAAAGTCTCACACAGACAGTCAGGATCTATACCAGTGTTGGCGAACCTATTGCATGCGTGCTGGAAGAGGCACACAAAACCATCTTGCGACGAATGTGCTGGCTCCTCTTCTGCATTCCTGTGCTCAAACGCACGCCCGTCAGCTGGCTGTTGCATGTGTGGGGACGGGGGACCCCAGAAGAGCGGTGTTTTGGCACACATGTGCAGGCCAACACCCGACCTTCCAGGTTGATGTCACGTGCATATGCAATGGCCAGCTGTTTGTCAGGTGTTTGGGCGCCGGCTTGTGCATGCGTGATGGACCAACACACTTCCAGGTATCACCGCTCCCACACGTGTGAAGGCCAGCACAGGAACGTGGAAGAGGAGCCGGCGAAGCTGCACATTCATTGTGGGATAGTTTCGCATGCCGCTTCCAGCACACATACCGGCATGCAAGAATGCTAAAGGTTCGCTGATACTGATCTATACTGTGAGGTCCACCGTCTCCATAGGAGATGACCGAAGTGTTAAAGAGCCCCAGCTGATTTTTGAAGTCTCAGACATCCACAGGCTGGAGCCATAGACATTCTGCCATGAATTCATCTTGCAAGTCTGAAGATAATGACAAAGCCATGTGCTCTGACCAGAAGAACCATGAATATAGTAGGTTCTCCCCTGCATAATTTTTTTTACTGTATGATTCCTTACATGCCACAAAAGGGGTGAAAGTCAAGTTATTGCGAGGGGGGATTGGGGAATTGTGCAGCAGGTGTACAAATGAAGTCATAGATGCTGACACAAACTTGTAGTTTTATATAAATAAATATATTTAACATCTATATATTCAGCAAAGTAGATAGTCAGGCAACAGAAGCATTGTCAGGTAAATCACAGCACACACAGGGAACAAGAAGAAAAAGGCAGGAAAAAGGGAAACTTATCCTCCACACGCATAGCAGCCAATCACAGCGCAGATTGCCTCACACGGGGCCAGTACTCTGGCACCAATCAAGCACAACTTTATGTTCTGGCTCACTTCACAACCCCACTGCTCCAGCTACTAAATTTAAATCTCTTAACAAGGATGTTGCGGTTGTTAGATCCTGCATTTTTTAAGTCTTATCATTCATAAAAAATATACCAGCCCAGAAAGAACCTATTTGTAATGGCTTGTTTCTTTGCTTGAAGGAAGTGGAAATATGTTTCTTTGCATGCTTCTCTACTCATATTATTCTACTGAACCAGTCCCCACTGAAAATCTAGGTGAGTAGTGGATGTAGATGATGTTAGGCATCTCTGGGGAAGGCTGTTAAGTAGTATTTCAAGTGTCTGGATGTTCTTGCACATGAGTAGAACTGGGTAGGAAGCAATGTCTTTTAAGTGAAACATTGATCTGAGAGAATTCAAAAGTAAAAAAAATGTACCAAGGTGAAGGGAAAGAGTAAGTGCATAAGTGTTATATGTGAGAGATAGACAGACAGAGAAAAAGAGCAAAAGGATTGTTTTGGTGTTGTGAAGCTGACACACCAATATAGCTCCCACTTCAAAGCATATGGAAAAACTAAATCAATTTTAGCACTTGAGATGAGCTCCTTACCAGCCAAAGCACATAAACAAGATCTATCCGTCCCCCCCACCCACCCACCCCCAATCTGAACTGAGTCCATGACCTTTGCTTGTTATTACAAAACACAGTACACGTGTGACATACATATACCGCTTTAGAAAGGAATAAATTCAAACATCTGTTGGAAAAGCAGCTGAAGCTTTCAAAGAGAGCATGTTAAAACAGCATCCTCACTCCCAGCCCTCCCACACATATAAAATGTTTTATTTCAAATACCCCCAATTTCTCTTTTCTTTTAAAAAAAATGCAATAAATTTTGTCTTCACGAAGATAAAGCTTTGCTTCAAACACTAATGGTCCATGGGTAAAATTTATTCAAAATACAGCTGGAGACATACCCAGTTCCTCATGGGAAACTTCGTTAACCTATGACTTAAGGTAAATACATCTAATATTTCCTGAGGCAAAACACAAAAGATACAGGGGAAGGGAATAAGGAGAGCCATAATAGCTAAGAAATTACCCCACAGGGTTTAAAAATTAGAAGAGGTTCCAACCACTATTTCATTCTTATGGGTAAAGTCTAGCTATAACAGAACGTATTTTCCCTTTTCTGTTAGAGACTTGATAGGTTTATCCATGAAACAACAACTTTGGTTCAAATTTAGGTTTGTTTGTCTATTAAAGGATGAATTAAAAGTTCACACTGGTAGAAGCTTAGTGTCTGAGTTACACTGAACCAATTCTGCATCAACTTCATTGGTTTTGTTTCAGTCAGTTCTAGTTATTGGTACCATTGATATTTAAATATTTCAATTCGTTGGGGCTAGGGTAACCATAAAAATCCAGTCATGCTTTAAAATGTAGCAGTCTGTATGGTTTTGTGCAGATCTAGGTGTGCACAGGTGTCATCTCTCCTGCAGGACGTGCACTGGCTGCTGATCTGCTTGACGATATAATTCAAGCTGCTGGTTGTCACCTTCAAAGCCCTATATGGCTTGGGACCTGGTTATCTGAAGGACCCTCTTTTCCTGGTTACATCTACCCAACCCATCAAAGCAAGGAGGCAGGGAATATCCTAAGGAAGTACTTCTGGGGGGACACAGAAGAAGGCCTTCTCTGTGGTGGCTCCCTACCTTTAGAACGTCATCCCTCTGGAGATTAGATTGGCCTCACTTTGAACAGAGAAGGCCCTTTTTCTGGTCCCACCAGATGTACCTCCTTAGGACATTCCCTGCCTCACTGCTCTATCAGGTTGGGTAGATGTAATCAGGAAAAGATGGTATTTCAGATAACTGGGTCCCAAGCTTTTGTTGTCAAGGAGGAGGTGGTTGTTTTTTATTGTTCATATATTGGGTTTTATTTTTCTAAGATGCCCAGAGTGTGAGAGTGAGTGGGCAGACATACAAATTTTAAATAAATAAATAAAATCAATTACAGAAACTCTGCCCTGCTCAACTAAATACTAGCAGATGGTTAAGATGGCGGACATGAAATGCGGTTGGCTTGATAATCAGGAAACTCCCTGCCAACTTCAATAAGCTCTTCCCCTTTCTCTTCTTTTTCAGGATACTCTTTTCAGTTAGTGGAATAGATCAATACTTTTCTTATCATGCATTATTTTTGGAGGTTTTAAGCAGTGGTGAAATCCAATTATTTTTACTACCGGTTCTGTGGGTGTGGCGTCGTGGGCGTGGTGTGGCTGGTGGGCGTGGCTTGGTGGGTGTGGCAGGGGAAGGATACTGCAAAATCCACATTCCCACCCTACACCTGGAGGAAAGATACTGCAAAATCTCCATTTCCACCCTACTCCAGGGGAAGGATAATTCAAAATCCCCATTCCCTCCCCACTCCTGGGGCCAGCCAGAGGTGGTATTTGCCGGTTCTCCGAACTACTCAAAATTTCCGCTACCAGTTCTCCAGAACCTGTCAGAACCTGCTGGATTTCACCCCTGGTTTTAAAGTTACCTTTCAGAGCTTCTCTTCAGATTGTTAACTTGAAATACTATGAATGTATAGCTCTTTCTTTTAAATAAGAAAAATATTTTTTAAAAGATTTCAAAAAAGATTTTCATTTTAGTATGCTATTTAAGAACTATGCTATTATTTAGAAGGTGTCTTAAAGAAACAAATGGATGAAATATCTAGATCTATTAATCTACAAATAGATTGCAGCTATTTCTGTGTAGGCCTTGGTCAGGGGGAGTTTTCCATCAGTTGTACCCATGCACGAACTGGGAAAGATTTCACAATAGAAATATATGACCTTAGTACTATGTGCCTGGATTATTACAATGCATACTAAATCAGGGGTCTCCAACCTTGGTCCCTTTAAGACTTGTGGACTTCAAAATCCAGAGTCCCTCAGCCAGCAAAGCTGGCTGAGGAACTCTGGAAGTTGAAGTCCATAAGTCTTAAAGGGACCAAGGTTGGAGATCCCTGTACTAAATGGTATTTTCTTTTATAAACTACTTGGAAGGTTGTAGTTTAGACTGTAGCATTCTGTTCATTAGCTGACATTTCCCACTCCCAGGGTTCCCTCTAGGTCCCATGCACAATTCAACATGCTTGTTTTGATCTGTCCAGCTTCTCAGAGCTTGGCACTGAAGCATGTGGAAAATTGCCATCTCCAATCAGAACTGACTCATCCATCATGGAGAAACCTGCTGATGTCCTCCCATTTCTGCCTACCTTGAACAATAGCTGCTACTACTTTTGCTGCTGGGGTCTGCTCTCTAGTTCCAGCACTCCAGAAACTTTGGAAAATCGAATTATTTTGAAGGCCCATCATGATTGACAAGACAGCTGGGATTGTTGGGTTTTATATTATAGCGATATGTGTTTAATTTTGCTCCTACTATAGATGTTTTTAATAGTGATGGCCTTTGTTATTGCTCTTAATTACGGTAGACCATTGAGAATCTGCATTGCTGCAACACGTCCAAATCAAATAAACAAATTTAATGTGGTCATATTTAGCTGTAGCCAGCCACTCAGAATGGATTTTTATTCAAGTGAGTTCATTGGATATATCCTTCATCCCCAGGATGTGTTTGTGTACACATTAAAGGCAAACACATATGTATCAGATTAATGCTACTGAAGCATCTAAGCATTAGTTCATGTAAGCAAGAGAGCCTGCCAATGTTAAGCTAGACTCAAAGTGAGAACATAAGGTTTAGATTAGTTTAATCATATTTGTTACAAACACATATGTAAAATATATGATGTTATGTTAGACATTGTACCTTCTTAATCATAAGCCTTTGAACAATGGCATGTCTACTTAAGAACTAAGGACCACCCATGTCCTTCTTGTAACCTGAAGGAAGATTTTGATCTACAGGAGTGGAAGAAATCATAGTTTTCCATTCTTAAAACTGCCTTCTATCTTCTATTCTACCAAAGAGCTAATTTCATGATCATGAATTGGAAGGTCAGATGTTAGAATGTGTGTTTATGTATCAGAGCCAATGTTTACTGTCCTGACATTTGGCTGGAATTCCATGCTTTAAGAGCTCACACCTCAAAACTTTTGAAATTAGTTAATTTAATTTTGTAAACAAAGGGCATTTACATAATACCAAATGCAGCACATTGAGATTCTTAAGTCTTTTGTCCTAAGATGAATTTTGCAAACCCACTAATGGGTGATAAAACCGATATGGCTGCCTTAGAATTGGAAGTCACATTTCAGGTTCACAGGGTTTGTAGCAGTTACTTACTATTTGCTCCCATTGTGGTTTCACAAACCTTGCCTCCATTTCAAGCAAGCAATGACCCTCTATATCATATGAAACAAAAAGGTTTCGGCTTTGTCTCTCCCTGTAGCAAAAGGAAGACCTTCTTCTTTACTCTAGTGCCATTGAAATGACAGCTCTAATTTTATTAGAAAAATATATATATAAATCAGACTTGAACTATGAAGTCCTTGGTGCTCTTTGACCTTGAATTGAATTGAATTGAATTCTTTATTGGTCAAGTGTGATTGGATACATAAGGAATTTGTCTTGGTCCATACGCTCTCAGTGTACATAAAAGAAAAGATACATTCGTCAAGAATCATAAGGTACAACACAATGATAGTCGGTTTTCTCTGTCCAATTGTTTCAGACTCTAGGGAGCGGTGCTCATCTCGGTTTCTTAGCCAGTGTTATCCAAATATATTTTCTGTGGCTATGAAGGCACAAAGAAAGCTGTTACCTTCTCACCAAAGTGGTACCTATTTATCTACTTGCATTTGCATGCTTTTGAATTGCTAGGTGCTGGGGCAAGTAATGGGAGCTCGCCCCATTACATGATGCTCAGGGCACGAACCTTGGCTATCAGCTTTCCAGTTGATAAGCTCAGTGTCTTTAATCACTGAGCCATCCCAGCTCCCTTTTAAATGATTAGGGAGGTATATGTCACCCCTATGTTCTGAGGCATAATTTCTTTGCAAATCCCCTCTAGGTTCAGCTCCCTAGGAAACTTATTACAGGCTCAGACACTTTCTTATCAGGATTCCTTACTGTTACATACAATACATGAACAGAAACCAGTTTCCTCATGCTACAAAATCTGTCAGCCTACCTCAATAGGCAAATGATCATTTACTTCTCAGAAAGAAACATGAAACCAAGTCATCCCAAACATGCATATACACTCATTGCTTGCAGTGATTTAGGAATACACAAAAGACTGGGATTAGTAGGAATAAAGAAAGAGAAGGTACCAATGGCCAGGTCATTTATATCTAGTGATAAGGTGAGATATCAGTCTAGAGCCCCATGAATTTGTAGAGCAAAATGGATGTTGCCAATGAATTCTTAGCGCAACAGTATGCGCTAAGTAGAAGGGTGCAGACTTTTTCAGACAGGCTTTTCTACCTTCCCAAGTAAAATACATGGGAAAAAATCCCATTGGATGGTAAACCAGTCTGATATATATCAGTCTTTTTTGTCTAATATAGAGGTGGAATTAAGGAAACAAAGTTCAGAAGTTGGTAGAAAGTTGAGCAAAAGAAGACATTCTATAGTACCTAAAGCACACTATTCAGAATCTTTTAAACAGACATAAAAATTACATTCTCTCATATCTTGTATATGGAAAAGGGTAATGAAATATGATGAAGTTCTCAGTTCTTGGTATAAGCCAGCCCTATTTTGTTGCGGAAAGTTATTAAGTTTCTTATCACACTTTATGTTCAAAAGGTAAACCTTCACACATCTGAAAGCCTGATTGTGTAAGTGTTCCAGTTACATTGAGCCTTTTCCCCCTTCAAGCAACCACGAATAGAAGTTCCCTGAAGATCATCCAACTCAATGCAGAAGCTCAGGACAAAGTTAATATATATGGCTTAAGTCTATTATACATGTCTGATTCCTAATTCCTGAATACGGCTTGAAAACCCACAGGCTATTTTAACTAATTTATAGCATCTGTATTTTTAACAGAATTATTAGTCTTATGTACAATTTAAGTAACGTTTTGGCTATGCTTACTTCTCCTTTAACAACGTTTTCATCTCCTCTCTTACAGATTGATCTTTCTTTGGTTCTGAGATCAAGCACATTATATTTGATTTATATCTCAGCTGTTTAATCAGCCTTTTTATCTATTAGATGTTAAAACTGGAGAGCAGACTAGATTAGGTCATGACTAAAAAGCAGGGCAGAATGGCATGCCCAGAGTAAATAACTAAATATTTGAAGTTAGCTTGCTCCACAGTTTTTAAATTCAGTTTGAAAAGCCAACCATTTGAGGGGCAAACAACTAAAGATTGCTAGGGGGTCTGTGTGGGAGGGATACTTAAATGTTCAGAAGGAAGAATCCTCCGTAGCATCTTCTAAAACTATGGGACATTTTTTTAAAAAAGGAAGATTGTAAAACTAAATTGAAAGCAGGACAACTTTTAGAATATTTTTGGTTTTAAAAACTATTTTCAGTTCAAGTGTCTGTACTGCATTATTCATTTATTGACCCCACTATAACACTTGGTTGATAAAGATCTTCACTAAATTAGACAGCTAAAAGAGCAATAAAATATTTGTCATACCAAGGGAGATGAAAGACCAGAAGCTGTAATTATATTAGATTCTATTGGTAGATTTGAGGCTTCAAATAACAAACAAGTGTTGTGCAATTTTAAAAAGTGAATGCTTTTTTAAAGCCTTATTTAAACATATAACAATCAACAAACTTTAGAAATATTTTTAAAATCCACAAGAAAAATAAAACAATGGAAACAGCAAATAGAAATTAACCAAAAGCAAATCAAAACAATTTCTTGTCCTGTTTGGGAGTTTCTAAAAATACAGGAGTTATAAAAAAAATAAAAAGTCAAGAATGTATTTAATTTTTCTAACCAAAAAGTCATCTGAGTATATTAACATAATCTCTGAGGAATTATTTTGCTGATATAATTAAAACTATAAACCAGATATGAGTAAAATAATCTATATTTTTTTTAAAAATCAAGAGTTTTTGCTGTTAGGTTTTAGCTAATTTAGCACACTTTTAACATCAACTGCTCAAAAAAAGATGAACTTTGAATTTCTAGTATTTATTATAGTAAACATGGCAAATTACAAAAATGATTGATTTGTTAAGCCCCCATTTTATATCTCCTGGAAAAAATGAACATTATACCACTGTAAGAATTAAGTAATTATTAAAAGAATTGGCCAAGAAATTCAAACACCTAGCAGACACTGCAAAGATTCCATCAGATCACCATCTCAATGGATTCAAGAATAAAATACCCAGCAACAGAAGAGAATGAAGTCATGATACCCTACCACACTTCTGTTCTCTTCATATCAATTGAGCCAAACTAATCAACTGCACTGCTACTACACAACATAATCAACCTCACTGAGCCAAAAACTGAAATACCAGAACCTTAGAGGTCTTCTATTCCAACACTTTGCTCAAATAGAAAAGCCCATAACATTTCAGACACATGGTTGTCCAATCTCTTCTTAAAAACCTCCATTGTTGAAGCACCCACAATGTTTGGAGACAAGTCACTCCACCAATTAATTGTTATGTCAGGAAATTTCTCCTTAGTTCTAGGTTGCTACTCTCCTTGATTAGTTTTCATCCACTGCTTCTTGTTCTGCTTTTAGGTGCTTTGGAGAATAGGTCAAACCCCTCCCTTCTTTGTGGTAGCCCCTTAAATATTGTGCTATCGTGTCACCCCAGTCCTTCTTTTCATTAAACTAGACATACCCAATTCCAGCAACTGTCTTTCATATGTTTTAGCTTCCAGTCTCCTAATCACTTTTGTTGCTCTTCTCTGCACTTTTTCTTGAGTCTCAACTTATTTTTTTTTATTGTGGTGACCATAATTGAATATGTGGTCTTACCAAATGGTACTAACAATTCACATGATTTTAATCCTGTATGTAGAACTTACATTTTTCACCACTGAGTTTCAATTTGTTAGATAAGGCCCAGGGTTCCAGTCTTTCAAGATCCTTCTGTAAGTTGAGCCTATCTTCAGGAAACAGGGAACTCACTATCAATCAGACAAATAACTAATCTACCAACTATTAGGCATCAACCCTTTGCAAAACAGTATCTACCCACAGAACCATCTCAATTTTGCACACACAAAGCAGACAAGATATTGCAATAAATCATCCCTGCCAATCAGCAAATTTCACTTCTCCAAACCACCTGCTTTGATGATGGTTTATTTATTTATTATTTATTTATTATTTAAACTTATATACCGTCCTATCTCCCAAAGGACTCAGGGCGGTTTACAGGCATATAAAAACATCAATATACAAATTAAAATAATCATTAAAAGACTTATTCTAATGCCAATAATTAATAATACCAATTATTAAAAATAGAAATATAAATATTAAAATCAATTTAAAACCCCTCTAAATTTAAAAATCTAAGCCAGTCCTGCACAGATGAATAAATGAGTCTTGAGCTCGCGACGGAAGGTTCGAAGATCTGGAAGTTGACGGAGTCCTGGGGGGAGTTCGTTCCAGAGGGCGGGAGCCCCCACAGAGAAGGCCCTTCCCCTGGGCGCCGCCAGACGACACTGCCTAGCTGACGGCACCCTGAGGAGTCCCTCTCTGTGAGAGCGCACGGGTCGGTGAGAGGTATCTGGTCGCAGTAGGCGGTCCCGTAGATAACCCGGCCCTATGCCATGGAGCGCTTTAAAGGTGGTCACCAAAACCTTGAAGCGCACCCGGAAGGCCACAGGTAGCCAGTGCAGTCTGCGCAGGATGGGTGTTATGCGGGAGCCACGAGGGGCTCCATCTATCACCCGCGCAGCCGCATTCTGGACTAACTGTAGCCTCCGGATGCCCTTCAAGGGAAGCCCCATGTAGAGAGCGTTGCAGTAATACAGGCGAGACGTCATGAGAGCGTGAGTGACCGTGCATAGGGCCTCCCGGTCCAGAAAGGGGCGCAACTGGTGCACCAGGCGAACCTGGTAGAACGCTCTCCTGGAGACGGCCGTCAAATGATCTTCTAGAGACAGCCGTTCATCCAGGAGGACGCCTAAGTTGCGCACCCTCTCCATCGGGGCCAATGACTCGCCACCGATGGTCAGCCGCGGATTTAGCTGACTGTACCGGGATGCCGGCATCCACAGCCACTCTGTCTTGGAGGGATTGGGCTTGAGCCTGTTTCTCCCCATCCAGACCCGTACGGCCTCCAGACACCGGGACAGCACTTCGATAGCTTCGTTGGGGTGGTCCGGTGTGGAAAAGTACAGCTGGGTGTCATCCGCATACAGCTGGTACCTCACACCGAACCCACTGATGATCTCAGTTTACCTGGTAGAGCAATGCAATGTCTGCAACTCAAATACCAAGCTCAGAGAATTCTATCCACTCAGTCTGGTTACTTTCCTTTCAAGGCAGTATGGGAAGACTTTGATTAATGCTATTTAATTTAATGTACTTTTAAGGGAGCAATATTTTTATAGTTAATTCTTGATGTCAGGCCAAAATAGATGTAAAGGCAATTCTACACCATGAGTTCTAAGCTGACTCATCAAATTTATATCCAAAATCTTTTTCCCATACTTTTTACAAACTTTCAAGAGATAGAGCTTTTCGTTTTAAAGAAAAGAAAGCAAAAACATTGAAGTCCCTTTGGTTTTAAAAGCTGTAACATTTGCAGGTGAAGAAATGGATGTAATACAGGAAGCATAAAGAAGTGGGGAGACAGAAAATTATGTTGACTGAATAATAGGTGGATCCCATGACTCATAGACATGTTTCAAGAAACATGCCAAGTATAATCACTGAATGATCAGTTCTTTAACAGAACTCTAGTTATCCCATGATGTCATTTTATAACTTCACACTTCTGCTATACATCATTGGTTACTGTTGGCAGGAACAGAGGTGGGAAGAAAATGAAGTACCGTGACACATGATGTAAGCTTCCTACTTTGGATGACTGAATTTCAAGAGAATCATTTACACCATGAAAAAGTATGTCTTGCAACTTGATTTTAATTAGGCAGGTGATAAGAAGATTGGTACTTAAAATAGTCATCCATTAATCATCCCAATTCAAAACAATTGCTGCGACTCATAAACCCAATTGAAACAGATCTTGTTGAATCACCTTCTGGTAGCCACTGGTGGGCTCATTGAGTGCCAAATGAAGATGTTACCCATAGTTGACAGCAGGACATCAGGAAATCTATTTGGTAGATTTGAAACTCAACAGTACTTCCCCAACCCAAAAGAGTTGTATAATTCTCTTTTCTGCTGTGCAGTGGTCATCCAAACTTTTTGCAAGATAAAATGGTTGTAGCTATGAATATGCTATAACTGGGAGAATTAAGATCAAATTCTTCTTGTTGTTATGCCATA
This sequence comes from Ahaetulla prasina, assembly GCF_028640845.1. Lineage (NCBI taxonomy): Eukaryota > Metazoa > Chordata > Lepidosauria > Squamata > Colubridae > Ahaetulla > Ahaetulla prasina. The sequence goes on from NC_080541.1 coordinate 28,426,067, forward strand.
TCCATCAACAGATGTTGGTGATCATGTTGGCAATCCTATTTTTGTCAACAGCTGCATGAAAAAGTGCTACTGAGTTTTGTCAAACCAGTCCCTTAGGTTTTGAAACCATTATGTTCTTCTTCTGCCTGGACCAGAGATGATATTCAGCAGGTTCTGACCAGTTCTGGAGAACTGATAGCAGAAATTTTGAGTAGTTCGGAGAACCAGTAAATACCACCTCTGACTGGCCCTACCCCCATCTATTCTCTGCCTTCCGAGTCCCAGCTGATTGGGAGGAAATGGGGATTTTGCAGTAACCTTCCCCTGGAGTGGGGAGGGAATAGAGATTTTACAGTAACCTTCCCCTGCCATGCCCACCAAGCGACACCAACCAAGGTATGCCACGCCCACCAAGCCACGCCCACAGAACCAGCAGTAAAAAAATTTGAATTCCACCATTGGGCTGCACCTAGTTTGCCTTCAATTTTACCCTGGAGGATTAAGTGAAGGATGCCGTATTTTTCTGGGTGTCGCATCACATGTCCAAAATATTCTAACGTTCACTTTTTAATGGCTTTGATGATTTCCCTTTGCTTTCCCAGGCAGCTATCACCTCCTCATTTGTGATTTTGTTAACCCAGCTTATATGTACCCCATTTCCCCAAAAATAAGACATCCCCTGATAATAAGCCCAACCAAGCTTTTGAGTGCATGGCAATAAGGCCAAGCGCTTATTTCAGGGTTCAAAAAAATATAAGACAGGGACTTATTTTCGGGAAAACACAGTAACAATCGTCTGTAAATCCACATTTCAATGCTTCTAGTTTCTTCAAGTGTTTTGTTTTTGTTTGTTTTTTTGTCAGAGACCAACTCTCTACTCCGTAGGGCAGGATAGAAAAGATACAACATCTGGCAAGCCTGATTTTTAGTCTTAGGCTTATGTCGTGATTGCAGAAGACCTTTTTCATTTTGAAGAATGCTGTTTGAGTTTTCTCTATCCTTGTCTTTACTTTACTTCACTAATAATGTCCCAGCTTTCATGTAAATTAAAACTGAGGTACATGATTCTTTCAACTTTTTCTAGTGATCAAATAAAAAATTTAAAAGATAGAACTTCAAAATTATTTCTGTAAGAATTGGACAAAGAAACTGCAAGTTCTTTAATGATAAAATACAAAGCAATGAAATGTTTGAAAATTGCATTGTGGTTTCACCAACAACTTTTAACAGGAATAAAGTGACATTTTTAAAAAATTGTGCCTTTGAACATAATTCTCATTGTTTTCTGCAAATTTGAGCATTTATAAATATGATTCAATATACGGAAGTTAGTATTTCAACATGATCTCGTCTTCTTTAGTAATAAGGATTATTCTGTGTGAGAAATTTAGGTAAATGTTAAAAAACAAAAAATCAGCCTCAGGTTTGATTCCAGAATGGCAAAGGAAATATAAGATACCTAATTAAAGTTTAAAATAATCAGTCAATCATGTGTTTACAAAATGACATAATAATAAATTATGTAGTCAAGGTTATGGAAATAGCTATTTATATAATTCAAAATCAATCTACTGAAAAATGTCTAAGTAGATAATTCCAGAGCCACTGACAAGTCGGGAAAGAATAATTAAAAAGTTTTAATTTTAAAATGCACAGGTACCATATATGTGGTACCTTGCTCAATAGTAGTACCTGTGAGAGGGATCTTGGAGTCCTAGCAGACAACCATTTAGATATGAGCCAGCAGTGTGCAGCAGCTGCTAAAAAAGCCAACACAGTTCTGGGCTGCATAAACAGAGGGATAGAATCAAGATCACGTGAAGTGTTAGTACCACTTTATAATGCCTTGGTAAGGCCACACTTGGAATATTGCATCCAGTTTTGGTCGCCACGATGTAAAAAAGATGTTGAGACCCTAGAAAGAGTGCAGAGAAGAGCAACAAAGATGATTAGGGGACTGGAGGCTAAAACATATGAAGAACGGTTGCAGAAACTGGGTATGTCTAGTTTAATGAAAAGAAGGACTAGGGGAGACATGATAGCAGTGTTCCAATATCTCAGGGGTTGCCACAAAGAAGAGGGAGTCGGGCTGTTCTCCAAAGCACCTGATGGTAGAACAAGAAGCAATGGGTGGAAACTGATCAAAGAAAGAAGCAACTTAGAACTAAGGAGACACTAGCAAATGAGAATCCACATCAAAAGATGTTGATAAAGATTGATATTGTTGAATAAAATAAAAATTTGAGGAACATGTTTCCTAGTGTCTTTCTTTCTCACTGTTGACTTCCCGTAAAATATATCCTGCCGTTTTATTGGTTAAAATGTTATTTGCGCAGTGAAAATATTATTACATGATCTAATGAAAATATTCCACAGCTTGTATTGGCTCATGAAACTTTTAAAGCAATCAGACTAATGCTCTAAGATTGCTGGAATAGAATTATGCAATGAAATAAAATTGGTTAAATTTTTCAACATTATGTTATTAGATAGGATAGGCATATTTTAACAACTTAATTAATTTGAACAGAAAAAAGAATTTTTTAATTCCATTTTTTGTGTTCACTTGTTGAGAGGGAATTGAATCAACTGTGAATCAACTGTGTCAGGAAATTGTTATTTGCCTAACTAGCTGGCCAGGCAATATATAAACTAACTATGTATGTTTGTAGAAAGGCATGATATCGTTTTAAGGCTGTGCTGCATCATGCAAGCATCCTGATTGTTTGAGCTCTGTAGCCAATGTATAAAAGGACTATTAAATTATGGTTTGTGGGGAATCTACAGGAACGCTGCAGCATTGTAACCTAATGACATGCTGCAACTGTATATTTGAGCTTTATGATCGTAGCTTGATCATGGCTAGTTACTGATTCCTCAAGATACTGACTGTTGTGAATTGAACTGTGTTTTGCCGAACTGAAAGAAGACCTTGTTTGTTGTGCAAGTCTACGTTGGTAAGAAGACTTGATATTTGTAACATCCCTGACTGGCTTTATATGTGTATGACCTGGATTGTTTTTGGACTATGTCTTTGCCTTTTCCCTAAAAGTAAAGGAATATCAAACCCCAGTTTGTCTGCAAGTGACTGTTATTGTATACAACCAATCTCAGTCATTTTCATGCATAGGGTACTCTGCTCAACAGTCCACAACCTTGGTTGTGAACCCAGATTACCCTTAACAAACTGAGACAAATGATAAATCACTACCTCACACAAGTAGTTCTCAGCTGACAAATGGGCCATAAGAAATGAATATTTTTATAGGAATAACCATGTTAGTCTGCTGATATGCAACCAAAATTCTGCATGGTTCCCACTTCATTTAAATGCACAACTGGTATCTGTTTGCCCTAGCATATTGTTAGTTACTTTTGCAATATCAAAAATAGTTTTTAACTGTTATAATTGTGCTGGGTTTATGCAGGAAATCCTGTAAAGTATCAAATATTTCTGATTCTCAGTTTTTATTTATTTATTTATTTTATTTTTGTCACAACAGTATATATAAGCATAAGCATGAAAATAACTATATAATATATAAGCATATATATGAGCATAAGTATGTAATAACTATATTAATTGGATATAATGAAAGGAAACAATAGGACAGGAACGGTAGGCATGTTTGTGCTCTTATGCGTGCCCCTTATAGACCTCTTAGGAATTCTAAGTTCTAGGAACCCGAATCAGCATGGCCAGGAACAAGGAAGGGTTGCTGGCAGTAGTGCACTACAATGTCATACCAGGTTCCAAGAAAACTTATTGCGCTGTTATGAGAAGGATACTATATATTAAAGCAGGGGTCTCCAACCTTGGCAACTTTAAGACTTGTGGAATGCTGGGAGTTGAAGTCCACAAGTCTTAAAGTTGCCAAGGTTGGAGACCCCTGCATTAAAGTGTATCAGTTCTTGAGGCACTATAAATTCTTCACTTAAAAATGAAAATTTCGATCAAAGGATTGGAAGGATTGAAACTTCCAAGCAAAGGATTGAATACCATGTCAGCAACAGACATTTTATAATCCTAAAATCCTAAAATCCTTAAAAAAATCCTAAAAGCTTTAACCAAAAACTTTCTACTATTGACCTCACCCCATTCCTAAGAGGACCATAAGGGGCGTGCATAAGTGCACAAACGTGCCTACCGTTCCTGTCCTATTGTTTTTCTTTTTTTCTTCCTATATATATATATATGCTTATACTTCCTAATATTTACTCATATATATATGTTTATATACTATATAATCTTTTTGTATGATGTTGTGACAAAATAAATAAATAAATAAATAAAACAATCCTAGATAGGATTTGCACCTCACATAGCATCTACTGAGACTCTTTGTATAAATGGAGCATAGTATCCCCAGTGTGAATGCAGGGTTCCATGTCAAACTGTAGATCACACCATGACTGGCTGTAAACTGAGGGCATATACTGGCCCAGTGTCTGGGTTTTTTTCTTAATACAAATGATTTTGTGCTTCAGTGTTTGATGGCCTAGACCAGGGATGTCAAACTTGCATCATCACAGTGTGTCATGTGACATATCACGACTTTTCCCCCCTTTGCTAAACCGGTTGTGGGCGTGGTGGCTAGTGGGGCCCGTGAGTTTAGGCATTAGTATTTGAACATAGATCTTTTTAACATTTATATTCTATTTTGTTTTACTAGTCTAGATGAAATGTTAATATATATTGAATAGAATAGAATAGAATTTTATTGGCCAAGTGTGATTGGACAAACAAGGAATGTGTCTTGGTGCATATGCTCTCAGTGTACATAAAAGAAAAGATACGTTCATCAAGAATCATGAGGTACAACACTTAATGATAGTCATAGGGTACAAATAAGCAATCAGGAAACAGTATCAATATAAATCATAAGGATACAACCAACAAAGTTACAGTGATCAGTGGAAGAAGATGGGTGATGGGAACAATGAGATTTAGTAAATAGTTTGACAGTGTTAAGGGAATTATTTGTTTAGCAGAGTGATGGCATTCGGGAAGAAACTGTTCTTGTGTCTAGTTGTTCTGGTGTGCAGTGCTCTATAGCGTCGTTTTGAGGGTAGGAGTTGAAACAGTTTATGTCCAGGATGTGATGGGTCTGTAAATATTTTCACAGCCCTCTTTTTGACTTGTGCAGTATACAGGTCCTCAATGGAAGACAAATTGGTAGCAATTGTTTTTTCTGCAGTTCTAATTATCCTCTGAAGTCTGTGTCTGTCTTGTTGGGTTGCAGAACCAAACCAGACAGTTATAGAGGTGCAGATGACAGACTCAATAATTCCTCTGTAGAACTGGATCAGCAGCTCTTTGGGCAGTTTAAGCTTTCTGAGTTGGCACAGAAAGAACATTCTTTCTTGTGCTTTTTTGATGACGTTGATGTTAGCTGTCCATTTTAGTTCTTGTGATATAGTAGAACCTAGAAATTTTTTTTTTAATTTACATTTATATCCCGCCCTTCTCTGAAGACTCAGGGCGGCTTACATTGTGTAAGGCAATAGTCTCATTCTATTTGTATATTTATATACAAAGTCAACTTATTGCCCCCCCCCAACAATCTGGGTCCTCATTTTACCTACCTTATAAAGGATGGAAGGCTGAGTCAACCTTGGGCCTGGTGGGACTCGAGCCTGTAGTAATTGCAGGCAGCTAAGATAACAGGCTATCTTACAGCCTGAGCCACACCGCGGCCCTTTGAAGGTCTCTACTGTTGATACTGTGTTGTCTAGTATTGTAAGAGGTGGAAATATGGAAGGGTTTCTCCTAAAGTCTACCACCATTTCTATGGTTTTGAGTGTGTTCCGTTCCAGATTGCTAGCCCATATATGATAAGCCATGTGGTAAATAAATAACAGTAACCAATCAAAGGATACCCATTTTCATTGTGTCCTAGTACACTGGAGGTTGTACCACAAAGAAGTGTGACCCTGTCCCAAAAGATACAATGTGAACAAAAGGCAAAAATTAAATTAAATTACTAAATTAAATTAAATTTCAACACTGTTTCATAGAAAACTTGTTGCTAAGAAACAAAGGAAAGACATGAAGTTGAGAATGAGGGTCAGTTAATCAGCTCTGATTGGTTGTTTTCTTGCAACATTTCATTACCCAAATAGGCAATATCATCTAGCATTAAAGATGTTACCTAGTTTGCTAATGAATTGAAATATTGGAATATTCTTTATTGGTCAAGTGTGATTGGACACACAAGGAATTTTTCTCCTGTACATAAGTTCTCAGTGTATATACAAACAACAAAGTGATAAGTTGTAGACCATAAATCATAAGATACAGCCATAAATCATAAGGTGTAAACAACAAGTGATAAATCATAGGATACCAATAGGAGAAGGTAGTAGGAAAGATGAGAAGATGAGAAGGAAAATAGTAATACAGACCTGAGTAAATATCTTTAAGCATAAGACCTAAAGAATTAGGTGTTTAGCAGAGTGATGGCATGGGCAAAAAACTATCTTTGTGTCTAGTTGTTTTGGCATGTAATGCCCTATAGTGGTGTCCTCAGGGAAGAAGCTGAGATAGATTATGTCCAGGATGTGTGGGGTCTGTAGATATTTTCTCAGCCCTCATTCTGGTTTGTGCAATATATAGGTCCTCATATCTGCAAGAAAACAACCAAGCTCGCAAAGCATCAAGGACCCCACAGTTTAATCCTGAGCTGAACAAATATTCTCTTCTATTTGTCACTTAAATCAGCCATAGAAGGGTTCTCTACTTGGGAAAGAAGGGAACGCGAGAGTAGGTCTGGTGGTAAGGAAGCAGCATAGAGAAGCCACAATTGTAAGAATGCCTGGAAAGAGGACCTCTAAAGTGGCAGTGGGAGAACAGGATTGGGAATTTGGAAATCAAATCTGAACATTTTGGATTTGGATGAGAATGAGCTCCGTTCCAGGAGAAATGCTCTTTCCAGTGGTGGGATTCAGCCAGTTCACACCAGTTTGAGAGAAAACTGTTTGTTAACTCTTTGTGGAGTTCTGTGAACCGGCTGAATAGTCAAGGCTGCCTGCCTGCCTGCCTGCCTGCCTAATAATTCCAGTAGATCACACACACCTCAGACATTCCTGCTCATCTGTAATTAACCAAAGGAAGGGAAAAGAAAAATAACCACCTAGCCATTTCCTCAGTAGAAAAATTCTAGCCCCTTTAAAACTTGGGGAGGGGGGGGATAAAGTGAAATAGGTTTTTTTTCTTCTCTCTCCCTTCAGTTAATAGCTCTGGGCAGACAGCCAGGAACCATTTAACAGGTGAACACTTAGTTGCAATAACAAAAAACACAGGAATGCAGTCAGCACAGAAACAATAGAAATTTACAGATCATACATATTAACAGAGTTGGAAGGGACCATGTGGATAATCTAGTCCAACCTTCCCACCCATGCAGGAGACCCTACACCATTTCTCACAAATGGCAGTCCAATCTCTTCCTGAAAGCCTTCAGGGATGAAGCTCCCACAACTTCCAAAGGCAAGCTTGATTGATTGTTCTCACTATCAGAAAATTTCTCCTTATTTCCAGATTGAATCTATCTTTGTTCTTGACAGGATTAGGCCAGGGAAGGAGTTTTAAAAATGTTAATTCAGAGCAGGAGTTTCTTGTCAGAATTCTTATGTCTTTTTAAATACACGTTCTAATTAGCAAAATCGATTTTATTAATTTGGAATAGGGTTGCAATGCTGTTTCTATGTTTATGTATTTTGATCCTGCATTTTCAGCATTTACAAGTTAATTTACAGTATTAGACTGTAAAGATTTCAAATGATCTTATAACTGTGTTGCTTGTGTGTGATGGAACACCCACAACTTCTGAAGGCAAGCTATTCCATTGGTTGATTGGTCTCATCCTTAGGAAATTTCTCCTTAGGTGGCTTCTCTCTTTGTTTAGTTTCCAACTTTGTTTAGTTTCATTTTTGTAGGCGCCCCTCAAATTTCGTGACAGAACATTTAATCAGTGGAACAACTTGCCTGCAGAAGTTGTAAATGCTCCAACACTGGAAGTATTTAAGAAGATAATGGATAACCATTTGTCTGAAGTGGTGCAGGGTTTCCTGCCTAAGCAGGGGGTTGGACTAGAAGACCTCCAAGGTCCTTTCCAACTCTGTTATTCTGTTCTACTCTATTCTAAATATTGGAAGAGGCCTATTTTATTGTGCTATTTTATTGTGAGTTGGACTAAGGAGAAATTTCCTAAGGGTGAGACCAATCAAGTTGGCCATGCCCACCAGTCACATGCCCACCCAGCCAGTCATTAGGGCAGAGAACCGGTTGTTAAATTATTTGAATCACACCACTGGCTATTTTCCCTCTATTTCATGGTATAGGTAATCCTTGATTTACAACAGTCCATTTAGTGTCGTGTCCCACTCCCCCTCCGACGACCGGGTCTAGGAAGTCCATATCAAGCATGGCCACGAAGCCTCTGCAGCTTTGCCAAATTCCCTTCAGATTTCTCAGGGCAGGCAGGAATCCAAGTTGTGACTTCAGCAAACTAGATGAGACTTTGCTTGACTCAAAGTTGCTTGACTCAAGCAGGTCCTTTATATAGGCTGTGGGGTGTGGCTCCATGATTCAGCACTTATCCAGGCCTGTTCCTCCCTTCCTTCTGCTGACATCGCCTCTCAGATCTCCGGAAGCGAGGATCTTCCCACTTTGAATTGTTTTCTGCTGTTTGAGAAAGGGAGGGGTCAGAAGGCGTAGGCCGGAACAATTCCAATCCGTGGCTGTCTTCCTCTGATGGCTGAACTAAAGGAACACACGCCGCATCTGTGAGGTTTGTTTGTTCATTCCTGACATCCTGTCCGGGCATGGGGCCAGGGCCGGGGGATGGAGGCATGACAGGCCATTCATCTTCATTATCAGACTCCGAATCTGATAGCAGGCCCGGGAGGAGACAGGAGGGGCCCGGCTGAGGAGAGGAGGGAGGACGAGGCACAACATTTAGTGACTGTTCAACGTTATAATGGCACTGAAAAAAGGGACTTATGGCGATTTTTCACACTTACAACCATTACAGCATCTCCATGATCATGTGATCAAAATTGAGATACTTGGCAACTGACTCATATTTATGAGGTTGCAGTGTCCCGGAGTCATGTGATCATATTTTGTACCTTCTAACAAGCGAAGTCAATGGGGAAGTCAGATTCACTTAACAACTGCAGTGCATCATTTAACAACTGTGGCAAGAAAAGTTGAAAAACAGAGCAAAACTCACTTAGCAACAGAAATTTTGGGCTTGATTGTGGTCATAAATCAAGACTACCTGTAGAGTGGCTGTGGATGCCGGCATCCCGGTACAGTCAGCTGCGACCGCGGCTGACTGTCGGGGGCGAGTCACTGGCCCCGATGGAGAGGGTGCGCAACTTGGGCATCCTCCTGGATGAACGGCTGTCTTTTGAAGATCATTAGACGGCCGTCTCCAGGAGAGCCTTCTACCAGGTCCGCCTGGTGCGCCAGTTGCGCCCCTTTCTAGACCGGGATGCCCTATGCACGGTCACTCACGCTCTCGTGACATCTCGTCTGGATTACTGCAATGCTCTCTACATGGGGCTCCCCTTGAGGAGCACCTGGAGACTCCAGGTAGTTCAGAATGCGGCTGCGCGGGTGATAGAGGGAGCCCCTCGTGACTCCCATGTGACACTTCTCCTGCGCAGACTGCACTGGCTGCCTGTGGCCTTCCGGGTGCGCTTCAAGGTTTTGGTAATGATCTTCAAAGTGCTCCATGGCATAGGGCCGGGCTATTTATGGGACCGTCTGCTGCTACCGAATACCTCTCACCGACCCGTGCGCTCTCACAGAGAGGGACTCCTCAGGGTGCCGTCGGCTAGGCAATGCCGTCTGGCGACACCCAGGGGAAGGGCCTTCTCTGTGGGGGCTCCCACCCTTTGGAACGAGCTCCCCCCAGGACTTCGTCAGCTTCCGGACCTCCGAACCTTCCGCCGCGAGCTTAAAACTCATCTATTCATCTGCGCAGGACTGGATTAGATTTTAGATTTTAAATTTAATTGGTTTTAACGGGTTTTTATTATGTACTTGATATTTTAACTAATTGGCTTTTTAGAATAAGTTTTTTAATTGTATGTTTTATTGTGTATTTATATGTATTTTTATCTGCCTGTAAACCGCCCTGAGTCCCTAGGGAGATAGGGCGGTATAAAAATATGAAAAATAAAATAAATAAATAAATAAATAAATAAATAAACACAAAAGAAACAGTATAACTAAATATAATCTTACCAAACAATCCATACAGTGCAATTATAACGTTGTTTAGAGAAAAGGCAGCATTTTTAAAAACCATCCCAGAAAACGGGAACAACAGTGTTTTTCTAAAACAATAATAGCAGCTATAAGTGCATCGCAAAGTTTTAATATTGCTTGCAAAAAAAGCAATAACATTTCTGTTTTTCGTGTAATTAAAGGAAACAAAGGAAGGAAGAATCAGTGTGGTTACACATTTCAGAGCAGTGTTAGAGTGATGATGTTTTTAGTAACCCCAAATATGAAAATGCTGTCTGTTTTCTTCTTTATTTTCCAGCTGCTGAAGTAAGTAGTGCTCTTTTCTTTACATCCTCTTCCATCTTTCTGCGGTCTGTCTCTACAACCTTCCAGTCCATTTCCCTCAAAAGGCCCATTCCCATGAAATGATGAGAAGGAGACTTCAAAGCCACTAAAACAGAGGCGGGGAACCTTGGCCCCTTTATGACTTGTGGACTTCATCGCCCAAAATTCCAGAGCCAGATAATATTTCCTGAGCATGGCTGACTCAGGAATTCTGGGAGTTGAAGTCCACAAGTCATAAAATGGCCAAAATTCCCCACCCCTGCACTAAAGGAATGATTTTCAACCTTGGCAGCTTTACAATGTACAGACTGTACAATACATGCATGCTGGCTGAGGAATTCTGGGAGTTGGAGTCCACATTTCTTAAAGTTGCCAAGACTGAGAAAATGCATTAAACACATGATTGTGCATGGAATGGCAGTGATGTACACTAGTTCTTTGGTAATTAGCTAATGAATGAAATAAATTTCATTGAAATCTTTGAATACAAATGCAACTGATTTTTCACTTTTATGGTTCCTTTTCCTGTCTCATACATATAATCTATTTCTTGCTCCCTAATCATCACTTTGGCCAAGAGCCAGGCACCCTTTCCCCTATCTGTGCTCCAGGCTTTTGAAAGGGAAAATTACAAGATCTCACCAGAATTTGTTCCTGCCTTAGCTTCCTTGCCAATCACTAAGGAATTGATAAAAGCCCCTGATAATTTTCCCAAATGAAGACATCAATCATTGCAGCAGCCTGTGATACTTGTCTAAACCTTAATCCTCATTATTATCTAGCAAGACTGCCAAAAGGAATATATATATATATATATATATATATATATATATATATATATATATATATATATATATATATATATATATATATATATATATATATATATATATATATATATATATATATATGCATTTAAGAGTTTCCCCCACTCCTTTTCTCTTACACTAAGTTAAGTAACTTCAGCCAGAAAAAGCATTGCGGGTCCATTCCATTTATATATATATATATATATATATATATATATATATATATATATATATATATATATATATATATATATATATATATATATATATATATATATATATATATATATATATATGCATTTAAGAGTTTCCCCCACTCCTTTTCTCTTACACTAAGTTAAGTAACTTCAGCCAGAAAAAGCATTGCGGGTCCATTCCATTTATATGCCCCATTAACTGCTTTCCATTCACAAAACGAAATATCCGATTGCTTTTTAATCCCTCATCCCTTAATGGTGTCTTCCAAATGCTTTTCTTTCAACAATATTATCTTGTCCCATCAGAAAGCCTAGACATTTGTAGTTTAATCCTCAGCTTTTGCTACATTGCAACACTTAATCACAGGGCAAAACAAGTTAACATCAGCTTAGCCAGGACATCGCGGTGTTCTGATCTCTAATCCTAAGAGGAAAAAAAAAACAGATCATTTTTAACTTTATCGCAAGCAACGGTTGGATTAAAAGCAAAGCAGAAGCAGCAAGGGCAACTGGAGACTTTTTTAAAAAGTTCAAAAAGCAGCATCTTGATTTTACTTAAGATCTGAGCCAGATGTTCATTTGGTTAAGAAGTAAAAAGTGAGTTTAACTTGAAAAATAATGCAGGACTGAAACAAATATTCAACCTTGCTTTACAGCAGCTTAGAACCAGGGTTGTACAAGAATGTCACCATGGATCCAGCTCAGTAGTGGGTTTCAAGTTTGGCTGCTACCGGTTTGCTCGTGGGCGCGCACGCACATGTGCAGAGACCAGTGGTGGGTTGCTACTGGTTTTCCCCGGTTCGGGAGAGCCAGTGCCAGAGATGTTGTTCTGACAGCGAACTGGTTCACTCCAACTGTCATCTGGGCCCACCCGCCATCTCTGAGCTATATCTACCTTTATTCCTTTGTTTTTAGCCCAGCTGAAAGGCGTGGCAGAGCAGGTTGCAATGCCTCAGTTGTTCAGCAAGTCTATGCGCTTGCGTGAAGTGCAAATTTGGCATGCGTGCATGCAAAGTGAGCATGAGTGCCGATTGCGTGCAAAGCCCATGCGCGAAGTGAACCAGTGGTAACACCAGTTAGAATCCACCACTGGCAGAGATGTCCAGGCAGGTGGTTGGAGCCTCCCGCCGCCGCCGCTGTTACCAGTTAGCCCAACCCGGGGTGAACTGACAGTAACCCACCACTGATCCAGCTGAAAGGAAGTTTGGGTCCCCCATCCCATCCCCCTCCCTAAGATTTGTGGAGATAAAAATACTAGTTATAAAGTCTGGTTTGCCTTTCTTTTTCCAATGAAAGCAAAATATCTCATTCCTCTTTGAAAATTCTGGGAGTTGAAGCTCACAAGTCTTAAAAGTTGCCAAGATTGGACACTCCTACCTTAAGCAGAGCCCAGTAATAGTGTCCTTTAGCCCTCCCAAAGCTTAACTAATAAGACATTAAGACTCAGACTTTTAAGCTTCAGTCATGTACCATGCCAAAGAAAACACTGTTTTTAATAATGCAAGATCGACGCCGAACACAGCAAATAAGGACAATTACAAAAAGCTTGATAGAAGTTGAATGCGGCAATGAAAGTGTTAAGGGCATGATATCTAGAGAAAAAAAGTCTGAGATGCACCCCTTCCCTTGGTGCCCTGGACATGTGCCTATTTTGCTTAATGACTAATCCAGGATTGGCAGCAACAGATCTTAAAGGAATAATAAAAAGTAAAAATAAAGGTTCCCCTCGCACATGTGTGCTAGTCATTCCTGATTCTAGGGGATGGTGCTCATCTCTGTTTCAAAGCCAAAGAGCCAGAGCTGTCCGAAGACATCTCCTTAATCATGTTCCGACATGACTAAATGGCAAAGGTGCACGGAACGCTGCTAGCTTCCCACCAAAGGTGGTCCCTATTTTTCTTCTTGCATTTTTTACGTGCTTTTGAACTGCTAGGTTGGCAAAAGCTGGGACAAGTAACGGGAGCTCACCCTGTTATGTGGCACCCTGTTATTCGAACCGCTGAACTGCTGACCTTTCGATCGAAAAGCTCAGCGTCTTAGCCACCAAGCCATGGTGTCCCTTCTTTATATTTATTTATTTTTATCTATTTAAGAATAAAAGAGAATCTCAAATCATTGGACCAATTTGAACCTCTAGTTCCATAGTCTGAACTGCCAGAAAATACCAAAACCATCATCTCCTCCAGTCAACTTTACTTTTAAAGCTTATTTTGATTCATTCTGCCCCCAACCACAAAGGTGCTAAGGGACCATTTGGGAGTCCTCCTGGATGAACGGCTGTCTTTGGAAGATCATTTGACGGCCGTCTCCAGGAGAGCTTTTTACCAGGTTCGCCTGGTTCGCCAGTTGCGCCCCTTTCTAGACTGGGATGCCCTATGCACGGTCACTCACGCTCTCGTGACGTCTCGTCTGGATTACTGCAATGCTCTCTACATGGGGCTCCCCTTGAAGGGCATCCGGAAGCTGCAGTTAGTTCAGAATGCAGCTGCGCGGGTGATAGAGGGAGCCCCTCGTGGCACCCGCATGACACCTCTCCTGCGCAGACTGCACTGGCTGCCTGTGGCTTTCCGGGTGCGCTTCAAGGTGCTGGTAACTACCTTTAAAGTGCTCCATGGCATTGGGCTGGGCTATCTACGGGACCACCTGCTGCTACCAAATACCTCTCACCGACCCATGCGCTCTCACAGAGAGGGACTCCTCAGGGTGCCATCGGCTAGGCAGTGCCGTCTGGCGACACCCAGGGGAAAGGCCTTCTCTGTGGGGGCTCCCACCCTCTGGAACGAACTCCCCCCAGGACTTCGTCAACTTCCGGACCTCCGAACCTTCCGCCGCGAGCTTAAAACACATCTATTCGTTTGCGCAGGGCTGGACTAGGTTTTTTAAATTTAGATTTTAAATGGGTTTTATTATATATATTGTTTTAATTATCGGGCTATATTTAATAAGTTTTTTAACGGACATTTTATCTTGTATTTATATGTATTTTATTTGCCTGTGAACCGCCCTGAGTCCCTAGGGAGATAGGGCGGTATACAAATCTGAATAAACATAAACATAAACCCAGGATTTCAAGTCTGGTGACATAAGATATTTTGTAGTAATCAGAGGAGTGGAGGACTCTTCTTGTAAAATATTTCTGGACACGCTCAGTTGTATTAATGTCCAAAATGAGGTATGGGTTCCAGACAGGCGAGCTGTATTCAAGAATTGGTCTAGCTAGTTTTATATGCTCTGGTTAGTAGTGTAGTGCTTCTGGAGAAGAAGCTACTTCTTCTTCTTCATGAAAACAAATTGCTGGCTGAAGATACAAAAATATTGTCTATTTTTTGTATTCTAATGAAAATAATGAAGAGGAATTATGTGCACAGATGTATTCCTTATTTTGTGTGTGTGCATGTTTGTGTCTGGGTGAAATATATCATATCACAATTACAAAGATGTTTTGTGCTCATTCGGTTTGTTTCAAAACCTAGTGTCAAAAAAAAACCAAACCCAAGCAAATTATTTTATTGTATGATTTATTGTATGCATGCCAATGGATCTTTCAGAGATAGAGAGAATAAAAACTATTTTAGATAGTAATATAAAATAACATAAGTCAAATATAATTTGGGGAAAAAAGCCAGAAAGACAATGGCCTGAATTTTATAACAAGGGGTTATTTTGAATTTTATTTTGATAAAATTGAAATATGACTCTTAACAAATGGAAATTGACAGGCTGGCCTGAAGATGCTAAGTAAAGATGGGGTGAAGGATGGAGGGAGAGAGAGAACAAGTGGGGAAGAAAGATATTTTAAAAACCCAAAATCTTGACTGTGCTTTATATAAAGTTGTGATAACCTCATATCAGCACATGAGTATTGGCTCAGCAGCTGATGTAGCCAAGCAAAATACAACAACATAATCCAGTTTCTCCAGTTCTGTCTTTGAAAAGAGATTTTTGATTTTCATAACTGAATCCCAGTTCATGCTCTTTTAAATTGCTTTCCCCATCTAATCATTGTGCTGGGAACGCTGAGTTTTGAGTTCCCAATATCTATGGAGGCGCTAAATTGGAAATGTTATTTTAAACTGAGTTCTTTTGCTATCATGATTTGACTGGAATTTCCAAGTTTTAACATATATTTTGTTTTCAATTTGATAGCCAGCCAGTATGTGAGCTATACGGGTAGTCCTTAACTTACAACTGTAACAGAGCCTGCCCATCATGGTCATTAGTTGTGACAGTTGTAAATGCAATTCAGTTGCTGAGTGCCTGATGTTTGGTCACATGACTGTGAGGGAATGACCATCAGAAATTTGAATCATAAGTAATTCCCCCAGTAAGTCTGTTGTAATTTCAAATGGTTGTTAAGTGACAGTTCTAAGTTGAGAACTACCTGGTTGAATAGATCCTCCATACTAGAAAACATAATTTCAGTTTAAAAATCTGATAATTAAGTCAAGTCTCCTCATTGGCTTGAAATGCTTGTTTCCTATAGACAAAGGTATGGTTTCTTTTCAAATGAAGAAGTTATAACAAACATGCAGAAGTCATTAGCTAGTTGAGAAGAGCATTTGAAGCAGCAAATGGTAATACCAGCAAGTTTTAAAATAGCTCTGCTAATATTTATGATAGATTCATTCTGGCCAATATTTCAGAATGAATAGGGCTACAGAACCTTAACCCAAGAATTTACACACGAGTGGAAAAGCACAGCAGACTATAATACTTATGATTATAGACAAGAAAGAAATATATTATTTAATGACCATAAAGCTTAATCTCCATCCAGATGATAATTTCTAAAAGTTGTGATCTTTGGAGGACTATATTGTCCAAATCTCAATGTACTTGGAGAGGCTTTTGACCTTTTTTTTTTTGAAGCTTTGAGTTTTGTCTTGATCCAGCAAAAATAATCAGGTTAGGGAAAAATGCACCATAGTGCATTGGATTGCGATTTATATTCAGCACGTGTAAAAATACACTTGAAGTTTGAGGATTGTTTGCTTTAAACATTCTTCATCTGAAAGAGAAACCTTCAACCTGAGATGGTGACCATATTCAGAACTTTGAGAACATGCTGGAGTATTTTCATAAAATGGTGGCTGAATTGATGGTACTGCAGGCTACTTCTGCTGACTGCCAGCTGCCAGGAGTTCAGCAATTCAGGTCTCACCAGCTCAAGGTTAACTCAGCTTCCATCCTTCCAAGATCAGTGAAATGAGGACCCAGATTGTTGGGGGCAATAATCACTGTAAACTGATTAGAGGGAAAACCCTTTAAGTATGGAGGTACTATGAGTCCACATTGTTTTGTCCCATTCACTCTGTGTTCCCACATATTCATGTGCAATAAATATAATATATTTTGATAGCAGTGGGTTTTATAATATGTTGGAAAGTATACATAGGTACAGGGGAACACGGTGGCTCAATGGTTAAGCCATTGAGCTTGTCGATCGAAAGGTCGGAAGTTCAGCGGTTCGAATCCCTAGTGCTGAGTAACGGGGTGAGCTCCCGTTACTTGTCCCAGCTTCTGCCAACCTAGCAGTTCGAAAGCACCTAAAAAATGCAAGTAGAAAAATAGGAACCACGTTTGGTGGGAAGGTAACAGCGTTTGGCATTTTAAAAGCCTTTGGCATTTAGTCATGCTGGCCACATGACCACAGAGACGTCTTCAGACAGCACTGGCTCTTCAGCTTTGAAACGGAGATGAGCACCGCCCCCTAGAGTCGGGAACAACTAGCACATATGTGCAAGGGGAACCTTTACCTTTTATACAAAGGTACAAAGCAGTGTTTTTCAAATTTGGCAACTTTAGGATATGTGGACTTCAACTTCCAGAATTCTCTAGCCAGCATCCTGGTTGGGGAATTCTGGTAATTGAAGTTCACATATATTAATGTTGCCAAGTTTAAAAAATGCTGGTACAGAAGGTTCTCCAGCGCATCATTTGGTTTTATTATATGCAAAGTATCAAATAAAATAACAGTGAGATTAAAGGTGTGGGGACATCATCCCACTGTATATTTTACCAATTCATGTGAATAACCATTGAGTTGTCTACTAATGGGATACATATTGTGGGGATGTAAATAACTGCAACCATGTCAGTACACTATTTTGATTATCCTAATTCAAAACACGGTTGGGAAAAGCATTTCAGAATTGAGCAAGGCTATTCAATAAAAGCCTAAGACCTTTCCAATTAAATCTAAGCAATTATGATTGCCAAGAAATCCAAAGTAAGGATCTGGAAAGACCCTAGGTTGTAAGACATTCCACATACGCATAGACACACAGAGAGACATGCATGCAGAGAATAAGGAAATTAATTAAGTTCTTAAAATTACTTGTCTGGTCTGTTTCTACTCCTCATTATACAAAGTACATGGACTAAAAGTTCTTTTCAAAATATTTGATTACTGTCAAGTGATTTGGATGGCATAAAGAATAACATTTTTAATTAAATGGCCTTCCTATCTAATAAGACTTATTCAACCTTCTTCTGAGACAGGTGTCTCCAATCTGGGTGGAATTACAAAAAGATCTACAAAAAAGGTTTGCCAGACTGTTTGCTTGATTAAACTAGAGGCACTTAAATTGTTTGGATACGGTGCTATTTGTCATCTGATGCTGAAATGGCAACCAACTGTGAAGAAACCTGCTGCCAATCAAAATTATGCACAAAATAGAGTTTATTGAAAACTTATTATATTATTTTTTCTTTTCTTCTTTTGCATTTGTGAAACATATGTCTCACTTTTACAACAGAATTTATTTACTTTGCTTTTGACAATGATACACTGATAAGACTTAATTTTTAGATTTAGAAATTCATTCTGCATAGCAAATCAATTTAGAAGAAGTTCTGCATGTTGATCATTAGCAATGGTGTGCCAAATTACAATAGACATAAACAAATATCATGACATTAAGATCTTGATCTGATCTGACATTTAGAATACATCAGAGAAGCGATGTAGAAATGATGTTTTAAAATTGTTGTCTTTTGGTATATATTTTCTTGATGCTACAACAAAAACTCTGGTTCCCAGCATGATTAAATTGAATTTTGAATTATTTAAAGCTATAAGTTCCTGTAACACTAGGTTAATGAAAAACAATCTTATAATGATATGATAAATAATTTCCATGTCTAATCTGTCTTTTTGTTTGATGGACAAGATTTCTACTCATTGTAACTTTCAAATAAAAAAAAAAACAGGTGAGGAAGAATCCATGGTCCTCATGCCAGACAGAATAGTTATGTCAACACAGATCAGATCTTCTAAAGCAGGGGTCTCCAACCTTGGCAACTTTAAGACTTGTGGACTTCAACTCCCAGAATTGCTGGCTGAGGAACTCTGGGAGTTGAAGTCCACAAGTCTTAAAGTTGCCGAGGTTGGAGACTCCTGTTCTAAAGGCTATCAAAAGACCAGATAAATATCTACAGTATTGACTCACAAAAGGAAGAAAAAGCCTTCAGAATTTAAACCCATCGCTCCTGTGATACCGCAGGAGACATACCTTCTCTGTGTATATACCTTCATTCTTCCCTGCAATAGTGAACACCATCTTGTCATGTGATATCTGTGGATTTGTTTGTCACATAAATAAGTCCTAAATAAAAGTGGAAAGTGGCTACAAATCTGAGTTTAAAAATGTGTCCTCTGAGAAACTAGATAAACCTCCATGACGGCCTTGGACCTGACCCAAGTAGTTGATGGCCCTACTCACATTGGGGGTGGCACTCTGGACCTGATTTTTGTCTCTGGTCAGTGGTCGAGAGATCTGGACTTGAAGGAAATAGTCATTGAACCTTTGTCATGGTCAGATCACTCTCTTCTTCGCCTGGACTTTCTGACCGCCATTCACCACCGCAGGGAGACGGAGCCGACACGTTGGTTCCATCCCAGGCGCCTGATGGACCCGGAGGGGTTCCGGACGGAGCTTGGGCCATTTCCTGAGGGTCTGGCTCACGGCTCGGCTGAGGAACTTGTTGCGGCCTGGGAACGGGCCGCGGCGGGGGCCTTAGACCGTGTCGTGCCTTTGCGGCCTCTGACCCGGCGCAGGTCCCAACCGGCTCCTTGGTTCTCCGAGGAGCTGAGAGGATGAGCGCCGGAGAAGACGCCTAGAGAGTTCCTGGAGGTCTAGCCGTTGAGCTGATCGGACACTAGTGAAGTCCTATACTAGGGCTTACCTAGTGGCATTGAGGAAGCGAGGCGTAGCTCGCCTCCTCCCTCATTGCATCGGCAGATAACCGCCCAGCCGCCCTGTTTGGGTGACCCGCTCCCTCCTACATCAGGGGGCGGGATGACCCGTTGCAGGGGCGTGCTGAGGAGTTTAACGGTTATCTATACGATAAAATCGTTCAGCTTCGGGATGGTCTGGTCCAAAAATGCGGTGACGGGTGAGACGGCTGAGGGTGGTCTTGGTGACATTTTATGGGATGAGTTTGACCCTGTGGCTCCCGAGGACATGGACAGGTTGTTGGGTAGGTTGAATGCCACCACGTGTTTACTGGACCCGTGCCCCTCCTGGTTGGTGCTGGCCACTCAGGAGGTGACACGAGGCTGGCTCAGGCAATTCTGGCGCTTCCTTGGTGGAGGGAGTCTTCCCGGCCGCCTTGAAAGAGGCGGTGGTGAGACCCCTCCTCAAGAAGCCTTCCCTGGACCCGGCTGTTTTAGGTAATTATCGTCCGGTCTCCAACCTTCGCTTTGCGGCGAAGGTTGTAGAGAGTATGGTGGCATATCAGTTTCCCTTACACCTGGATGAAACTGTCTATCTAGACCCGTTCCAGTCCGGCTTCCGGCCCGGTTACAGCACTGAGACGGCTTTGGTCGCGTTGGTGGATGATCTCTGGAGGGCCAGGGATAGGGGATGTTCCTCTGCCCTGGTCCTATTAGACCTCTCAGCGGCTTTCGATACCATCGACCATGGTATCCTGCTGCGCCGGTTGGGGGGATTGGGAGTGGGAGGCACCGTTTATCGGTGGTTCTCCTCCTATCTCTCCGATCGGCCGCAGATGGTGTTGACAGGGGGGCAGAGGTCGGCTCCGAGGCGCCTCACTTGTGGGGTGCCGCAGGGGTCGATCCTCTCGCCCCTTCTGTTCAACATCTATATGAAGCCGCTGGGTGAGATCATCAGTGGCTTCGGTGTGAGGTACCAGCTGTACGCTGATGACACCCAGCTGTACTTTTCCACACCGGGCCACCCCAACGAAGCTATCGAAGTGTTGTCCCGGTGCTTGGAGGCCGTACGGGTCTGGATGGGGAGAAATAGTCTCAAGCTCAATCCCTCCAAGACTGAGTGGCTGTGGATGCTGGCATCCCGGTACAGTCAGCTGAGTCCTCGGCTGACTGTTGGGGGCGAGTCATTGGCCCCGATGGAAGGGGTGCGCAACTTGGGCGTCCTCCTGGATGAACGGCTGTCTTTTGAAGACCATTTGACGGCCGTCTCCAGGAGAGCTTTTTACCAGGTCCGCCTGGTGCGCCAGTTGTGCCCCTTTCTAGACCGGGATGCCCTATGCACGGTCACTCACGCCCTCGTGACGTCTCGCCTGGATTACTGCAATGCTCTCTACATGGGGCTCCCCTTGAAGGGCATCCGGAGGCTGCAGTTAGTTCAGAATGCAGCTGCGCGGGTTATAGAGGGAGCCCCTCGTGGCTCCCGTATGACACCAATCCTGCGCAGACTGCACTGGCTACCTGTGGCCTTCCGGGTGCGCTTCAAGGTTTTGGTAACCACCTTCAAAGCGCTCCATGGCATAGGGCCGGGTTATCTACGGGACCGCCTACTGCTACCTAATACCTCTCACCGACCCGTGCGCTCTCACAGAGAGGGACTCCTCAGGGTGCCGTCAGCTAGGCAGTGCCGTCTGGCGACGCCCAGGGGAAGGGCCTTCTCTGTGGGGGCTCCCACCCTCTGGAACGAACTCCCCCCAGGACTCCGTCAACTTCCGGACCTCCGAACCTTCCGTCGCGAGCTCAAGACACATTTATTCATCTGTGCAGGACTGGCCTAGATTTTAAATTTATTGGGGTTTTAAATGGGTTTTAATATTTATATTTATATTTTAAAATTTGGCATTAGAATAAGTTTTTTAATGGTTATTTTAATGTGTATATGAATGTTTTATTTGCCTGTGAACCGCCCTGAGTCCTTCGGGAGATAGGGCGGTATACAAATATGAATAATAAATAAATAAATAAATAAAACCTTTTCTATTTTAACCTGTAGGAAGTTAGCATCCACCCCTCTCCTAGAAAAATGAAATATTGTAGGAAATATTAAAAAGGCAGAATATTATATTTTTCCTAAAGGAGAAACATGTTTCTAAAGACAAATTCAGAGCCTCAGCTCCTTGCCCCCCACCTCCCAAGCTGATATTTTGGTGCCAACCTATCTACAAGACAAAGGCTGGGCCAGTTTATCTACAACACAAAAGACATGGCCCTCAGGACATGATAGGATTAGCCCTCACTCAAGATCCAAACCAGGACAAAGCCATTAAGCCATAATAGGAATTGCCCAAAGCCCCTTCATTACCTCATCACCCAGCAAGATTCAGCCAGGCCTGGGACATAGGCCACCTACAAAGTTAGCTAAGACCCCCACCCCCTGGGAGTCTGACAGCAATGGGATACATTTCTTGTGTAGGAACAGGAAACTCTAAGGCAGGGCCCAGGAGAGTGTATAAATATATCACTCTCTCCACCCCATGTGCTCATTTTGCCCAGGACCCAAAAAACCTGTGCGATCCCGTCCACCATTAAAACCATCTTTCCAAGCAGTCTCCATGTTTCCAGTGTCTTTCTCACCACTTGGAATTAAACACAGATGGATATTTCTTTCAACAAACCCATGATACACAAATTCAGTTACTTTTCTCAGCAGCAATTGACTAAATGTTTTGGTATTTTAGCCAGGTGATGCTAATAAGTTATGATAATTTTGACTATGCCAATCGGGAATTCTGGAACTTACAATTACAATATACTTGGGGCAGTAACTTAGATATTCTATTAGTAAAAGAAAGAGTGATGACATATTTCTATGTATGTACTACTGAAACCATACTTCCATATTCAACCTTGTGCATATTTACGTAAGTTCCTGCTGAAGCCAGAAATGTATGAGTCTCTCACAGAGCAATGGTCCATCAACCAATGTTTGTCAATCTTGGCAACTTTAAGAAGTCTGGACTTCAGCTCCCAGAATTCTCCATCAACAAGTCCACCTCTCTTCAAGATGATAAACACAGCCATAAAGAGTGGGTCACAGATTGAATGATAATGATTAAAGATGAAATGGAGCAGCTGCATGTGCATGAGGCAAAAGTAGATCGGCAAATTGGCAAAATATTTTATAAAAATGAGCAGCAAGATAAGAGAATTTGTCTTTTGGAAGAAGAGATGAGGAAATATAATTTTGTTATTAGAGGAATCTCGGAAGAAAGGGAGGATAAATTGAAACAGCGGGTTTTGAAATGGATTAATGATTTGGATACGCAACTTACGTTCACATTAGCAGACCTGGCAAGTGTTTTTAGAATTGGATATAGAAGGCAAAATGGTTCTAACAGGAATGT
The DNA here is from genome assembly GCF_028640845.1 of Ahaetulla prasina. Lineage (NCBI taxonomy): Eukaryota > Metazoa > Chordata > Lepidosauria > Squamata > Colubridae > Ahaetulla > Ahaetulla prasina. Next base: position 28,449,214 of record NC_080541.1, read on the forward strand.
GCTTGTCAGGTTCGCAAATCTTGGTGATAAGTTGGAAGTTATGGCCAAGTTAAGAGAGTTGGGAGATGCTTTGAAGTTTGAAGGGAAGACTATTCAAGTCTTCCCGGATATATCAAGAGAAGAAAGGGCATGGAGATTTTTTTTAAAACCAATTACAAAAGTTTTGAGAGATAATGGAATTAAATACAATTGGAGGCCACCACAACAATTGAAATTTTTTTATAAAGGAAGGATGCGTACAATCACCCCAGATATAGATGCATTATTATATTTACGGGAGCTTGGACTGATTGAGATGGAGGATTTAATGGAGATAAAAGATCAAATGCTTCAGATGGGTGGAACATGTGAAACATCAATCTCAGAAGAAGAAAAAGGGGCTATTGGAGGGCAAGACTCCAAAGGGTTAAAGAGGAAAGAAATATCACCTGTGTTGGTTGAACAGAAGAAGAGTCGTGAGGATACAGTAGGAGAAGAAGCAGATAAGAGTCTTGGAAAATATGAAGCTGAATGCGGTCATCGCCATCTTTTTTTTGAGTGATGAATTCAAATAGACAGCCCGAAAAAAGTGCCCGGGCATTGGCGTCCCTCTCCCCATTCTCTTTATAGAGAAACCGATGAGGATGTGGGGAAGAAGATTGTTTGTATTTTATTGTTTGTTTTGTTTTTGTTTTTTCTGTTTCTTATTGTTGTTTATATTATAGAAAACAAAAAGGACTTTGTTTTGAAGTTCAAGCTGGTTTTTTTTTTTCTCTGCCGACGTGGAGAAAAATGGCGCTGATTAAGCTGTGAGGTAATTGTGTTTCTTTGTGGAGTGAATATGACTCATAAGTTACTGATAAGCTACTAACGAGTGCAAATAAGCCGCTTCGCTTCAATTAAAGATTGTCGTCCTTGATCTTCATCAAGACCCTCTGTAAAATTGGTTTGACTGCTGTCCTTTGATCTTCACTAAGACTCTTTGAAAAATTGGAATCCCAGTTTGAGAAATTTTTGGTTTTTTTGTTTTTTTCAAAATGACTCAACAACTTTCAGAAACGCAGCAAATTGCTGCAGCTTTAAATAAAATTGGGGAAAAAATAGCAGGACTATCAGAGCGTATAGATAATTTGACATTTAAACTGACATCTGAAGTGCAAAATTTAAAGCAAGAGATGAATGATAACTTTGCTAAACAAAAAGAGGAAATGATAATGATTAAAGATGAAATGGAGCAGCTGCATGTGCATGAGGCAAAAGTAGATCGGCAAATTGGCAAAATATTTTATAAAAATGAGCAGCAAGATAAGAGAATTTGTTTTTTAGAAGAAGAGATGAGGAAATATAATTTTGTTATCAGAGGAATCTCGGAAGAAAGGGAGGATAAATTGAAACAGCGGGTTTTGAAATGGATTAATGATTTGGATACGCAACTTACGTTCACATTAGCAGACCTGGCAAGTGTTTTTAGAATTGGATATAGAAGGCAAAATGGTTCTAACAGGAATGTGCTTGTCAGGTTCGCAAATCTTGGTGATAAGTTGGAAGTTATGGCCAAGTTAAGAGAGTTGGGAGATGCTTTGAAGTTTGAAGGGAAGACTATTCAAGTCTTCCCGGATATATCAAGAGAAGAAAGGGCATGGAGATTTTTTTTAAAACCAATTACAAAAGTTTTGAGAGATAATGGAATTAAATACAATTGGAGGCCACCACAACAATTGAAATTTTTTTATAAAGGAAGGATGCGTACAATCACCCCAGATATAGATGCATTATTATATTTACGGAGCTTGGACTGATTGAGATGGAGGATTTAATGGAGATAAAAGATCAAATGCTTCAGATGGGTGGAACATACGTGGAAACATCAATCTCAGAAGAAGAAAAAGGGCTATTGGAGGCAAGACTCTAAAGGGTTAAAGAGGAAAGAAATATCACCTGTGTTGGTTGAACAGAAGAAGAGTCGTGAGGATACAGTAGGAGAAGAAGCAGATAAGAGTCTTGGAAAATATGAAGCTGAATGCGGGTCATCGCTATCTTTTTTTGAGTGATGAATTTAAATAGACAGCCCGAAAAAAGTGCCCGGGCATTGGCACGTCCCTCTCCCCATTCTCTTTATAGAGGCGAAACCGATGAGGATGTGGGGAAGAAGATTGTTGTATTTTATTGTTTGTTTGTTTTGTTTTTTCTGTTTGCTTATTGTTGTTTATATGGTAGTTTAATGTCGGGTGGTGGGGGCACAGAAAGGAAGATCTGGGGATAGGATTAAAAATTTATATTTTAAATGGGAGTTATAAAAATAATGTCATGGAATGTGAAGGGTACAGGAATCAGATTAAAGAAGAAGATTGGAGCTTAAGATTAAAAGGATTTACCAGACATTTTATTTTACAAGAAACCCATCAGAAATCTGAAGATTCAAATAGAATGTATATAAAAGGTATGCAAATATATGAAAAAGCATTTGGAACTTCAAAAGCTAGAGGAGTTGCAACACTGATATCAGATAGGGTGTACTTTGAAAAACATAAGGTAATTTTGGATGAAGATGGAAGATATGTAATAATTGTTGGAAATCTTAATGAGGAAAAAGTGACACTTGTTAATTTATATTTACCGAATGAAAAACAAAGAGAATTTCTTGAAAAAATAACAAAATTTTGGAGAATGAAAGTGTAGGAAAGTAATTGTGGCTGGGGATTTTAATTTAATCAGAGATAAAATAGACAGTACTAATCCCACCCGCTGTGGAGGAGCAAATAAAATGGGGATTTTAAATATGTGGATGCTTCGAAATGGCGTGGTTGATGTGTGGAGAGAGGTTAAAGGAATTGAGAGAGTATACACTTTTTTCTCTAAGATATATAATACATATTCTAGAATTGATTATATTTTTCTTTCTAAAGATTTGTTGAATAATGTGGATAAGGTAGATGTGGGAATTTTAAAGATTCTGATCATGCAGAAGTTATGGTGGACTTAGATTTTAATTTTGAGAAAAAGAAGCTATTGGAGATATGACGAGAAATTGTATAAAATGAAAAGGATAAAAATGGATACTTAAAAATTGGAGGAAAGTTGGAGATTAAATGATAACGGGAGGTTAAATTTGAAATTGTTTGGGATGCGATGAAAGCGGTGTTTAGAGGAGAGTATTAAATTATCAAGTAGGAAATATAAAAATTATAAAAATTAAAATGGAAAGAGATAAAAATCAGATTAAAGAATTGGAAAATCAATTTTGCTTACTAAAGAAAAAAATTCTTCAGGAGCTTAATATGTTAAGAAATAAAATGATAGAAGAAGATACAGAGTTAGTAAAAGAAATTTGAGATTTTTAAATAGGAATTTTTGAATTTAGTAATAGAAATTCTAAATTATTGGCAAAGATGGCGAAAGATAAAAGAGAGAAGAGAGAAATTGGAGTTTTGATAGATGATAGAGGTATAAGATGTTATAAAAAATTAGAGAAATGTGAAGTGGTTAGAAACTTTTTCAGAATCTATATTCAAAGAAACCAATTAATCGGGAAAATTGCAAAGCTATTTAGAAAAGTATGTGGTGAAAATTGATCAAACATATAAGGAATTGATGGAAGAAGATATAACACAAGATGAGATTAATGGAATAATACAAAAATTAAAATTAGGGAAAGCTCCAGGTGAGGATGGATTACCTGTTGAGTTTTATAAAGAATTTAAAGAATTAATAATACCAAAATTGCAAAAATTATTCAATGGAATATTACATGGTGGGAAGTACCTTCGTCATGGAATAGAACGGTGATATCCCTAATTCCTAAACCAGATAAAGATTTAGAAAGGATTGAGTCCTATCGGCCCATTTCTTTAATTAATCAGGATGCAAAGATATTTCTTGCTATTATAAGTAATAGATTAAATAGATTTATAGATAGATATATAAGTTATAATCAAGTAGGTTTTGTGAAGGGTAGATACATGAGTGATATTGTTAGAAGAGTATTAAATATTATAGATGTAGCTGAATATAATGGTGATAAAATTGGTATAGTATCATTGGATATTTTAAAGCTTTAGATTCTGTACAATGGGAAACTATTAAAGTAATTGTGGAGGCTTTAGGCTTTGGTAATAAGTTTATACATGTTATTTCAAAATTGTACCAAAAGAGCAGTGCAAGAGTGAAGGTGAATGGAATATTAACTGAAGAGATAAAATTAGAAGCTGGTACGAGACAAGGATGTCCCTGTCCCCAACATTATTTTTATTGGCTATGGAAATATTGACAAAATGATAGAAAAGATGAAGAATTAGAAGGATATAAGGGTATAAGATAAATTTGTATGGATGATACTTTAATTATTTTGAAAATGTAGAGAAAGATCTGAAAAACATATATAAGCATTTGATAGAATTTGAGGAAATGACAGGATTGAAAGTAAATTGGTCAAAGTCAGAATTATTGATGGATAGTAATGGTAATGAGTCTGAGAATATGCAAGAGCAATTTGGGATAAGGATTAAAAACACATTGAAATATTTGGGTATAGTGCTTTCACTTAAGGTTAAAGAATTGAAAAAACTTAATTATGATGTGGTGATTAACGAAATTGAGAAGAAGATAGATAAATATAAAACTTTAAAATTGTCCTGGTTTGGTAGAATTGCAATGTGTAAGATGATGTTGCTGCCCAAGTTCAACTTTTATTCGAGATGCTACCACTAAATTTGACAGAGAAAGATATTGAAGGATATCAGAAAAAACTGGATAAATTTTGTAATGGTGGCAAAAGACCTAGATTAGTGAAGAAAATGTGGGATCAAAATCAAAAGGAAGGTGGAGTAGGAATCCCCAAATTATTTAATTATTACTGTGCGTATGGTATCCGGATAGTGGTAAAAATATTAAAAGGTGAAGATAACTATTGGAGACTTAGAGTTAAGGATATAGAGAAATTTGGATCAAGGTGGTTTTTAGATAAAGCAAATTTAAAATGTGTAAGTAGAAGTTATTGGTTAAAGGGATTAAGTAAAATGTGGAATAAATTTGTTAAAATTTTAATTCCGGATATAATCTTTTTGGGGGAGACAATTGGAATTTGGCCAATTAAAAATAATATAAGCGTAATGAAGTGATTAAAGAGGAAAATATAGAAATTATTAGAGATTGGATAAAAGTTATGGAAAATGAAAGGAGGAATAAAGAAATTATTGAAAAATTAGGGTTAAGTTGGTTTGAAAAAATACAGATAGAAAAATGGACAAAAAACTAAGGGAAAATTATTCGATAAATAGATGTGAAACTGAATTTGAATATTTAGTATCTCGGATTATGAAAGATGAAATTGGGCTAAAGGGACTCGTTAGTAGGGTTTATAAGATTATAAATTCTGATGAAAAATTACAAAGAGTGATGAGGACAAATTGGGAAAAAGATCTTAATATTGAAATACCAGAGTCAGATTGGAATGTGAATTGGAAGAGTAGAATTATGAGAACTTTATCTATAAGGATTAAAGAGCACAATTATAAAGTTGTTTGGAAATGGTATTTGACTCCAGTAAGATTGTCACAAATGGATAAAAAAATTAGTAAAAAATGTTGGAGATGTGAGATGGAATTGGGGACTTATGAACATATGTGGTATAATTGTGATAAGGTTAAAAAGTTTTGGCAACAATTGGAGAAAATGATATTTGAAATGATGGGGAAAGTAATAACATTGAGAGTGGAAACTATATTATTGTTGGTAATTAAGGAAATAGAATTAACAAAATATGAAAAAGAATTGATTAGAATTATGATTATAATAGGTAGAATTATAATAGCTAGATATTGGAAACTAGATGTGATTTTTAGAATAGAAGAGTGGAATTCTGAAATGTGGAAATTAGCTTTAAATGATAAAATGACATGTGATATTAAAATTAGAAGTGGTGTGTATAAAGAAGATATTTTTTGGAAGACTTGGAAACCATTTGTGGACTTTGCGCTTGGAACATTGGACGCTTCAGTACCTGTACCTCGAGAACGTGGATTTTGGCAATCATGAGGATATATCCGAAGACCCAAATCTTCCTTTTATGTATAGCACAAGGGTGTAATAATGTATTTTCTTTTTGTTTGTTTGTTGCAAAAAAAGTAATAAAATAAATAAATTAAAAAAAAATAAAAAAAAAAAGGAATTGCCCAAAGCCCCTTCATTACCTCATCACCCAGCAAGATTCAGCCAGGCCTGGGACATAGGCCACCTACAAAGTTAGCTAAGACCCCCACCCCCTGGGAGTCTGACAGCAATGGGATACATTTCTTGTGTAGGAACAGGAAACTCTAAGGCAGGGCCCAGGAGAGTGTATAAATATATCACTCTCTCCACCCCATGTGCTCATTTTGCCCAGGACCCAAAAAACCTGTGCGATCCCGTCCACCATTAAAACCATCTTTCCAAGCAGTCTCCATGTTTCCAGTGTCTTTCTCACCACTTGGAATTAAACACAGATGGATATTTCTTTCAACAAACCCATGATACACAAATTCAGTTACTTTTCTCAGCAGCAATTGACTAAATGTTTTGGTATTTTAGCCAGGTGATGCTAATAAGTTATGATAATTTTGACTATGCCAATCGGGAATTCTGGAACTTACAATTACAATATACTTGGGGCAGTAACTTAGATATTCTATTAGTAAAAGAAAGAGTGATGACATATTTCTATGTATGTACTACTGAAACCATACTTCCATATTCAACCTTGTGCATATTTACGTAAGTTCCTGCTGAAGCCAGAAATGTATGAGTCTCTCACAGAGCAATGGTCCATCAACCAATGTTTGTCAATCTTGGCAACTTTAAGAAGTCTGGACTTCAGCTCCCAGAATTCTCCATCAACAAGTCCACCTCTCTTCAAGATGATAAACACAGCCATAAAGAGTGGGTCACAGATTGAATGATAATGAAATAGGCCATTTAGTCACAGACAAACATAGCTAGGAACTAACACAACTTTATTTTACCAGAACAATTTCTAAAAAGAAGATTTAATCAGTATAGCATTAGACCAGCAGATTGTTGACATTCTCAGTGTAACAGACAATGGAGGTGGGGAATTAGGTTGCTAAATTAGTAGTAGAGTGCAGTCTCGGGAAATGGCAAATCAGAGCTTGGGAAAATAAACACAATGGAGATTTAATATTCCCCAATGAACCACACCAAGGACAGAAAGAGTAGAATGATTTTAGGGATGGTGGAATAAATTAAATGTGAGCAGAATGTTTGTGATGTTTCTTAGTAAAGAAGTGTAAGGACTTTGATTCCAGAAACCTATTGTAAGTATAAATAACCTCTGATGTAGATGCATTTGATTGAAACTATTAGGCACTTTGGTGTTACTGAACACATTGGTCACAAATATATCCCCAAAAGATTTTGGAACAGGCAAGGGCCAAAAACAACAACCCCCCACCATAATGAACCTAAAGTGATATTCTCACAATCAAACTTTCAGATTTCAAAGAAAAAAGGCCAATATAAGAACAAAGTATTTGTTTTATTTTGAGTAAGACTACTGGACTATATTGACGTCCAAAGACCAATAGCCCAGGTTTTCAGACTTCAGTTTTAGGATTTGTTAATATTATTTTGGGGGATGTTGGAGTTTAACTTGGGTTCTGAGTGCTATACAGTTGAGATGCAGCCTCCATCTCCTGTTCCAAGTTCAAACAGTAGAGTGGTTTTGGGAAAAAGATCTTAATATTGAAATACCAGAGTCAGATTGGAATGTGAATTGGAATAGTAGAATTATGAGAACTTTATCTATAAGGATTAAAGAGCATAATTATAAAGTTGTTTGGAAATGGTATTTGACTCCAGTAAGATTGTCACAAATGGATAAAAAAATTAGTAAAAAATGTTGGAGATGTGAGATGGAATTGGGGACTTATGAACATATGTGGTATAAATGTGATAAGGTTAAAAAGTTTTGGCAACAATTGGAGAAAATGATATTTGAAATGATGGGGAAAGTAATAATATTGAGAGTGGAAACTATATTATTGTTGGTAATTAAGGAAATAGAATTAACAAAATATGAAAAAGAATTGATTAGAATTATGATTATAATAGGTAGAATTATAATAGCTAGATATTGGAAATTAGATGTGATTTTTAGAATAGAAGAGTGGAATTCTGAAATGTGGAAATTAGCCTTAAATGATAAAATGACATGTGATATTAAAATTAGAAGTGGTGTGTATAAAGAAGATATTTTCTGGAAGACTTGGAAACCATTCGTGGACTATGCGCTTGGAAAATTGGATGCTTGGTACCTGTACCGAGAACGGGATTTTGGCAATCATGAGGACATATCCGAAGACCCAAATCTTCCTTTTTTTTATGTATAGCACAAGGGTGTAATAATGTATTTTCTTTTTTGTTTGTTGGAAAAAAGTAATAAAAAAAATTTAAAAAAAACAAAACAGTAGAGTGGTTTTGATGGATCCAATGCTAGATTTCTTACTGAAATATTCTCATTCAACCTCCTGCACGATGCTCCAGCTTTGTGGAAATTCAATTACTGTCCTGCTTTCTAATTTTCCTGGATTCCAGTAGACTTGATATATAACATTTAAAAAATTGCAAATTTCTTTTTATCTGTCAGCTCTCCATATATACAACTAACCAGCAGAACCAAAGATGCTTTTTTCAAGAGGCAACTGGACTTTCTGATTTTTCTTTGAAGAAGTTTTGCTTCTCATTCAAGAAGCTTCTTCACCTCTGACTGGATGGTGGGGAATGAAAGGATTTATACCCCTTGCAGACAGCTGGTAATTTGCATTCTTTTAGAGGCCACCTGGAAATTTATCTGTGTTGTCAGGATCACCTGAGTGGTACAAATGGGTGTGGACCCTTCTTGGAACTGTTGAAAGGAGTGTGTTGTAGCCTGGAGGTAGATGATGTTGTATTGCTCCCCCTTTGTTGAGAGAGGGCTGTTCAATTTTGATGGCCTCTTTGACCCTTTTTCAAACCAGCGGTCCTCTCTGTCCAAAATGTGGACTTTGCTGTCTTTAAAAGAGTGGACTTTAAATGCAGATGGACTGCTGAATCTAGTCCTGATGGCTTTGTTCTCCTATATTTTCCTATCTGGTCAAGTTGCCTGTTGGAAATAAAAGCACCTTTGGGTCAACCATGACCTGGATGACTGAGAATCTCCATAGACATCACCAGCAAAACAAGGTACTTTTTAAGAAAAACAGAATGTGTTTTATTTTGAGTAAGACTATTGGACTATATTGACATCCAAAAACCAACAGACCAGGTTTTCAGACTTCAGTTTTAGGATTTGTTAATATTATTTTGGTGGATGTTGGAGTTTAACTTGGGTTCTGAGTGCTATACAGTTGAGATGCAGCCTCCATCTCCTATTCCAAGTTCAAACAGTAGAGTGGTTTTGGGAAAAAGATCTTAATATTGAAATACCAGAGTCAGATTGGAATGTGAATTGGAATAGTAGAATTATGAGAACTTTATCTATAAGGATTAAAGAGCATAATTATAAAGTTGTTTGGAAATGGTATTTGACTCCAGTAAGATTGTCACAAATGGATAAAAAAATTAGTAAAAAATGTTGGAGATGTGAGATGGAATTGGGGACTTATGAACATATGTGGTATAAATGTGATAAGGTTAAAAAGTTTTGGCAACAATTGGAGAAAATGATATTTGAAATGATGGGGAAAGTAATAATATTGAGAGTGGAAACTATATTATTGTTGGTAATTAAGGAAATAGAATTAACAAAATATGAAAAAGAATTGATTAGAATTATGATTATAATAGGTAGAATTATAATAGCTAGATATTGGAAATTAGATGTGATTTTTAGAATAGAAGAGTGGAATTCTGAAATGTGGAAATTAGCCTTAAATGATAAAATGACATGTGATATTAAAATTAGAAGTGGTGTGTATAAAGAAGATATTTTCTGGAAGACTTGGAAACCATTCGTGGACTATGCGCTTGGAAAATTGGATGCTTCGGTACCTGTACCTCGAGAACGGGGATTTTGGCAATCATGAGGACATATCCGAAGACCCAAATCTTCCTTTTTTTTATGTATAGCACAAGGGTGTAATAATGTATTTTCTTTTTTGTTTGTTGGAAAAAAGTAATAAAAAAAATTTAAAAAAAACAAAACAGTAGAGTGGTTTTGATGGATCCAATGCTAGATTTCTTATTGAAATATTCTCATTCAACCGCCTGCACGATGCTCCAGCTTTGTGGAAATTTAATTACTGTCCTGCTTTCTAATTTTCCTGGATTCCAGTAGACTTGATATATAACATTAAAAAAATTGCAAATTTCTTTTTATCTGTCAGCTCTCCATATATACAACTAACCAGCAGAACCAAAGGTGCTTTTTTCAAGAGGCAACTGGACTTTCTGGTTTTTCTTTGAAGAAGTTTTGCTTCTCATTCAAGAAGCTTCTTCACTTCTGACTGGATGGTGGGGAATGAAAGGATTTATACCCCTTGCAGACAGCTGGTAATTTGCATTCTTTTAGAGGCCACCTGGAAATTTACCTGTGTTGTCAGGATCACCTGAGTGGTACAAATGAGTGTGGACCCTTCTTGGAACTGTTGAAAGGAGTGTGTTGTAGCCTGGAGGTAGATGATGTTGTATTCCTCCCCCTTTGTTGAGAGAGGGCTGCTCAATTTTGATGGCCTCTTTGACCCTTTTTCAAACCAGCGGTCCTCTCTGTCCAAAATGTGGACTTTGCTGTCTTTAAAAGAGTGGACTTTAAATGCAGATGGACTGCTGAATCTAGTCCTGATGGCTTTGTTCTCCTATATTTTCCTATCTGGTCAAGTTGCCTGTTGGAAATAAAAGCACCTTTGGGTCAACCATGACCTGGATGACTGAGAATCTCCATAGACATCACCAGCAAAACAAGGTACTTTTTAAGAAAAAACAGAATGTGAGCCCTTGTGCTGAAAGTCAAGACTCCATTTGATCATGGCAAGCATTTCCTGAATGGAATGTAACTGTTTCCGGGTAACAAAAGTCTAAGGTCTGAATACGTTACCTAGAAATCAGAAGCATATGGAAGAAAGAAAAATCAGTGCTAAATAGAAATACTTCAGTAGAAAAGCAAATAATTATACCATTGATGGATTCAGAGCAAAGTAACATTCCCTCTTCAGCAGTCTCCATGTTTACTTGGAACTCTTCACTGTTGCAATTCGTATGATTTACTCCCAAAAATGTATGTAGACTTTCAGTCTTAGCTCTTAATATCTGGGTGGAGAATAACCTCTGAGACGACTTAAAATCCAGACGGAATCATGGCAATGTCCACTGACAGGAATGGGAATGCTGTTGCAAACCTGCCTTTGAACTTGTTGCTCATTGGGGAAAATACGTATATATAACATCACTTTGATAGGCATCCTCCAGAAAGACAGAGATGGAAACTGACCATCCCCCCCCCCAAATAATAGATGATAGATCACTTTCTGATCTAAAATGACAAATCTGATGATCTTGTTATATTAAAACAAAGAGCAAGAGGGAATATGTAGTGGGGGACCTCATATGCTTACGCTTATACTGGGAAAACAATCTATTATTCCAGAAACAAAAGAAATCAACAATCCCCCCCCCAATCATGTAGCTTTTGAGTTGTATTTGAGAAAAAAGGAATAATTATTAAGTGTGGAAATAAACTGTAATTGCAGATAGAGCACAACGTGTCTGCACAAACTAATGAAAAAGTATAATCCAAAGAAGCTGAATATGACCTTTAAAAGAAGAATATATGCACTGAATATATGCATTATGAAATATGTATAAAAGAGGTCAGATAAAGATAGAAACTGCAGCCTTGCAAGCATGCTAAGCTAAAATTATTTATCAGCCCATGGTTATTAATAGGTGGAATGACCAACACCAGAATCAATACAAAGCTGGTCAGACAGAATTGTGGACACATTTTACGGCATAATACAGCGTTTTTTGAACCAGGATTGTAGTAAGAAAGAACCTTCAGAAAACAGAATAAATCTTATAATCTTGATTAATGGGTATTTTTCAGGGGTGAAATGTTCCCCTGATCCGGTAGCGATTGTGACAGGTGGTTTGGAGAACTGGTAGCGATGGCAGCACGAGGCTCCATCCACCCGCCCGGGTGTTGTTACTTCCTGCTTTTAAAAAGGTTTTAAAAAAGGCTCTGATGATCTTGTTATATTAAAAACAAAGAGCAAGAGGAATATGTAGTGGGGGACCTCATATGCTTACGCTTATACTGGGAAAACAATCTATTATTCCAGAAACAAAAGAAATCAACAATCCCCCCCCCAATCATGTAGCTTTTGAGTTGTATTTGAGAAAAAAGGAATAATTATTAAGTGTGGAAATAAACTGTAATTGCAGATAGAGCACAACGTGTCTGCACAAACTAATGAAAAAGTATAATCCAAAGAAGCTGAATATGACCTTTAAAAGAAGAATATATGCACTGAATATATGCATTATGAAATATGTATAAAAGAGGTCAGATAAAGATAGAAACTGCAGCCTTGCAAGCATGCTAAGCTAAAATTATTTATCAGCCCATGGTTATTAATAGGTGGAATGACCAACACCAGAATCAATACAAAGCTGGTCAGACAGAATTGTGGACACATTTTACGGCATAATACAGCGTTTTTTGAACCAGGATTGTAGTAAGAAAGAACCTTCAGAAAACAGAATAAATCTTATAATCTTGATTAATGGGTATTTTTCAGGGGTGAAATGTTCCCCTGATCCGGTAGCGATTGTGACAGGTGGTTTGGAGAACTGGTAGCGATGGCAGCACGAGGCTCCATCCACCCGCCCGGGTGTTGTTACTTCCTGCTTTTAAAAAGGTTTTAAAAAAGGCTCTGATGATCTTGCGCCACGGCTGTGATCATCAGAGCCTCTTTTTTTAACTTTTAAAAATATTTTTTACAATCTATTCATTGGAGCCGGTAGTAAAAAAAATGATTTTAAAAAGTAAAAAAAGGCTCCAACAATCACAGCTGTGGCGCATGATCATCAATGCCTTTTTTTTATGGGGGTGGGGGTGGGGGGAGTCCATTTTTGCTCTCAGTAAGCCTGCTAGGCAAAAGCTGAAGCCTGCTAAGCAAAAAACGGGGTGTGTAGGCAAAAAACAGGGGTGGGGTACCTTTTTGCTCCCAGCTAGGCAAAAAACAGGGGCTGTAGGCAAAAAACGGGGGTGGGGGTTGATTTTTGAGAGAGAGAGAGAGAGAGAGAGAGGGAGGGAGGGAGGGAGGGAGGGAGGGAGGGAGGGAAGAAAGAAGGAAGGAAGGAAGGAAGGAAGGAAGGAAGGAAGGAAGGAAGGAAGGAAGGAAGGAAGGAAGGAAGGAAGGAAGGAAGGTTCTATTCCATTGGCCAAGTTAAGCTTTAAAAACAATGAGCTTTGAATTAACTATTTATTTACTTATTTATTTTATTCGATTTTTATACCGCCCTTCTCCCGAAGGACTCAGGGCGGTGTACAGCCATTTAAAATACATAAAATACACATTAAAAACAAGATTAAAATAAGACTTATTATAGGGTGGCCGAAAATTTAAAACAATTAACAAACCTTAAAATATAAATAACCCCAATTAAAATTTAATAAAACTTTTAAGCCAGTCCCGCTTGAATAAATAGGTGCGTTTTCAGCTCACAGCAAAAAGTCCGAAGATCAGACACTTGACGTAAACCAGGGGGAAGTTTGTTCCAGAGCGTAGGAGCTCCAACAGAGAAGGGCCTATCCCTGGGGGCCGCCAGCCAACATTGTTTGGCGGATGGCACCCTGAGAAGGCCCTCTCTGTGTGAGCGTACGGGTCGGTGGGAGGCATGAGGTAACAGCAGGCGGTCCCGTAAGTACCCGGGCCCTAAGCCATGGAGCTATACCAACTCATCTGAAATTATCTTCAATACAGGTGAAGGGAAAAATGGATGGACTTTGTTTAAGAAATCAATGCCAAAGGTGAAACTTATACTTTAGATTTGTTACCATTCTGTTCATTTTCTACCAATTGGAGAACTATAACATTTGGTCTTTAATTTATCCAAGACATTAGAATGAAAGTTATCAATGTTTATTTATTTATTTATTTGATTTTTCATCCTGCCTTTATTACTTTATAAGTAACTTGAGGTGGCAAACATAATTAATACTCCTTCTTCCTCCTATGTTCCCCACAACAATAATCCTGGGCGGTGAGTTGGGCTGAGGCAAAATTAGTGACCAAAGTCACTCATCTGAATTTCATGTCTAATGTGGGACGAGAAATCTCCTGATTTTTACACTATCACTTTAACCACTTCACCAAACTGTGAAAAAACAAAAAATGTCTATCATAGAAAGTTGAAGTAAACCATGTGTAGAATATTTTTAAAAGGAGTCCATTAATTTCTATCTGTTAATATCTTGAAATATAATGAAATGCACATTTATGCCTTAATGTTTTGACCAATAAAGAATTTACCTCTAGGAGACGACTTCCGGTATCCAGCGGCAACGGACGTCTGGAAGGCTTCTCCTGCCTCCAGCGCCCGAATCCGGCCGCCGCCGAGGCCCTCAGGGGCCAGGTGTTCCGGAAAGGACACCTGCCGCACGGACGGCTCGCCAGGGGTCTCCCAGCCGACATACAGGACTGTGGGGACCGATGCTGGCGCGGCCCTAGGCTCGGCGGGTTCGAGGCCACAGGCCGCGCCATTATTTTGGTCGCCGCTTGCCGCTGTGCCCGTGACACCGGGCATTGGATTTATAACTGCAGCAGCCTGGTGGTGAACAGGGCACGGAGAAGAATTGAGGAGGAGAAGGGAAGGGAATATCGGTAAACGTGAGTGGACTGCTCCGGAGTGCGGGGGGGTTTTTTCTCCCCTGCGGTTGGAAGGAGCACGAGTTATTCTGGAGAGAGGAGAACTTAAAATAAGAAGATTACCGGTTTTGTGGAGCTCTGGAGAGAAGAGGTGATGGAGAAATTTAGAAGGGAAGGTTTGAGGCCCCCCCTTCTGGGGAACAGTGGTGGCGCCCAGCTTCCGCCTTCACTATGAGAATTTTGATGACATCACTTCCCTTCGGCTTCCTGGTTGACTAACTGTACTCTGGACTCGTTGCTCCTGTGAGTGCCCCCTGGTGGATCCGGAGGAAATTACAAGGATACCGTGCCTGCCTGAGGATTTTGTATTTTTTTCCTTAATGGCAAAAGGTCAGAGACCAACTGCTGGAGAGATGGAGAGAATTTTGGAAAAGTTATCTAATATGGACAAGAAATTGATGAAATAAGAGCAGAAATTGTGACTATCCAAAAGGATTTAAAGGATACTCAACAAGTTTCAGCAGAAAACAAGCAGAAAGTGGAAGGTTTGGAGGGTGAGATGCGGGCAGTGCAGAAAAGAGAGGAGACGACAGGCAATGCTGTGCTTGGACCACAGATGGATAAAATGTCTTATTTCCTTAGGTTTCAAAATTTGGAAGAAGTGGACCAAGAAGACTTGAGAGATGTTGTGACTAAATTGTTGGGAGAATTTCTTGGGAGAGGTGTTGATTTTCATGAATTGGGATGTGGATCGAGTTTATAGAGTTAATTCAATATGCACGCACGCATGCAGTTCCCAGAGAGGTTCATGTCAAATTTGTGAGAAGAGAGACGAGAGATGAAATTCTTAGAAAACATAGGAGTGGGGCACTGATTTTACAGGGGCAGGGAGATAGCCATTCTGAGGCAGATTCCCAGACAGGTACGTGAAAAAAGAAAGAAATATTATTTTTTGTCAAGCAAATTGTACCAGAAGGGAGTGGGCTTCAGATGGCTGATGCCAGAGGGATTGATGATTTTCCGGGAGGGCATTACGAAAAAAATCAGTACAATTGCGGAGGCTACGGCCTATGTGGAGGAACACAAAGCCTTCCTGGAATCAGATGACCCAGGAATTGAAGAAGGGGAGGTTATAGATCATGGGGCTGAAGCGGCTGCCGCTGTTGCGGCCCTGGAGTTGGGTCAGGCTGAACCCAGAGTTCTGAGATCCAAAACTAGGAAGTGATAAAGATATTTGGGATTGTGTTGGTTTTCCTTATTCTCTTTTGTACGATATTCTGTTTATTCTTGACTCTTCTTTATTACGTATTTAAAATTTGCAAACTTAGCTACTTCGTGTCACCTGCTTGCCTTATGGCTGTTGTATGTGTTAAAAAATTTGAGTAAAATTCTTATTTTAGATAAGAAAAATGAAAATTTACCATACCTGATATGTATTTGTATAAACCTTTTTTGACTAATAAAAACTTTTTGAATAAAAAAAAAAGAATTTACCTCTAGCCAAAAATATGTCCGAATGGCTATGTGTTGACATCAGTAAAGAAAGCAAATTTATCATGAGAAAACACAAACCAGCTATGGTCCAGGTAAGTTACAGTTAACTAAATGTTTAGTTAACCTTTTCTTCCCATAGTCAAGGTCGCTAAATTTTATTTACATAGTTTGCAAAAGAACAGTATAATAAAATATACGAAGGAAAAGCAATTGAGTCAAGCGGGGTGGAAGAAATGTAAGAACAGCTAGTGTCAGAACTACATGCTATATAAAACTGCAATATGTTATATTCATATGAATTAGATGCTTGATGCTACACTGAATATTTCTTAGGCTTTTTTTTTTTTAAAATGCAATC
The DNA here is from genome assembly GCF_028640845.1 of Ahaetulla prasina. Taxonomy (NCBI): domain Eukaryota; kingdom Metazoa; phylum Chordata; class Lepidosauria; order Squamata; family Colubridae; genus Ahaetulla; species Ahaetulla prasina. The sequence goes on from NC_080541.1 coordinate 28,465,882, forward strand.
ACTCTAATGCATTTTTTCCCCAAAAAAGAAGAAAGTTAACACTGAAATATTGGTATGTACATTATGAACTTTTTTCAAAATCCATGCAAAAATAAAAGCAAGAAATGAAATTAATCTTGATTTCATTTGCATTTTTAACTATACAACCTGTACCCCAGTGGTGAGATTCAATTTTTTTTACTACCGGTTCTGTGGGTGGGGCTTGGTGGGCGTGGCATGGCATGGCATGGTTTGGTGGGCATGGCAGGGGAAGGATACTGTAAAATCTCCATTCCCACCCCACTCCAGGGGAAGGTTACTGCAAAATCCTCATTTTCTCCTGATCAGCTGGGACTCAGGAGGCAGAGAATAGATGGGGGTGGGACTAGTCAGAGGTAGTATTTACTGGTTCTCCGAACTACTCAAAATTTCCACTACCGGTTCTCCAGAACTAGTCAGAACCTGCTGAAACCCACCTCTGCTGTATCCTATTGGGTCATGAGTTCAGAGATATTTCGTTACCTAAACAGAGAAACCAAGAGCGGACAAAAAAGGCAGTAGGAATGGGAGCTACTTTCTTCTGGCTTCCCCATTGAGATTCCTTGTTGGAAGCTGGCAGGAAGTATCAGAAATCTTCCTTCCTTCCTTTGTTCCTTCCTTCTTCATTGATCTATATATGTAGAATTGAACAAAATGTGTCATACAGGTCAGAAAAGACACATGAGGGCAGCATAAATTGGGGGAGTGGGTGGGTCACATTGTTGGCAGGGAAATTATGCTTGAAGTATATACATTAAACAAGGTGACAGGAGGAGGAGGAGGAGGAGGAGCAGGAGGAGAAGGAGGAGGAGGAGCAGGAGGAGGAGGAGGCAGAATCAAGACATAAGAAAGCCAGAAACCACATGGGGCTTTTACATAAATAAATTTTTGCCTCATAGGGCAAAAGAACGAGGTGGCTGGATGGAGTCACTGAAGCAATAGGTATGAGCTTAAATGGACTCCAGAGGATGGTAGAGGACAGGAAGGCCTGGAGGAACATTGTCCATGGGGTCGCGATGGGTTGGACACGACTTCGCAACTAACAACACCAATTTGCCTCATAAAATGCTATTATGCAGAAAAAGTCCCAATTATTTTTTTCCCCTGTCAGTTCTCATTTAATTTGAAAAATTGATTTTGAGATGCAGTTGTCTGAATATAATAAGAAATAAATTCTTTAGAAGGAAAAGCACAGTATTCTTTCACTTTGTATATTACAAGGTGGTCAAGGGCTATAAGAGAATGTCTTCTCTTTCATGATTCAGACCTCTACAGTCTTACTTCTCACTCATTCAGTCTCTAGGAAAGGCAGAACGAGGTCAATAACCCTTCCTATAGGAAGTTTTCCAGTTGGGAAATCTTGGTTGCCATCTTTTAGAGGGATTGGAAGATGATTGACAGAAAACAGAACTCTGGAAGTAGCTGTCTTTCATCTCCAATCATAAAATAAGCTCAAAATACTTCCCAAGAGAAACTGGTAAGAAAATCTCAAGTTCTTTAAAAATGTAGTAATAAGTCCTCTTTTGCAGTGGAAGAAAACTGTGAGAACTGAATGAGGTAGAAGAGCATATTTATGATGGTCAGAATTGGGTATTAGATAAGCATTCACTGATCAGGAAGCATTCAGAGTTCCAGAATTTTTCTTTAATATGGCAGAAAGCTGGAATTTCAAAGCATTAGGAGACTGTCAGACTCAGAATGACCAGCCATACTTTGTATCATAGATTACAGGCACATTAGCTTCTATATGCTTCATATTTCCAGAGATTTATTTAGGTAACAAGGCCATGAAGTCAATACTGGAACTGTAGATGGTTTCACGAAAATGTCCATGCTATGGCCAAAAAAAGAAATAAAAATGAGTGAATTGCAAAGAATATTATTATTTTTCCTATTCTTGACATAAAACTGTCAGTGCTATCATTAAAAAATGATAAATTCCAACTTTAATAGCATCCAGTCACTCCTAAATAGAGTTGGCACTAAAATTGTTTTCTTTGGGAAGCTGGATGACCCCACAGATTCAGCTCTGGAAAAAATGGATATGGGGGGGGTGGATTTCTACATCAACCAAATCAGTTTAGAACTGGTATTTGAAACCAGTTATGGTTCAAGTAACTTCAAGTTTTTCAAGAATCCCATTTTCATCAAACTGTATCAGGGAAGAATTAGAAATGGACTTTAGCTATATTATGACTTCAGTGTATATATGTGTTCATGTTTGTTCAATAGGGTTGTGCCAAGGCTTGAGCAAAACATCTCCTCGCGGACGGTTCATGAAGCAATACTTGAGCAAAACATCTCTTCATAGACAGTTCATGAAGCAACATTTTCTTTCTAAGGCAGGGGTCACCAACCTTTTGGACCTCAGGGATCACTAAATTCATAATTTTAAATCCCACGGACCACTCATACGATCTGCTTAATGACCGGCTGGGTGGGCATGGCCAACTCAATGTCACTCGCATCGAGGGGCGCCTCACCGGCCTCTACTCACCCCCCCAGCCACTCCACACTTGCCCACCTGGGCTCCTTAGGGCCCCAGCAGGAAGAAATTGTTGGAGCTAAGCAGCCACCATGTGAAAGAGTTGGCAAAACAGCTGGCTCAGTTCAAAATGGATCTGACCAAGAAGGCGGCTCAGCAGAAGCACCTCACTGAGGATAATGAGCATATGTTTTCCAAGCAGAGGGAAGACCTACGGGACTGCAAGGCCAGCTACTGGCGCCTGGAGGTTCAGTGGGCTGAGATGGTCAGCCAGTTCCAGGCCATGATGTAGTCCCACTGGAACAAGGCCCTCCGGCTCTTCGCCACCAGTGGCACTTCCCTCCAGCCTTCGCCCAAAGCCCCACACCAGGAGGCTGAAGCAGACTCCAAGTCGGAATTTCTGCCCCCCTCCGACCCACACAAAAGGACCCTGAAGGGGGAGACTCTCTGCAGCAACACAAATGTTGATTGCATGTATCCAGCCCAGGGGCTGTAGTTTGAGGACCCCTGATTTAGTGCAAGATAAAAAATGCAAATAATTTTTCTGTGGACCATCAGAATTTTCTCATGGACCACCACTGTTCTAAGGGACAAGAGAAAATGCCCATACAAAGTGTTCATGTTTAAATTCACCTGTTCCAATTACCTCCTCTATCTCTTGAAACTGGCAGTGAAAGATTCAGGGTGATTGATACATTGCCTCTTTCCCTGGATGAGAAGCAATGTATCACCGTAGGAATAAAGTATATCATGAAATAAAGTCATTACACAAATCTTGTGTTTAGCTGAAATCCCTGTACAACACAAAAAAATTGAATCAGTTCCTCAAAAACAAATCGAGGGGTTAAACATTCAGCCAGTTTTATTGAGTTTTTTTAAAAATATATATATTTATAAGAATGACAGGGAATAAACTAATGGTGTCCTGAGATTAAGCTTCCCTCAAGTTTTAGGAGAATATTAATCATGGTATTTTCACACTACAGGTCTATCCTGTAGTAGTAATAATAAGTATATAATATAATAAGTAGTAGTAATCAGGTGTGTTTGAAGGGCAAAGATTCCATGGGATTTACTGTCTTAACATGTCTGCACTCCTCAAATATCTGATGGGTATATCATATAGAAGAACAACAAGACTTATTTGCTTTTTCTCTCAGACAAAAGCCTGTTATTTGTTCTCTCAGAATGCAGGATGTGGGCTAATTGTCTTGGGTTATGGGAAGGCAGTTGCTGAGTAAATGTTAAAAATCTTTCTAGTGGACCAAGAATGACAGGAACCAATGACATGAAAAGTTGGAAGAGCTACTCTTTATTGGATGTGCTCAAATAGAAAATGGACTTTAGCTATATTATGACTTCAGTGTATATATGTGTTCATGTTTGTTCAATAGGGTTGTGCCAAGGCTTGAGCAAAACATCTCCTCGCGGACGGTTCATGAAGCAATACTTGAGCAAAACATCTCTTCATAGACAGTTCATGAAGCAACATTTTCTTTCTAAGGCAGGGGTCACCAACCTTTTGGACCTCAGGGATCACTAAATTCATAATTTTAAATCCCACGGACCACTCATACGATCTGCTTAATGACCGGCTGGGTGGGCATGGCCAACTCAATGTCACTCGCATCGAGGGGCGCCTCACCGGCCTCTACTCACCCCCCCAGCCACTCCACACTTGCCCACCTGGGCTCCTTAGGGCCCCAGCAGGAAGAAATTGTTGGAGCTAAGCAGCCACCATGTGAAAGAGTTGGCAAAACAGCTGGCTCAGTTCAAAATGGATCTGACCAAGAAGGCGGCTCAGCAGAAGCACCTCACTGAGGATAATGAGCATATGTTTTCCAAGCAGAGGGAAGACCTACGGGACTGCAAGGCCAGCTACTGGCGCCTGGAGGTTCAGTGGGCTGAGATGGTCAGCCAGTTCCAGGCCATGATGTAGTCCCACTGGAACAAGGCCCTCCGGCTCTTCGCCACCAGTGGCACTTCCCTCCAGCCTTCGCCCAAAGCCCCACACCAGGAGGCTGAAGCAGACTCCAAGTCGGAATTTCTGCCCCCCTCCGACCCACACAAAAGGACCCTGAAGGGGGAGACTCTCTGCAGCAACACAAATGTTGATTGCATGTATCCAGCCCAGGGCTGTAGTTTGAGGACCCCTGATTTAGTGCAAGATAAAAAATGCAAATAATTTTTCTGTGGACCATCAGAATTTTCTCATGGACCACCACTGTTCTAAGGGACAAGAGAAAATGCCCATACAAAGTGTTCATGTTTAAATTCACCTGTTCCAATTACCTCCTCTATCTCTTGAAACTGGCAGTGAAAGATTCAGGGTGATTGATACATTGCCTCTTTCCCTGGATGAGAAGCAATGTATCACCGTAGGAATAAAGTATATCATGAAATAAAGTCATTACACAAATCTTGTGTTTAGCTGAAATCCCTGTACAACACAAAAAAATTGAATCAGTTCCTCAAAAACAAATCGAGGGGTTAAACATTCAGCCAGTTTTATTGAGTTTTTTTAAAAATATATATATTTATAAGAATGACAGGGAATAAACTAATGGTGTCCTGAGATTAAGCTTCCCTCAAGTTTTAGGAGAATATTAATCATGGTATTTTCACACTACAGGTCTATCCTGTAGTAGTAATAATAAGTATATAATATAATAAGTAGTAGTAATCAGGTGTGTTTGAAGGGCAAAGATTCCATGGGATTTACTGTCTTAACATGTCTGCACTCCTCAAATATCTGATGGGTATATCATATAGAAGAACAACAAGACTTATTTGCTTTTTCTCTCAGACAAAAGCCTGTTATTTGTTCTCTCAGAATGCAGGATGTGGGCTAATTGTCTTGGGTTATGGGAAGGCAGTTGCTGAGTAAATGTTAAAAATCTTTCTAGTGGACCAAGAATGACAGGAACCAATGACATGAAAAGTTGGAAGAGCTACTCTTTATTGGATGTGCTCAAATAGAAAATGGACACCCATGTATCAGGGATGTTTTAATTTGGATTTCTACACTAAAGAGGAAGCTGGTTTAAAGAGTCACTTCCAATTTTATGTTTCTATGATCTTGATGGTCCTCAGATTGCAAATTTGGCATTTACTTCATGATGGTCTCTGTGTCCTCATGTGCTCAAATGATCTGAACAGTAAGAATCGGTGTTCTTTCTCGCTTCAAGTAAGGCCTACACAAAAGGAAAGGAAAGTATGCTAATTACCCTATGATTACTCTGATTAAGATAAGTGTATGATTATTGGACCTGTCTATACCACAGAGGCATGTACAAAATAAAGATGATACAGATCAGCAAACAATCAATTTTCAGATTCCTTCTCTGACCACAAGGAAGTTAAACAAATGAGGAGTTTTGCATTTAAACAGATTGTGGTTCAAGATCCAATTATGATACCAATTATATTCTGTTACAACAAACATCCAAGAAGGAACTGTGGGTTCTGATTTTATTCTTAAGGTGCCTCAAGGTCAATTTGTCAAAAGTCAAAAGAGAATGATGTCAAACCTGTGTAGCTGGGTTCTGATCTAGAAACAATGGTCCACCTTCTGATTTTTTTTTTACTTTTATAGTACATGCCTTCTCCAAGTCGTTGTTACATTTGCTTTTGTACTGTGAACATTTTTTACCATGGATTGATCTCCCATAATTACTAGTCAATTACGTTTTACTGTTAAATGTAAGTCATTTTGCAGCCCTAGCTTTTCAACCCATTTACCTTCACTTTTTTTAGCCTCAGAAAATTTCCCCACAGCACAATTGCTGACTATATGTCAGGGGTGTCCAAACTTGGTCCCTTTAAGACTTTTGGACTTCAACTCCCAGAGTCCCTCAGCCAGCAAAGCTGGCTGAGGAACTCTGGGAGTTGAAGTCCAAAAGTCTTAAAGGGACCAAGTTTGGACACCCCTGCTATATGTGGTGCAAGGTTTTTTTTTCAGTTAGAAACAGGAAATATATGAAAATTGTAAGCTATGAAAAAACCCTCTAATTTACACATACAGACACCACCAAAACAGAAGAAAAATAAAATTTCTGCCCTTTCTCACATCTGTGAAATAGAAACCCTTCTATTTCACATATGAAATTTTGCAGGGTAAGAAGAAGGGTTAATGGAGACGTAATTTAGACAACAGTACACAGCTCGAGGATACACAGGAAAGGACAATTAGATAGCAATTTTCTAATTGTAGAAAAAAATGGGTCTAGGGCAGTGATTCTAACCTTTTTGCCATCGTGTGCCAGAAGGGGGCAGGGGGGTCTTATACATGTGTGCCCACACCCATAATTCTATGCACCCCGCATAGGACTGGAAGTTGGCAAACGGGCTGTTTTCGGCCTCCGGAGGACCTCCAGGGGGAGGGGAAGGCCGTTTTTGCCCCCCCCAACTCCTAGAGAGGCTCTGGAGCCAGGTGAGAGAGAAAAATGGGCCTTGCCCACCACCACCACCACCCCGAGGCCCTCTGGAGGCAGGAAACAGCCTGTTTCCCTACTTCTGGTGGGCCCAGAAGGCCCAAAAATTAGCTGGCCAGCCCATGTATGCACGCCGGAGCTGAGCTTACATGCCTACTGATATGGCTATGCATGCCACCAGTAGCACATGTGGCATAGGCAGTGGTGGGATTCAGCCAGTTCGCATCACTTCGGGAGAACCAGTTGTTAAATTTCTCAGCAGTTTGGCAAACTGGTTGTTGGAAGAAATCATTAGCGCAGAGAACCGGTTGTTAAATTACTTGAATCCCACCACTGGGCATAGGTTCACCATCATGGGTCTAAGGATTATGGTTATTTAAATCTGGCATGCCTGAGTGCAAAAAGAAGAAAATGACAGAATATTGATTATACAATTAATCTGTTGTATATTGACTAATCCATACTATATTTTCTTCTTTAATAAATAAGAGGAGGAGATTGGCTAGAAATGTAAAGGTTCTGACTAACATCAGATTAATCAGACAAAATAAAAAGACTTGAGTTATCTCGAGAAAAGAGAAGTGAGGAAAAGGTAGAGCCAAAGAAAGAATGAATAAAAAGAAACAAGAAATAAAGAAGTCAGGGGTTATGTTTTTCAGTGTTAAAATTGTAGAGTGAGGTAGAGTTTCAAGAAGCGTATGAAGAGAAAAAAATCTGCTTGGATAAGTCTTAGGTAGCATCAATATATGTATAGACCACAGTGTAGGTTGCTAATCCAGGAAAAATAAATAGTGGGAGAGTCAGAAAGGATGAAAGGGACTATTTCACATAGCACAGAGTTAACTTTTGAAAATCTATCATCAAGAGTGGTGATCTACCACATGCTTACAGAGATAATAGAGCTTAGCAATAAATCTGTCTGTGGCCAGCTGGGCCATGAAAAATGACCCTCCTTTGCCTAAAAATACTGGCTCAGTCCAAACCATTGGGGCAATACCTCAACTTATAAAAAAAAATCAAGTCAATTTGTCTCAACATGTCAAATCAAAGCGTTCAAGTTACCTGATTATTTTATTCTGTGGGAAATGAACTTGTGAGCATCTATAGAGGCTTCTTTTTCTGTTTCTGGATTAAAAGATCATGGCTGCTCCCATTCAATCTTCAGTTCCCAGATATATTTTGATTCATTTCAAGGTGTTGCTGTGATAAAATTAAATGTTCTTTTGAACCTACTAGCGACTAGCCATGATCACTCACTACAGTTTCCAGGACTTGATATAGCATACCTTTCAGCAGAGGCTACTGTGAGTTTGCTGATTGCTTATTATTGGTTTAAACAGCAGACTTGCTTAGATAAAACAAGGCACAATTACACATGCTGCAAGAGTATTGTGTTGGAAGGGACCTTGGAGGTCTTCTAGGCCAGGGGTCTCCAACTGATGATGTCAAACTATTTAATAATACTTCTACCCTTCAAGAAGATCTCGACTTAATTTCCGATTGGTCTAAAACTTGGCAACTCCAAATCTCAACCAGCAAATGCTCAGTCTTACATATTGGAAAAAAGAACCCTAACATCAAGTACAAACTTAATGGACATTACCTAACTGACGACCCCCACCCTGTCAAAGATCTTGGAGTTCTCATATCAAATGACCTTAATGCCAAAGCCCACTGCAACTACATAGCAAAAAAGGCCCTAAGAGTTGTAAACCTAATTCTACACAGCTTCTTTTCTAAAAACTCTACACTACTAACTAGAGCATACAAAACATTTGCCAGACCTATTCTTGAATACAGCTCATCCGTCTGGAACCCATACCACATCTCTGACATAAATACAATAGAACGAGTCCAAAAATATTTCACTAGAAGAGTTCTTCACTCCTCCGAAAACAACAAAATACCTTATACCAACAGACTTGAAATCCTGGGATTAGAAAACTTACAACTCCGTCGACTTCGACATGACCTGTGTTTAACACACAAAATCATCTATTGCAATATCCTTCGTATAAAAGACTACTTCAGCTTCAATCACAATATTACAAGAGCAAAAAATAGATTCAAGCTAAATGTCAACCGCTTCAAACTTGATTGCAGAAAATATGACTTCTGTAACAGAGTTGTTAATGCTTGGAACTCATTACCTGACTCCATAGTCTCTACACAAAATCCCAAAATCTTCAACCAAAAACTGTCTACTATTGACCTCACCCCATTCCTGAGAGGACTATAAGGGGCGTACATAAGAGCACAATAGTGCCTACCGTTCCTGTCTTATTGTTCCCTTCATTGTATCAAATTAATATAGTTGATGCATATTTTTTACTCATATATATATATATTTTCTTCAAGACATGTTGTTTTATCTATGACAATTGTTTGTGTATACTGTTGTGACAAAATAAATAAATAAAATAAAAAAAAACTTGGCAACTTTAAGAGTTGTAGACTTCAACTCCCAGAATTCCTTAGCCAGCAAAGCAAAGTCCACAAGTCTTAAAGTTGCCAAGGTTGAAGACCCCTGTTCTAGGCCAACCTCCTGCTCAAGTAGGAAACCCTATACCAAGAGATTGGTTGTCCAATCTCTTCTTAAAAACCTCCAGTGTTGGAGCCCTTACAACTTCTGAAGGCAAGCCTTTCAGCTGGTTAATTGTACCCACTGGAAGTTTCTTAGTTTAAAGTTGCTTCTCTCTTTGATTAGTTTCACCCATTGCACCTTGTCGTAATTTCAGGTGCTTTGGAAAATAAGTTGCCCCTCTCTTTTATGTGGCAGCCCTTTAGATACTGGAACACTGCTATCATGTCACCTTTAGTCCTTCTTCTCATTCAAGAACATTTCAATATCTCCCTCAATTTTCAGATTTTTGAAAATACTTTTGTCTTTATAGTTGGGCAAGACCCACCAACTCAAGGACTGGGTTGCTTCCAGGTTATCAGAGTTGTCTGCAGAAAATGCCACAGATGAAACAGAAGACAAGAAACCTTGTGCCATCTAGTCTCTGCCCAGAATTTTGCAGCCAGAGTTTTCTCTAATAGTTCTAATTTACACAATGGGCTTAATCAAATCAGTTAACAAAGAAGCAACTGCATCCTTATTGCTTACTAATATGTGGTTAGCCACTATGGGAAACAGAATCCTGGATTTAAAAGGCTTTAACATTCTCTAATTTTATTCTGTGTGAATCAGGAAAGCATCATAGCTTTCTTAGGTTTGATAGACATCAGACAAAAAGGAGGATAGGATCTATGAAGACATCAGATTCCTTCAGTTGCACAACCAAGATGTACCTAGGGTGAATAGTTCATTTGCAGCTGAGATGTGAAAAGTTGAGGGCAGGGGTGAAGACAAGATAGAAATAGCAGACTCTAAGGAGCTAGCTGAGGTCAGAACATGCAACACTTTAGCAAAAAGCAAACTGAAAGTCTTAGAAGAAGCAGGATTTAAAAACTGGTAAAAGCTACGTGCTAAGTAGCTTGTGGGCCAACAAAACAGCTGGTTATGGAATAAACAAAGCTGTTCTTGCACAAGATAAAAGAAATAAACCCCCTCTAAGTCAGAGAAATATAGAGATAAATGGGAGTGAAGATGGGAGACAGCTGAGTCAAGAAGGAAGAATCATCAGTGTCAATATCAAGATCACTCATTAAAAATATTGAGATAGATTCAGTGGGGCCTTGTCTGTTAAGAACGATATCTTCTTAGATATATTACTTTATTGTGTGTGTGTATCTAATGTTAGGAATCTGTCCTGAAAGAAAACTTGACGCTTTCATGCAACAACCTGACATGGTTGCATTACATTTATACAAGTAGCCCTTCACTTATGAACACAATTGGAACTGGATTTCTGGTCATAAACCAATGACAGTAGTAAGCTTCGGTACCCAATGACTGGACCTGGTTTTTTGACATTTTTTGTGGTGATCATTAAGCAAATTCAATCATTAAGCAAACAGAGTGACCAAACGTACAAATCAGTAGTGAGTTTCAGTTTTGGCCATTACAGGTTTGCTTGTGGCACGCTCACGTTCGCACACACGGGCAACGCTTCTGCGCATGAGCAGAGACGCCCAGGTGGATGGGTGGAGTCTCCTGCCGCCGCTAACAGTTCATCCGATCCAGGGTGAACCGGTAGCAACCCACCACTGGTACAAATACAACTGCATGTGGTTTGCTGGAAACTGGCAAAAAATGTTGCAAATCACAGTCACATGATCATGCAGGCTGCAATGGATTGTAGAGATGAGCCAGTTGCCATGCATCCAAAAGCAGGCATGGAGTCTTAGGCACGTGGCACATTTTACAACAGCCAGACGTACTTTATGGGCTGTAAATTTAAATGACCAGTTGTAAGTTCAGCACTACCTGTATCCCCAAATGTTTTCATGATTCACCTGTGTCTAGCAAATTCTTTCCCCCAAAGAAAAAAAACATATGAAAACTAAAATTGGAGACTCTTCTTTGTCCTCTGCCAGGTCTTTTTCAGTTAAGTTCTTATTGATAGCTAACTATTCTTTGATAGGTCCTGATCATCAGTGAACCTGAGTGAAGAGGTGTCTCTGGACCTAGAATGTGTGAATGTTTGCCTTTCCAAATTGGTGACTTCTAAGTATAGAACAGTGGTGGGTTTCAAAAGCTTTTACTACCGGTTCTGTGGGCATGGCTTGGTGGGCGTAGCAGGGGAAGGATACTGTAAAATCTCCATTCCCACCCCACTCCAGGGGAAAGATACTGCAAAATCCCCATTTCCTCCCAATCAGCTGGGACTTGGGAGGCAGAGAATAGATGGGGGCCGGGCCAGTCAGAATTTTTACTACCAGTCCTCCAAACTACTCAAAATTTCCACTACCGGTTCTCCAGAATTGGTCAGAACCTGCTGAAACCCACCTCTGTTATGGAAGCCTAAGAATTCCCTAATATCAGAGTTAATAATTGTGCTGACTTACCTCACCAAATTAGACAGGGTTGGTATGCATAGTATGAAAGAGAAGAAATTTTGCACAATAAGGTCAAAGTCTAGATATGGAAGCCATTTAATTTTAAGGCAAAAATGTAAAGTGAATTTTATCTTTCATGGAGCTTTCAGTAAGACTATAAATTTGTCAGTGCCCAATCTTGCATGGTATTATCTTTACCAATATTACTGGCATTACGCCATCAATCATGTTCTACTCTATTATAACTTCCATATGAACATGTCTGTTGTGTCAACAGCAGGGAGAAAAGGTAACTATTAAGTGTAACTTCTCTCAAATACAAATGATACTTCATTGTTCTGAAGAGTAGCTAAATGTTATGTTCCTGAAGTAAAAACAATGCAATAGCTGATGCAACTTTCAGTATTGATGTTCTTATAAATTATGTTTTATATAATTTTCTAATTGTTGACCAAAATAAAATGTTTGTCACCCTTCTGTCAGAATTTCTAATTTTCTAATTGGTTTTATTTTAATATTACTGTATTTTAAGAGTCACAGTTATAAAAATAAAATTGTAAAACTCCTGGTTTTGTGAAAATCAGGACAACAGTTTTGATATTTCTGTGCTCTTCCACATATCACCTGCTAATTCTCTAAAATAATGTTTTTTTTAAAAACAAAAATCAAAAATAACCTTACCTAGCATCTTACACACAGTATGGGTTGGAATATTTGTGGGTTATTTCTAGTGTTGATATTGTGTGCTGATAGACACAAACCTGTTTAGAACTTTTAACTTCCCACATTCCTGGAATAATTATTTTTGCTTATCACACAAAAGAAGGGCCCCTACAAATCTATGGCTCTTGAATTTTGACCGATGAGAAATGCAAACACGGTTAGCTCATGTGGTAATTAAGGACAGATGTGATTATTTAACAAATAATCATAACAAATAATTGTCACTTCCTGGTTTGAAAAACACTAATTTAAAGCATGTGTCTGCCAATTTCACCTCCACAAAGCTGGTTCTCTTAGGTAGGGCACACATTCTGAACTGTTAACTTCTCACCAACAACTAACACTTCATTTCCACCTTATAACTTTCTGTTTCAAACATTTACTCTCCTCAGAAGTCTCTTAAAAACCACCTTCTGTTTTGTTTTGTTTTTAGCACACATGAGGAGCTACTATGGAGGTGGGGACAGCTCCTGGCTGACAATTAGATGAACAAATTCCGCACATTGGCATATCCTTTTTACCGTTTTTGTTTTGTTGTTGTTGTTTTTTGTTTACATTTATATCCCGCCCTTCTCAGAAGACTCAGGGCGGCTTACAGTGTGTAAGGCAATTTTGCTGCTGTTGCTCTAATTACAGTATTGTGTCACTGATGCTTGTGGTTGATTTTTGATTTTTCCATACAGTATTTACATAGCTAGAGTATCAATGTATTTTTGATTCTCTCAAACTTGCATTTTTATTTCCCCAGGACAAGTACTATTGCAATACATACTTTGCAAGAAAGTGTCAGCAGTTTGCAAGAGTTTTGGTGTTTCCAAAAATATTTGTCACTCTTGTATTAGAGTTATACAATGTCTTGTATATTTGGGAGGAAATGTAAAAGTCTCTTCACCAGGAGGACGTTGCTGACAGATTTGCCTGTGATCATAACAACAGGTAAATAAAGCTTAATGAATACAGATATTCCTTGTTTAGTGACCGTAACTGGTACCAATAACTCTGTTGCTAAGGTCTGCAACCACTAAGTGGAAAATCATATGACTGAAAAAAGCTCATTTCCATTCAGTCATTATGCGAACCAACACATGAAAGTGACTTACAAAGTTACTTCTTCTCCCTGCTCTATTAACTCCACTTGTCTCTTTCACACAAATGGTGACTATATAACTGTGGGATGCTGGAATGGTCATAAATGTGAAGATTGGTTGGAAAGCTATTTTTTATATATATACTGTCATAACTCTGAATGTTTCTAAACAAGTGAGAACTACCTGCAAGGAAAATATGCTAACACGAGCCCTTATATACAATTTAGCCTTCACATCTTGATAATGCTGCCTACCATCCCAATGAAAAAGAGTAGAAATGATCATCTGCCTATCATTTTTTCCTCCCAAATAATTGATTTTCTATTGCAATTCCAGAACGGATCTAAATTTTCCGCTGGGTAGGGAATGTGATCAGGAATGCTTTCAATTCTTTGGATTCCCTACTTGAATATCCCTTGTTCCCAAACATTCTTCTAGTTCCAGAGCTCTGATCACAGGAAGGAAGGGCTGTGGATTTTTCCATGGCATCTGGGAAAGGAAATAAATATTGATCTTGAAGGAGAAACTCTTAATATGTTGTATTCACTCAGGGTTCCTATCCCAAGGACTGCAGCCTAAAACATAAAATGTATAATGCGTATCCGAGGCCATACTGCACTGCAAAATCAGCACATGTACAAAATCCAAAGGAAATTTGTATTCCAATGTGTAGGAAGTTGCACAGAATAACAGAGTTGGAAGATAACTTGTGACCCAGGCCCAAGTAGATAGTAGGAAACTCAGTCAGTCTAAAAACAAACTTTATTAGCACAGCTGAGAATTAACTCATTCTCAGCATAGTCCAACTAAATTAAATTAAATTCCTCCCAACACAATTCCTCAGTCCTCTCACCAACCTTGGTCCAATTAGGCAAACAGCCAAAAGCCTTTCTTGGCAAAAGTTCAGAAGACGCCGATACGAAACAAATGCAACAAGACAAAGCTATCAACGTTGTTTTCTGGCAAAGAGCCCTAACGCCATTGCTGGTCTTTTAAGCCTTATGGGAGCGGCCAATCATATCTTGGCCCTACTCCCAAGTCATCCTCTTTGCTTTAGCTGCTCTTGCCTTCTGGCAGCTTCTCATGTGTGCATTAAGAATAGGCTCCTCTTGTTCTTCTGCCTTGCTACTCTCAGCCTCTGGAGGCTCCGGAGTCTGCACATCATTCCCAGATGGCCCTGGCCCCACCTCTGCCTCTGACAGAGCCATCATCCGGGCTTTCCCCAGCCTCCAGGACTCGCTCATGTTCTTCCTCAGCCTCATCGCTGTCTGACTCCATTGCCAGCTATGCAGGCTGCTGGCGGACCACAATAGTAACTTCCTTCTACTCCAAACCCCTGCTCAAGTAGGAAACCTTACACCATTTCAGTCAAGTGGTTGTCCAATCTCTTCTTAAAATCTCCATTGTTGGAGCACCCATAACTTCATTGCTCAAGCAACAAATATAGACACATACATACAGCACTGAGAGAAATATGATTTCAATGCTCAGCATGTGTGATTGCATAATGATGTGTAAGCAAAATAAAAAAATAAACATATATATTCAAAAATGCTTCTGATGAATTTCAAATAAATAATCTGAATCTGTGTTTGGATATTATGGAAACCACTGGTGGCAAATTGAGTATATAAAAACATTGAACTTCAGTCATCCATGATTTTTAATCTTTCATACTGAATGTTACTAGGCTAAAGAGATTCTATGTTATTTTAATCACTCTGATTTCTTTTGATCTTAATAGTATTTTTCAATCATGTTCAACTCATGTTCATACAGCCATAAACTTCTATAGTAAGTTTTCCTAAAATGGCAAGCCCAAATGTATTGGAAATGCAGGAACCAAGTTCCTGGCCAATATGGCAGAAGGCCAACACAACTGGAGGTTTTCATACTAGATACAATTTGTTTAAATACAACCTATTTGGTGAAGGTATACAGTTTATATAAATAATTTGGTTTCTATCTGTCTGTCTGTCTTGAAACTGATTTTAATTCCAGTTGAAAAAGTTTAGTGTTTGGATTTATTTGGATTTTTCCCAGCTAACAATAATAGTTTAAGTCTGGGAATTATGTTTTTTTCAAAATCAGATATCATGGCTATTTTTTCCAAAAGAATCCTTCTATGAAAACAATGTAAAATATGTCAAAGTTTATTTTATATTATTGTGCTGTTGTATGCCCTGAAACAGCTTAAATGGTGAGCTAGAGATTTATTCCCGGATTAATTAGAAGCAATGATATAAATATTGCATAAATTCAGCATTTTGTAAGTGTTGCTCTTAATAACCATGAACTTTGCAGTATTAAGTTTGTTTTATGGAACCCACTCTCATGTTTTTTGCAGGGTCATCTCTTCTTGCTTTTTAGGAACAACCAATCTCTCCTGGACAGACCATGTTTTGTCCTAAAATTTAACTTTAGGGCAGGAATGAAATCCTTCTGGTCCTTCTGCAGTTGCTGGACTTCAGTTTCCTTCAGCTCCAGGAAATACAGACAGCAGAAAGGAGTGATTGGCATTGTAACTGAAGAACACTTAAAAATTGCAATGGAAAGTTTAGCATTTCTACAGACAGATGGGAAGCCTCCTGGAACGATTTAGTGTCATTATTGTTATGGGGGGCACCAGAAGCTTGTTCTAGGAGGTTAACTGCATGCTCTGGGGATGATTTGGACAGAGTCTTTGGAGGGTTAAGGAACTGGAATATGTTATTAGTGGTTCCATGTTGTGTAATCTTTGGAGGTGATTGGAATCCTGGGATGATGGATCCATTATTCATATTTTAGTTGATTCTGAAATGGGGACATAGGAGTTGATCCTTAACAGTTCTCTGCTTTGTTAGATTTAAGGGGCCTGGTATTGTTGCTTAGGTTGCACTTGCCTTGCTCTTAGCTAGCATTTTGGAGATGTCTGGCTAAGCCCGAAATGTTACGGCCTGACACAGGTTAGGCACTTATTTCAGAAGCTGTTAGTGTGTTGCCATCTTGCTCTTCCCAGTTGAACAACTTGCTCTCTCATCTCCAAGAAGGTGTATTGATCTGAGTTGTTTGAACTAATCTTCAGGATTCAGAATGCTTCTATGATTTCTAGATGTTGCATAGTGATATAATTGTTATGACCCCCCCATAACAATTATATCACTAAATCTTTCCAGAAGGCTTCCCATCTGTCTGCCGAACTGCTAATCTCTACATTGCAATGTTTACATGTTCTTCAGTTACAATGACCATCACTCCTTCCTGCTGGCTGTTTCCTGGAGCTGAAGGAAATTGAAGTCCAACAACTGTAGAAGGACCCAAAATCCATACCTATCCGAGAGTTATTTTATAGAGATATCTATGTGTGAAGAGGACTACCCCAGACCAGATATATAGCATATAGCAACTGGATAAATTCCACAGTCCCCAGAACAGGTGATGTTACCTAATCTGGTAATACTGGTAAAAAAACAGCCAAGCTCAGACAGCACCAAGAACTCCATACATGATCTATTCAGTGTTTTAGCGCAATTACTGTATATATTAATTTAAAAGTAATGAAAAGAAATGTGGATTACTCCATTCTCTTCTTTCCATGTTCACACAAAAAACTTTCCTCTCACACACACTCTTTCTAATACACGACAGGATTTATTACAAACGTGACAACGAAATGGCTTCTTTATTAACCACATTCCTGAAGAGGCAGCTTTTCTTTGCTTAAATTTAACATCCACCTACCCAACCCATCATCACGAAGGCCATGCATTCCTATTAGACTGCATTATTATTATGCCCTAACCTTCTGCTTTCTGTCCACAAAGGCCACCCCTAGCCCTGCCTTGATGTTTCATCCCTTTAATCACAGTTCACATTTCTTTGGTGATTGTGACAGTTGCTAAACATAACTTTTCATGAAAGGCCAAGATCAAGAGGACCAGCTCAAGTGTGACTTAAAAGTAGAAGCATGTAGTCCATCCCTGATCTTCTGCCCTGTTGAAGACCAAGTTTGTTTGTTTTATCTTGACAAGGATCCATCCAGCATGTTCCTTTCTTGGAAATCATCACATGAGAAAAGAGAGTGTTTTAGACTCTAATACCCTGGACTGAATTACATTAACACTGTTATTCATAGTATTTATAATCTCATGCTCAGTTAATGAAGCAAACCTAAAGCAAGGGCACATATAATTTACAGGGAAAACATTGTGTTACAATTTTATGTTTTCTGTTACAAAAAACTATCTAAAAGTCTCCAACTCTTTAGAATCTTAAATAGCATTAAGATTAAGTGAGCAACCTTATAATAACACGATTACCAGAACGTTAAGAGTGAACAAAAAGAAAACATCACAGCACAAATGTAACTGAAGACATGGGCAAAAACGTATATTATCATCTCCTGTTAAACATTTATAAGATTCAGCACCAACAATAGCTGAGGGAGGACTATATCCTTCAGAGCAAAATACAATGCAGCTGCCTTGTGAATTACATTGGTTTGATGTTTCTTGTCATGTCTTTACAATAACAGTAGCCTCATCATCTCTTACTGGGACTGAAGAACAATGTGAGTCTATCAGGGACTAGCTTCAAACAACCAAAGAACCACCAGTTTGTCCCTTCCTGTAAGGGTGAAGCTGTGACTAAGAGCAACTGACAGGGAAATCCTAGTTCTGACATTATTCCAGAGACAAAATCCCTGGTGATTATATTCCACATAACTAGGAATTTTTCTTCGCTGAAATCTTTCCCAACAGGAGATAAGTTATACAGCCTGTCCACATTCTGTAGTGATGCAACTCAGCTAAACTTCTCCAACTTCAATAGAACTTCAACAATTTACAGCAGCTTGGACATTGGCCCAAGCAAACCAGCCAAGGAAGGGGCTTACTATATATTGTCCAAAAAGTGGTGCCTAATCATTATCAAGACATTGCCGCTGGCCTCCCCAAGCAACTTTATTTCCAATAGAAGGCTTACATTTCCATAACAATTTTATGTGTTTCCAAAATGTGTCATTTAAATATGTCCTTGGGGAACTAGTCTTCCATCCCATTATTTCTATGGAGACTATTCTAATCTCTGAATAAAGAGGATGATATTTCATATTAATCAGATGTTATGGTCCATAAGAAATTAAGTGCATACCTAAGAGCAAAGCAGTGACATGATCAATGCATCGCTGCAGGAAGCAAATGGCAGAGGGAACCTAAATGTTATTGTTCAATCTTGACTTGCAAGAGAACAACATTGGTGCCTTGCAAAGGCTGACCCCAGCTTCCAAAACAAAAAATGATTTGAAAACTTAATAGCATTGAACCAGCTTGAAAATAATGTGGTAGAAGGCCTTGGTAGACCCTATATTGGTTCAATTGTTGGACCGATGTAGGTATGTTATGGGCTGTAAGAATCCCCTTAAAGAACAGGAGGAAGAGCTGCAACTAAGACAATGGTCAGAAAAGAGATATCTGAGGCCAAAGCAGGATCTTCTATCTAACTAGAAAGAGGGTAAAATATTTTCAGAGATTGTTATCAGGTCTCTGAAATAAACCAGACTTGAAATTTAAAGTTATGAAAAGTAAACTACTTTCATTATAAAGTAAGAGAACCTTACAAGTTTGAAAGTGCCTTCCCGCCAGCTTTATTCTAAAGAGAACTAGGGAGGGTCAAACTAGGTACGAGATGCTTCTTCAAACTACATTACAGATTTGAACTCAGACTTCTCTTATTTAATTGTTGTCTTGGTTGCAGCTCTTTTCTTGCTCCTCAAGGTTATTCTTACAGCCAATTACAATGTATATTTGTAGATTATTTAGAGATACATAGTCATATTGGGCAAAGTCAAATGGTGTAAGTGGAATTCTTTTCTCATCATTAATTACAGGGGGGTGTGTGTGTGTGTGTGGGTGGGTGGGTGGGTGGGTGGGTGTGGGTGTGGGTGGGTGGGTGTGGGTCTGGGTGTTCTATATCCAAATCAACCAATCTGTTCCTTTTGGCTATTCAAGGTTTGGGTTCAAACTCCAAAAAGTGTTTCTGAAGATATACAAGAATGGATATAGTTGGTATCTGAATCACCTTAGCTATTTTTTTTTCCTTGATGGTACCTCCTGGATTGCATGCCTATATTTCCAGGCAGGTCCATAAGCTATTATTTTTAGATTCAAGACTGTATTTACAAATGAACTTGAGTAGTTTAGTTACCAAAGGTGAAGATGTCCTCCAATGGTAGAGAGATAGCCAAGGTGCTGATGAAGCTGGAAGCTGAATAAAACTAAGAACAAAAAAATATACCAAAGAAGTTTAGCTTATATTATATTATATTATGAAGCCTCTTCGTAATATAAAGCTTCTGATCAGACCTTCCAAAAGATTTCATACTTCTTCATGGAGCTAATTGATTATGATTATGATCATCTTCCAAAACCTTATTCAAGGTTCTGCCAAAAAGGCAGACGTAGCTGGTGGTAAACAGACTATTTTCAAAGGTAGCTGCTCAGCTATGCTACCCTTTCCTGAGAAAAGGTAATTTCTCCCTACTCTTTGAATGGTTCACTCAATTTTAATTTCACCAGGATTTTGATCTCTTTTAAATTATGTAATTCCTTTCTTCATTGTGGCTTTTTTTTTTTTTTTTTGCTTTTAGTTGTTAGCATAGGTGCATCTCTGATAATCAACTGGCAGGACATAGGAATTTTAACAGAGGCAGGTAATAGAGTAAGTAGAGTAGAGTAGAGTAGAGTAGAGTAGAGTAGAGTAGAGTAGAATAGAATAGAATAGAATAGAATAGAATAGAATAGAATAGAATAGAATAGAATAGAATAAAATAAAATAGAGTAGAATAGAATAGACCAGACCAGACCAGACCAGAACAGACCAGAACAGAACAGAACAGAACAGAACAGAACAGAACAGAATAGAATAGAATAGAATAGAATAGAATAGAATAGAATAGAATTCTTTATTGGCCAAGTATGATTGGACACACAAGGAATTTGTCTTTGGTGTGTATATAGAATCACAAGTCAGCACAATTTCCTACCTGATGAATGCTTGATCACCCCTGCCAACCCCCCAAAAATATTTGCATCCACATTTCCATCTATGTTTCAGACACACTCACAAGTACTTAGCATGCCTTTATTCAAACATCTCCCCAATATTTGTTTTTTCAGTTGCCTCCAGGAACTGTTTTAATGAAGACAAATAACAACTGGCATATGAAAAAAATACAGCAAAGAGTCATCAAAGGAAACCTTAAATACACTCTTTCACACGTTGGTGGGTATGCTTGTCTACATATGAATGTGAGCCATATATGGCTGTTCATTTGACATTCCTGAAAACAAGAAAGGGGAAATTGACTTAATGTGATAAACCAATGAAACTTTTCTGAACACACTGTCATTTCCCTCTCCAACCCTCTTTAACAAATAAGAAATAAATCCACAGTGATACATGGAAAGGAAGTTCCTACAGATTGTCAGTTCTTGATATCAATGTATTAAAATAATCCTTAATTCAGTGTAGACTTCTCTTCAGAATCAGTATCTGTAATAGATTCTTTGCTGCTTCATAATGGTTTTGACTTCTAGTAATATATTTGGGATTGATTTGACAATATAAATTGTGGTATTATATTCCATACGTTTTTCCCCCCCAGAAATTTAAGGAGCTTTGTAAATGAACTGCAGTAGTCATATATCTTTGGAGCAAAAGGAAAAGAATATCTGAGACTGGCAATACCATTAAAGTATTTTTTTTCCTCCTTCCCTTTTAATTCTAAACTCATTGGGTTGATTGATTGACTGATTCATTTTTGATATGGCAAACAGCCCAGCAGCCTTCATCCCCTGACCATTATGGCATAGCATCATGATGAACTATTCTAAGCAGTTTGAACAAACAGCCCAGTTGCAGCAAAATAAGAAATGAGGAAGAGTTGAAAAACTGGAAATAAGGAAGAGAAGCTTGTTGCTTATATTTTGATTTAAGACGCCCATGCCTTCTGCAAATGCCATAGTGTTTCTTTCTGTCTTTCTTTGAAAACTGCAAAAAAATAATAATAATGCTGGACCATATTTTTATATGGCAGAGGGCTGCATCGAGATGGCCATGCCCACCCTGGCCATATCCACTCAGCCCCCACCCCCAAGGTCAAACACAACCCTGATGAATGAATGAAATCGACTTTGACACCCCTGGTCAGAGTTGAAATCCAGTAGGTCCTGACAGATTCTGGAGAACTGGTAGCAGAAATTTTGAGCATTTCGGAGAACCAGTACCAGAAATTTTGAGTAGTTCGGAAAACTTGCAAGTATTACTTCTGGCTGGCTCCAGAGTGGGGTGGGAATGGAGATTTTGCAATATGCTTTCCCCAGGAGTGGGGAGGGAATGGGGATTTTGCTGTATCCTTCCCCTGCCATGCCCACCAAGCCACGCCCACCAAGCCACACCACACCCAGAAAGCCACACCCACAGAGCCGGTAGTAAAAACAATTGAATTTCACCACTGCCCCTGGTCTAGGAAGATCCTAAAAGATTTCAGGCAGAAGACTTTAGAAAAGAATAAGTAACCATGAATAAAACAGAGATCAATCTATAACAAAGTGTCATATCAGCAGTCTTGCCCAGACATAGAAACGAATATTAGATGGATATAAAATTGAACAGCATTATTCTTTTTAATAAAGACCATCCAATTGTCTGCATTTAAATCAAAATCTGGAGGTTGCAACATGTGATCTCACCACAGGATATTATTGTGTAGGCTGATTCCTTAAAGTTTTATAGGGAATGGCATTGCCCCAGTATAATATGACTCAGAGATTTGAGGATGTGAAAAATTATGCTCTGTTGGAGATACTCCACAATATAATATTAAAACATTTATTTTCTTTTTAACTGGCCTAGCCACGGTTCCAGTTAAAAAGAAAAATAAATGTTTTAATATTATATTATGGAGTATCTCCAACAGAGCATAATTTTTCAGAGCAGATATCATGGAGTTATCAAGATCCATAATCCATGTTTCTCTTTTCTGGGACAAGGGCCTTATGTATTCAAAAGCATTTGAAATATTTGTTTTATTTATTACAGTTTAATTCAGCTTTATTTCTTATTTTAAGTTTAACCTTCCTCAAGAATGCTCAGGGCAGGTACATATTGTTCTGTCCCACTTCAGTAATATTCTTATTTAATAAGGAAATGATTTGACACATCAACCAGTGAATCCTGGGACGGAAGGATTGAACTTTTTACTGATTGATTGATGATTAAGTGAATATATTTGTGTCCTTTGCTTCACCCAAGAAGTTGAGGAGAAACAGAGATGATGAGTGCAATCTTAACAACCCCCAAACTTTGTAGCACTAAGATGTCCAAAAACACCTCAAAATATATTGACTAGAGCTTGAACGAAGTATTCTTTGCTCTTATTCAACACATTGTTTACTCATCCGCACAAGGGTATGAGATGTTCGGCAAACTATAGTTTTAAAGTTCTTCAACTTTTAGTGTTATCAGGTAACGAGAGATGTTCCTCACTGTGATGTTGCCTCCATTGTTTTCCCACAGAACAATCATTCCTAGGTTAAAAAAAAAATTGCATTCAGTTTTGTTTGCCACGATGTAAAAAAGATGTTGAGACTCTAGAAAGAGTGCAGAGTAGAGCAACAAAGATGATTAGGGGACTGGAGGCTATAACATATGAAGAACAGTTGCAGGCATTCAGTATGTCTAGTTTAATGAAAGGGAAGAAAAGGAACTAGGGGAGACATGATAGCAGTGTTCCAATATCTCAGGGGCTGCCACAAAGAGGGAGTCAAGCTATTCTCCAAAGCACCTGCGGGTAGGACAAGAAGCAATGGGTGGAAACTAATCAAGGACAGAAGCAACTTAGAACTAAGGAGAAATTTCCTGACACTTAGAACAATTAATCCATGGAACAACTTGCCTCCAGAAGTTGTGAATGCTCCAATACTAGAAGTTTTTAAGAAGATGTTGGATAACCATTTGTCTGAAGTGGTATAGGATTTCCTGCCTGGGCAGGGGGTTGGACTAGAAGACCTCCAAGGTCCCTTCCAACTCGTTGTTGTTGTTATTATTATTATTATTAATATTTTTATTGCACTTTTTCTCTTTACATATCTCTGTTACTTATTTAACAGATCTGTGACATTATTCATACAATTAGAATCAATATTCAATACATTATATACATTCTATTTCTAAATGTTCTATTCATTTATATACATTTCCATTCCTTATTTCTATTATCTATCCATTCATACCATTTCTCCCATACCGCATAATATTCCGAATCACCCTTTCCCTTTAACTCTAATGTGAATTTGTCCATTTCCGCGCAAATATTTTTTGAATTACTAACCCCTCTGGTGGTATACTATTTTTCTTCCAATACTGTGCAAGGGCAATCCTTGCCACCGTTAATATATGTAACATCAAATATTTTATCTTTCTATTATATTTTGCCCTAAATATCCCAGAAGAAACAATTCCAATTTAAGTTCTATTTGACACTTGGTTAGATCCTGCAGCCATTCCTGTATCTTCATCCAATATCTTTTCGCTTCAGGGCATGACCACCATGAGTGAAAGAAGGTACCTTGTCCCTGTTTACATTTCCAGCATTTTGGATTTGGATACATCTTGCCCGGCCTCGCTGGTGCTAAATGCCAATGATAAAACATTTTATATTGGTTTTCCTTATAGGCCACCGATTTAGTTATTGTATAGTTTTTAGTCCAGATTTTTTCCCAGTCTTCTAATTCAATGTTGTGTCCTACATTTTTTGCCCAGGCAATCATGGGTTCTTTCACCACCTCATCTGCCCTATCAAATTTTAGTATATAGTTATATATTTTGGTTATTAGTTTTCCCTCTGGACCTACTAACAGTTTATCTAATTGTTGTGGTTCAATATCAAATCCATATTCTGCGTCCTTTTTATATCTAGATTGTAATTGTAGGTAGGGCCATCAATCCATAAATATTCCCTGTTCTTTTAACTCCTGCTTGCTTTTTGAGTTTCTTTTGATTATCTAAAATTTCATTATATCTGAGCATTCTACCTACATCTAGTGTATTTTTTTTTAAATTGCATTTATATCCCGCCCTTCTCCGAAGACTCAGGGCGGCTTACACTATGTCAAGCAATAGTCTTCATCCATTTGTATATTATATACAAAGTCAACTTATTGCCCCCAACAATCTGGGTCCTCATTTTACCTACCTTATAAAGGATGGAAGGCTGAGTCAACCTTGGGCCTGGTGGGACTTGAACCTGCAGTAATTGCAAGCAGCTGCTGTTAATAACAGACTGTCTTAGCAGTCTGAGTCACCAGAGGCCCTGGTATTGGGGTGAATCATAGCCTCCATGGTGGATAATCATGCGGGGATCTTAATATAGTGTTTTTTCTTTATGTCTTCCCACGTATGTAATAGCACATCTCTTATTTTATGTCTGTAAAAATACGAATGTGCCTTATTTCCCCTGTTCCACAAAAAAGCGTGCCACCCCTTTTGTAAGTCATGCCCTTCCAATGTTAAAATTCTTCTATTATTTAAATTTATCCAATCTCTAATCCATATTGCTGCCTTATAATAGAGTTCCCACGCCAAAAGTTATTCCTAGGTAATTTTTTAACACCACCCCCACCCCCATGTATTTCCCATGTGCTGACAGAGAGTCATTTTCAACAGGATTAAATCAGTGAACATAATGTAGTCCAATAGAAATTGATGGATTCCTATAAGCCAAGTGCTTCTGAAGGAATTAGCTGCAGTAGATTTTTCTACTAATCCCTACTTTCTCATAGGCATCATTATTAATAATAAAAATGATAAAAAAGCTGCTGTTCAAAAATACAATAGGTAATAAAATATAGCACCTTTACTGTGCCATTGTTCAATAGCTTCATGTTATCACTTATAGCTATACCATTAGAATAATTGTTTTCAGTCTTAAAGCCAAGAAGATAATACTAGAATTCAAAAACTTAATAAATAATAAAAGTAATGGATAATGGATTGCAGATTTTCCAAGTCAAAGCTTCTGCTAACAGAACATGTTTAATCACATCATAAAATTGCACACCAACCAAAGCAGCTTTCTTTTAGTCTATTGCTAGATGGAAAAATGATGGACCAAAAACTAGGATTATATTAAGACTATAAATTTCAGCATTTCCAGCAATTTTCAGAGATATAGACCAATACATTGGGGAGTGGGGGGAGACCTGGTTTGAGGAAAGTTGTAAACTTTCAGTAAACATAAATGTTGTATTAAGTCAGAAGATCTTAAAAAGATTTTTGAGTGTTGTATCAAATAGAATGGAATGCTATTTTCTAGATTGGTCACCAAATAGAGAGATTTGTTAATGTTTGACATTCTAAAACTGATCCAAAGGGGGGAGGGGGAAGAGAGAGGGAGGGAGAGGGAGAGGGAAAGGGAGAGGGAGAGAGAGCGAGAGACCGAGAAACCATTTTGTTCCATAATAGACTAAATAATTTGAATGTCTAATTTTTATTGTTCCTCTGATGAAAAAGGAAGATGTGAAAAACAGCACAAGTCCTCAGCAGGTCCATTGAAGGGCCAAGCCATCTTTAAATCCAAAATTAATGATTGGTAAAAGAAAACAAAACAAAATAAAGATTAGTCATCAGTGATCTTAAAGTAAGCATGATCGCTTGAGGCGCGGTTATAGTTGATACTATATAACTAAAGATAGCAGCATTTGAAAGAAGTTGGCAGCTGAATAATCAAATGATAGATTTTTTTTTCCTCATAAGTGTGTTTCATTCATAACTACATATTATCCTAAATTTTCATTCTGGTTCAGTTTAAAGGTGGGGGGGAATGGTATCTCACTGTATACACAACAGAAACTTCCAACTTGTACTGGATCATGAGGAGAGCAAATGAAGGCCTGGAATTTTAGGAAAGCTAACCAGGAATCATCACCCCATCTTCCTTTCTTACGTATGTCTGTGGGCATACGGCTGATTGCCCCTTTTGAATAAAAAGTTGGAGAAGGTTTAAAGGCTATTTGTGCCAGCCAGATTGAACATATGGTACAAAGTTTTAGGCCGTATATTGAATTAGATTAGAACTCCGTCGCCTTCGACAAGACCTAAGTTTAACTCACAGAATTATCTATTGTAATGTCCTTCCTGTCAAAGACTACTTCAGCTTTAATTGCAATAATACAAGGGCAACCAATAGATTTAAACTTAATGTAAACCGCTTTAATCTAGATTGCAGAAAATATGACTTCTGCAACAGAATCATCAGTGCTTGGAATACTTTACCTGACTCTGTGGTCTCTTCCCATAATCCTAATAGCTTTAACCAAAAACTTTCTACTATTGACCTCACCCCATTCCTAAGAGGACCATAAGGGGCGTGCATAAGCGCACAAACGTGCCTACCGTTCCTGTCCTATTGTTTTTCTTTTCTTCTTCCTATATATGTTTATATGTGTATATACTATATAATCTTTTTGTATGATGTTGTGACAAAATAAATAAATAAATAAAATAAAATAAATAGATTTTTATACTTTTTTTAAAATCTGTATTATATGTATTGTTGTTTTTATTGGCTTTGAACTGCCCTGAGTCCTTCGGGAGAAGGGCGGTATACAAATGTAATAAATAAATAAATAAATAAATAAATAAAGTGTATTTTGTTTGTTATGGCGAACCTATGGTACGCATGCCACAGGTGGCACGCAGCGCCCTCTCTGATAGCACATGACGTGTTGCCCCAGTTCAGCTCTGCTGCGCATGTGCGCATGCCTCCTGCCAGCCAGCTGGTCTTCGGGTCTCTGCCATGCATGTGGGGGGGCAGGGTACGTGCAGGGGGGCGTGCGTGCATGAGCGGGGGGGTGCATGCAGGGGGCTGTATGCACATGCACAGGGGTGGGGCACATGCAGGAGGCACATGCATATGCCCGGAGAATGGGGATCATACATGCATTGCATTTTGGTGATTCAGGTCCATGCGTGCACATTGGTGCACACATGCACATGCTTTTGTGCGCACACACTAGCTTTGGGCACTCGGTCCGGAAAAAGTTAGCCATCACTGGTTTACAGCTTCCAAAAAGTTGGATTCTGATGCTTCCTGGAAGGAAGATTTGTATAAAAGATGTAGGCAAGGGAGGAAGTCATACCTAAAGGATAAAAACTCATCAGTCTTTGATCTGTCTTCCCACAAGTTGTCTGTGGTACATGATAAAGTACGTACATTTTATCATACATTTTGGTATCCTTGATATCTGTCTTATATGACCATACCAGACCATACCAGACCCCATCAAAATGTTGTACTTTCCTTATCTATTTTCTATTTCCTCCAAAGGAGCTACAGCTAGACTTCTCATAATCCACATAGGCATAAATGATATGTGGATGAAATATTCTGCTTCAAATACGGGATTTTACATCTGTTACCTTGGTGGCTTTCAAGAATCCGTAATCTGTCCATTCATCAAGTTGGAAAAGATAATTGAGTCCTTAGAATACCTGGAAACTGAAATATCTAAGCCTCTGATATTGTCAACAGCTGGTCAAATGCAACAAATTCTTGTTCTGTCTTATTATTTGGCACACTGCCACACAGTGACAAACATGCAACGCTGCAACCTGACTGAAAAAAGTCAGTTGTACTTGATGTCCTTTTTTTTTCTGAGTTACATAAATGTCGCTTAAGAACAAAATTCAACTAATCTTTTATCCAGTAAGGAATAAAACATTATCAACCATCTCTAACAACAAAATGAAGAAGCATTCAGTTAAAAAGATTGGAGAAGGAAATACAAGTAAGTCCAATTTACTTTACTTCATTATATAGCATTAGAATGAAGTTACATGTTCCTATTTACTTGCACACAAAACAAACAAACAGGAACCACAAGGGGTTTATGGAGAGTGCATGGGAAACTAAAATAAACATTTAACTTTGGCTGTCCTGCATTCCACGTTTGAGCTAAAAATGACTTCTAGTAAGCTTACAAAATGTTTGGAGATACCTTGAAGCATGGTTTCCTAAAGACCATATCCTCAAATCTATGTACCACAGATTTACACTATTCGGGAACATGTTTTATCTAAATATAGTGAAACATACTGCCTTCAGTATTATACAAATTGACGTTGGAATACAATCAAATGAACTCACTGAGACTTACTTTTACGCAAATATCCATAAGATGAAAATGACAATTTCCAGATTCAGAGAAAGAGGAAGAGAGAGAAGAATTAACCTCTGCCTGCATTTTGATTGATTGGTTGGTTGGTTGGTTGATTCTTCATTCATTCATTCATTCATTCGTTTGTTCATTTTGACCTTCAATTGAGGGTTAACTCATGACAACTACCAGTACTTATCCCTGCAGTTTTCTTAGCAAACTATTGCTATAGGAGAATAACAACCATGCTTCTCAGAAACAATCACTACAAGTGGACAGTTTAGAGTTTACAGTTTGTGGTGCTTTTTTATGTCATCTTCTTGAGATTTCTTTATTTTGCTTTAGTGTGCTCCACTCGTATATCATGCGTAGCAGCACACCATAGTGCTGAATGTTAGTAAAGCTGCTTCTACTTAGCTCCTTTTGAACCAAACATGACTCGTGGGTAATGGGTAATGGGTGGCATTTAATTTCATGTGTGATATCCAGCAAAAACTTCACCCATTAGTCATTCATTACAAGATAATTTAAGGTGCCAGATTGGCTCTCCCCAAAAAAAACCCAAAATCACTGTTTGATATAGTGATTCAAGAAATCAGGAGACCATGAGTTCTAGTCCCACCCAGTGGTGGGATTCAAATAATTTAACAACCGGTTCTCTGCCCTAATGATTTCTTCCAACAACCAGTTCATCAAACTGTTCAGAAAGTTAACAACCGGTTCTCCCGAAGTGGTGCGAACTGGCTGAATCCCACCACTGGTCCCACCTCAGACATGCAGTCAGCTGGATGTCCTTTGGCCAGTTACTCTCTCACTACTCTAGGAATCAGGAAATGGAAAACCACTTTCAAAGCACCTTGCCAACAAAACTGCAGACTAGTCCAGGCAGTCGCCAGAAGTCAAAAACTGACTTGAAGGCTCATACAATAGGTTTCAAATATGCTAAGTAGAACCAGCATGTATAATAGGACATCATCTTGATGGCAGTGTACAAGTAGAGAAGTCAAAGGAAAAGCAAAGAGATATCCAAAAGAGATTGAAAAAGCATCCAAACTTACACAATTCTTTTTATAGCCTGTTTCACACTTATGAGAACACTCTGATCTCTACCAGGATCATCCTCTAAAACCAGATATGTATTTCTGGACCAGGATTTACAAAATCTGGATATCTTTTCCTTACTAGTCTGCTTCATGGGGAACAAAGATTTCTCAAAGTGGTCTTCAGAAATCGCCGAATGCGAAAAGTATGCACCAGCAGATGGATCTGAATGTTTAGAACGTTTAATGGAAAATGTAAAGCTTCAGGACAAACCAATCCAAAGTCAATGCATTGTTTGGCATCCTCTGCGTTTGTGTAAATATTAGAAAATGGAAAGCCACATAATCAAAAGTAGCTGTTACATTCTTTATCATTAAGAAATGTCAATGTTGGAATGAGTCTGTGATGAGGGTCTTGGACTGGATTGTGCCAATGTGGACTTTCAGCAGTTGTGAATCTAACAGGGCGCCCCCAGTGGTGAAATCCAAATTATTTTACTACCGGTTCTGTGGGCGTGGCTTGGTGGGCATAGTGTGGCTTGGTGTGGGTGGCTTGGTAGGTGTGGCAGGGGAAGGATACTGCAAAATCTCCATTCCCATCCCACTCCAGGGGAAGGATATTGCAAAATCTCCATTCCCACCCCACTCCAGGGGAAGGATATTGAAAAATCCCCATTCCCTCCCCACTCCTGGGGGAAGGATATTGAAAAATCTCCATCCCCACCCCACTCTGGGGTCAGCCAGGGATGGCATTTGCCAGTTCTCCGAACTATTCAAAATTTCCACTACCGGTTCTCCAGAACCTGTCAGAATCTGCTGGATGCCCTATTCTGCAGGGGAGCTCCAGGACATCAAATTAGACAACTGAGACCAAAAGTCTCACTGGAAAAAAAAAACTAACAATGAAACTGACTGAGCTCAGCTTCATCCTTAGGACTTATTAGGACTTAACTTTCAAATGTAAGAATGGTAAACAATGTTTACTTCTCCATTCTTGTTTAGTCTACAGATAGCCAGTGAGCAGCTCTGGTTCAAAGGAATGGGTCCCTTTAGTGTAAAGAGAAGTTGTGTAACCCATTGCAGGGCCAGTTTGATGATTACTTTAGACCTCTGCAAACAAAGTCACTTGACTTCACTCAGTTGGATTCTGGTCCAGAAGGTCCTGTAGAAGTAAGAAATACACTCACTTTGTGATGGATTATTGTAATGTGTTCTACATGAAGTTGCCCTTGAAGATCACATGGAAGGTACAACTGGTCCAGAATGCAAGAACATGTGTAATGCTGGGTGCCCCTTGATTTGCTAACGTTACATTGCTATTGCTCAAGGTACACTGGCTCCCAGTTTCTTTCCAGGTAAATTCAAGGTACCAGTTATCATTTTTAAAGCCCTCAAGGTTCTGGTTATTTGTGGAATCAAATAATATTTGTGGTTATTTGTGGAATCAAATAATAGGCATCGAGGTTCTGGTTATTTGTGGAATCATCTCCAACTGAGGTTATTTGCCCATCCTACCAGGTTGGACAGGATGGGCATACTCTAGACCTCCTCCCTTAAATGCTGTCATCTGGTGGGACCCTAGAGATATACCTATGTTGTAGTTTCTCTGGCCTTTTGAACAGTTTACCACCTGAAATATGGAAGTCCCCTTCCCTTTTAGCCTTTCAGAAGACCTGGCTTTTCTTCCAAGCATTGGGCTAGAATAGAGAACAGCCAGCAATCTGGAACTACTGAATGCTATGTCACCACAGTGAGGAGTATGCTGCTTTGTGCAACAATGGGTGACATTGTTGTTTTATTGTGTTTTATTGATTTTTTGCTGTTGTGAGTACCTAGAATTATAAGTGGCCATGTTAAGGTTTATAAATAAGTAAAACCATAAGATTCACTAGAAGCATGGGAAGTACATCAATAGAGAGATGAACCATGAAAAATAATGTTTTCAAACATATTGTTAGGCCACTGTGTCAATAAGTATAATAGAATAAAAGACTTGGAAGGAACATTGGAGGTCTTCTAGTCCAACCCCCTGCCCAGGCAGGAAACCCTACACCACTTCAGACAAATGGTTATCCAACATCTTCTTAAAAACTTCCAACGTTGGAGCATTTACAACTTTTGGAGGCAACTTGTTCCACTGATTAATTGTTATAACTGTCAGGAAATTTCTCCTTGGTTCTAGGTCTGTGATGGCGAACCTATGGCACGCATGCCACAGGTGGCACATGGAGCCATATCAGTGGCCATGCGAGCATTGCCCTACCTCAGCTGCACCACACATGCATGCACCAGCCAGCTGATTTTCGGGCCTTCCAGGAAACAGGCTGGTCCCCGGTCTTCTAGAAAGGCTCTGGAGCTTGGGGAGAGTGAAAAACGGGCCTACCAGGCCCATCGTGCCCATCGTGCCAAAAGCAGGGGAGTACAGGGGGGTCACTCAAGCATGCATGGGGGGGGTGGGGCATATTGAATTATGGGTATAGGCACATGCATGCGTGACCCCCCATGCTCCCCCCACTTTTGGCACGTGATGGCAAAAAGGTTAGCCATCACTGTTCTAGGTTGTTTCTCTCCTTGATTAGTTTCCACCCATTGCTTCTTGTGCTTTGGAGAATAGCTTGACTTCCTCTTTGTGGCAGCCCCTGAGATATGCTATCATATCTCCCCTAGTCCTTCTTTTCATTAAGCTAGACATGAACAATAGACTTCATGAAAGTTTCACCCAATTCTCTTATTACTTAAGAAAATTTTCTGCCAACCTAGGTATAGGTGAGACTCATCTGTCCAATATCCCAAAGAAAATCAAATTAAATAAGTATAAACCACCATCTAAGACTACCTGTGAGACTGAAGCATCATTGCCTAAGGTAGGCTGCATTGTTCAATAACTGAACATTTCTTCAGAAACTTTGGAGTATTAGAACCAGAAAAACAAACTTCTTACTCTTTCTGATAAAATGAAAGCCTCTAGGTGTCAGTATAAGACTGAAAATAAAGAGAAATTTGCAGGGTTTTTTCCCTTCTAAAAATCTACAAATGGGAATAATAAACATCATAATCGTGGCATTAAAAACTATAAATTGAGCTTCTGGACAGATGTGTTGGGGACAAGCGATAAAGAGCATGAATTTAAAGATACATTTTTAAAACAATAGCTTTTCAAGTCAATGGCTGTCATTTTGGAGCCCCTAGAGCAGGGGTCTGCAAACTTGGCTCTTTTAAGACTTGTGGACTTCAACTCCCAGAGTTCCTCAGCCAACTGAGTTCAGCTCTAGGAGTTGAAGTCCACAAGTCTTAAAAGAGCCAAGTTTGCAGACCCCTGCCCTAGAGGATATTCTTCACTGAAATCATAACCTAAGATCATATTTTAATTTTGAAGAATTTCATTCTGTCAAAAACTGTTCTAGGAAAACTGTTCTGTTCTACGGTGTCAGATTGTTTTATAATTGAAGGAAAGGGACAGTTTGATCTTTTTGGGATTGGCCAATTGTTGTGATGTGACAAGCGCTGTTAAGGCTCTAAAAATGTAAAGGTTCCCCTCGCACATATGTGCTAGTCGTTATCAACTCTAGGGGGCAGTGCTCATCTCTGTTTCAAGGCCGAAGAGCCAGCACTATCCGAAGACGTCTCTATGGTCATGTGGTCAGCATGACTAAACACCAAAGGTGCATGGAACACTGTTACCTTCCCACCAAAGGTGGTCCCTATTTTTCTACTTGCATTTTTTACGTGCTTTCGAATGGCTAGGTTGGCAGAAACTGGGACAAGTAACGGGAGCTCACCCCGTTACGTGGCACTAGGAATTCAAACTGCTGAACTGCTGAGCTTTTGATCGACAAGCTCAGCGTCTTAGCCACTGAGCCACTGTGTCTCTACATTGCTCTAAAATCCTGAAAAGATTTTCTGTTTCCCACCCTTCCTCGCCTGAAATAATCCTGTAGGTAAAATCCATTCATAAAGTCCATTCATAAATTTCTAAAGTATGGAAAGCTGATAACGGGCTGGAGAGATAGCACTGTAATGAAATCCAAGATGCACATAGACATACCTTCAGCCACTTTGTAACTAAGATAAGTGCAAGAACACTGAAAAGCTCTGAGCCTTTCTTGGAGTTTCCTTCTCTTTCAAACAAAAAATAATATTTTTTAAAACTGCCATTCAATTGAAGCAAAAGGTTAAAAATGCAAGGAAATGTTTGGACAGGTTGAATATGCACTACAACCAATTGGTGGCAATGTGAACACAAGAAATGGCACTATCAGCTGACTTCAGTGAAAACCCATCATTCATATATTCAATCATTGCTTTTCTCCAGGAGCTCTGAACACACCGCCTGGTAGTGGCCTTGCCAACTGCACATGTACAGCAATTTCTTCTGGATAATACAAGTTTTAGAAGAGGCAGGGTGAGGAGACAATGAAAACAATTGTGGAGTTGGGTTCTAGAAAGGAAGCAGCTGTCCTGTTTCCCAAAGCAATTTCAAGAAGATGCTTTGCATCAATCAAGATCAATCAAGATCAAGTGAGGTACTAATACCACTCTATAAAGCCTTAGTAAGACCACACCTAGAGTACTGCATCCAGTTTTGGTCACCACACTATAAAAAAGATGTTGAGACTCCAGAAAAAGTACAGAGAAGAGCAACAAAGATGATTAGGGGACTGGAGACTAAAACATATGAAGAAAGGTTATAGAAACTGGGCTTGGCTAGTCTAGTGAAGAGAAGAACCAGGGGAGACATGATAGCCATCTTCCAATACTTGAGGGGCTGCCACAGAGAGGAGGGGTCAAGCTGTTTTCCAAAGTACCTGAAGGCCAAACAAGGAATAATGGATGGAAACTGACCAAGGAGAGATTCAACCTAGAAATGAAGAGGAACTTTCTGACAGTGCGAACAATCAACCAATGGAACAGTTTGCCTTTGGAAGTTGTGAGAGCGTCATCACTTGAGACTTTCAAGAAAAGATTGAACTGCCATTTGTCAGAAATGGTGTAGGGTCTCCTGCTTGAGCAGGGGGTTGGACTAGGTGACCTATAAAGTCCCTTCAACTCTGTTAATCTGTCTGCTTCAACTCTGATGAATTTTCTTGGAACTGTTGTGTCTTGTCCGCTCTCACCGCAGCCGGGGTCTGCTTATCTGCTCCCGAACACGGAGGAATGTATGCCTCCCAGCCCCAGTTCTGGCTCCATGCCCAGACAAGCTGCAGAGGAGGGGGCACCTCCCGGTCCCAGCCCTGGCTCCATGCCCAAGCAGGCTGCAGAGGAGGGAGCATCCCCCGGCCCCAGCCCTGGCTCCATGCCCAGGCAAATGGAGCAGCTAGACCCCTCCCCCTCCTCCACAGCATGTGAGCCTGAGGAAAGTTTACTTCCAACAACAGCTGATTGGAGTGACCCTCGCATCAGAAGATTGGATAGGCGGAGGCAACAGAAGGAAGGGAGGGGCAGGCCTTAATGAGTGCTGAGTCATGGAGCCACACCCCATGGCCTATATAAAGGATCTGCTTTCTGGCAGTCTCTGAGTCAGGCAAAGTCGAATGTATCTTGCTGAAGTCACTCACTGGTCTCCTGCCTGCTCTGAGGACTTTGCTAGGACTTTGGGCAGAGCTGCAGAGGCAAGCCTGATTCGGATTTCCCTGACCCGGCCGTCAGCGGAGGAGTGGGACATGACAGGAACAAAGTTCCTATTCAAAAATCCACATTGCTTTGTATTGATATATTAAATGTATATTAAAAATAAGTGAATATTAGTTCTGCCCAGTGAAGAATTTGGCATCTTTATCTTACCTATTTATTTTATTTTAGTTAGGTTGTTCCCCCCTCCTCCCATCTTCTAGTCAGTCTGTATTCCTGCTGACTGCCTGAAAAATGCCCTGCAGTTTTCTTGGCAAGGCTTTTTGGAAGTGGTTTACCATTACCTCCTTCCTGAGACAGAGTGTCTAGCCAAAGTCATACAGTTGGGTTGGTGCCTAAAGCAGGACTAGAACTCACTGTTTTTTGGTTTTTAGCCTAGTGCCTTTAACCACTACACCAAAATGTCTTCATTTCCTAAAGGAGCATTATGAAACAATCTTCTTGTTAGATGTTGATTTTACTATGTGTAAGTTAACTATCTGAGGGAAGGACATATGGTTCTGGTGCTAGATAAAACACAAATAGAATAGCAAGGAACTGTACCAACATAATTAATGATTAGTATCAAGTCAATGAGCAGTAGCAGTGGTGGGTTGCTATCAGTTTGCACCGGTTCAGGAGAACTGGTAGCGATAATTTGTCGTCAGTCGCCGAACCTGTAGCGATGGATGGATGGCCTCCCCTCCAAACTGATCCCTCAGTGACTGCTCACTCACCCCGGCCACCATGTTCATTGCCACCATGATCTTCACGCACATGCATCCCATTGCCTTGCAAGTCCAATGGGATGCGCATGTGTGAAGAACATGGTGGCAACAGCAGCAGCTTTTTCTGGTGGTACTTTTCAGTGGCCTGTGGCTAGCCGCAGCAGCTGCAAAGTGGCTCTCAAAGAGATTTCTTTGCCAGCCACTTTCCACCAGTGGCAGCTGGCTGGAGGCCACTGAAAACTTCAGTCAGCTTGCCTTCTGGTCTCTGGACCAGCCACCGTGGAAGGTAAGCAGCCTGAACAAAGAAGCAGTGGTGGGGGGAGAAGCGGGGCTAGGGCTGGGGTCACTAAAGGAGGGGAAATGGGGGCGACTGGGAAAGGGAGGATGGAGGTGGATAAGTGGAAATTCCAACATTTTCCTATCTTTTCCTGTGGGTGTGGTTAGGTGGAGAGGTCATGTGACTGAGTGGGTATGGGCATGAGTGACATCAAGTTGACCACGCCCAGTCAGTCACATGCCCCCCCACCTAGCCACGCCCACCAAACCAGTAACAAAAATTTTTGA
This sequence comes from Ahaetulla prasina, assembly GCF_028640845.1. Classification (NCBI taxonomy): domain Eukaryota; kingdom Metazoa; phylum Chordata; class Lepidosauria; order Squamata; family Colubridae; genus Ahaetulla; species Ahaetulla prasina. The sequence goes on from NC_080541.1 coordinate 28,502,706, forward strand.
AACCCACCACGGAGCAGTAGCCCCACTTCATATAACCTACTGACAATGTCAAGCAATCAACACCCAATTTAGGGAATTGTTGTTGTTGTTGTTGTTATTATTATTGTTATTATTATTATTGTTGTTGTTGTTGTTGTTGTTGTTGTTGTTGTTGTTGTTGTTATTATTATTATTATTATTATTATTATTATTATTATTATTATTATTATTATTATTATTATTATTATTATTATTATAGCACAGAAGCAAAAATAATGTCTCTGCACCAATAAATCTTAAGCTATCAATGTAGGAATCATCACCTTCAACTCTTAGACCAGGGATGTCCAGCCTTGCCAACTTTAAGGCTTGTGGATTTTGACTTCCAGAATTCCTCAGCTCATCTTGATGATTGGGGAAATCTGGGAGTTAAAATCCACAAGTCTAAAAGTTGCCAAGGTTGGATACCCCATCTTGGACAACCTTCTTCCATGCAATGACTTGTAAGTCTTCACACTTACTGACAAGTTCCCAATTATAATATATTTCGAGCAGAGCTATCGAAGAATTGTGACTGATTTAAATCCTACTCATTTCCTGATTGAAGCCTGTCTACTGTGTCTCTTGAACTTGTTAAAGGGGCACTGGAGTCCTAAAGGTTAACATAAAGTGCAAATATCTACAAGCTATTTGCTTTCAATTAAGTTCTGAAAGGTCAGAGTAATAGAACATGCTGTCAGAACAGCACCTGAGGTAGAGTTAATACAAAAGGTCCACTGTGAGCTAAATAAAAAAAGCTCCTCAGTAGCAGTGAAGCCCTTCCATTCAGCCAGCTATTTTACTGCAAAACATTAAGATTCCAATCGCATGTCCAGGTGGTTTTATTTCCGCTCAGCTCATCGAGACATTCTCTAATTAACAAGTAAATGAAATTCCACTTTACAACTCCTATCCAATTTACCAATAGCTCTAAAAGACTTTTCAGTTGGAAAAAGCAAACCGGTCAAGTGAAAATATAAAGATAATGCATCATATATATATAGATATAGATATAGATATAGATATATATATATATATATATATATATATATATATATATATATGACGAAGTCTCATTCGTCATCTTCAGGCTTCAGCTTCGTGCTTCTGGGAGCAATGTGTGATCGCAGCTGTTTCTTCCTTTTAACTGCTAGTGGGGTTTGAACTGATTGGGTGGGAGCTTGGCTGTGCTCTGATTGGATGGGGTTTTCTGTGCTCTGATTGGCTGGGGGTGTATCCTGTGTTGGTGGGGGCTTGGTTGTGCTCAGTCTAGTCTGTGCTGCAGGGGGATTTGAGCTGGTGAGCTGCATAGCTGTTGTTTGGCTTTGTGGTTGTGCTACATCTTCATAGTGGGTGTCAGTCTGCTGCATGAATGGATTGGAGGGGTTTGAAATGGCTAATGTTGCAGTTGCGGTCTGGCTTCTGGTCCTTGGTCGTGCTTCATGATCAGTGTGGGTTTGGGTCTGCTTTCTGGGTGGATGTGCGGTGGTGACATCCTGTGTGGACCTTGTGAGTGTGGGTCTGGTGTCATTCCTCGTGTTAGGGACTCGTTTGTCAGTAAGGGCGGGTTTCCAAATGGCTGGTAGGCGGGAGGTGTCATCTCGTTTGTTCATGCTGTGTGGGCGTTTTTCTATCTCAATGGCTTCTCTGATTATTCTGTTGTTAAAGTGTTCAATTTTGGTGATAGTTCTGGTCTTTTTAAAGTCAATATCATGTCCTGTGACTTTAAAGTGTTGGACCAGGGAAGAAGTTGGTTCCTCTTTTTTGAATGAGTTCTTGTGTTCTTCAATGCGTGCACTTATTCTTCTGTTGGTTTGTCCAATGTATGTGGTGGGGCAGGCGGTGCATGGGATTTCATATACTCCTTGATTTTCTAACTCAATTTTGTCTTTGGGGTTTCTTAGGATGGTGGATATTTTTCTGTTTGTGCAGAATGCTGTCTTGATGTTGTGTTTGTGGAGGATCTTGCTGATTCTGTCTGTGGTGCCTTTTATATATGGGAGGAGGGCTGTGCCGTTTTCTTGTTCTCTGTCTTGGATTTTAGTGGGGGGTTCTTTTTGGATTAGCTTGGTAATCTTATTTCTTTGGAATCCATTGGATGTTAGTACGTTAGTGAGAGTGTCTAGTTCGGGTTTTAGGTGTTGTTCATCAGCTAAGCATTTTGTTCTGGAGATGAGTGTCTTGGCTACGGAGTTGATCTGTGCTGGGTGGTGGTGTGAGAATGCGTGCAGATAGCGGTTTGTGTGTGTTTTCTTCTGGTAGATGGTGTGTCCTAGGGAGCCATTGGGTTTTCTGTAGACTAAGACATCCAGGAAGGGAAGTTGGTTATTAACTTCTGTTTCCATGGTGAACTGTATTTTGGGGTGTAGGCTATTGAGGTGTGTGAGGAAGTTGTCAAGTTTTTCTTTCCCGTGTGGCCAGATTATGACGGTGTCGTCTATATATCTGAGCCAGAGTTTGGGTTTGTGATCAGATTTTTCTAGAGCTTGGGTTTCAAAGTGTTCCATGTAGAGATTGGCAATGACAGGTGAGAGGGGTGATATATATATATATATAGGTCTTTGGTTATTCAGGTTTTCTCCCGCGTAAAATTGGAAGTGTCTTGGCGACGTTTCGACGAAGTCTCATTCGTCATCTTCAGGCTTCAGCTTTGTGCTTCTGGGAACAATGAGAAAACCTGAATAACCAAAGACCTACATAGAAACACCCGTGAAAATATATACACACACATATATACATACACATATATACCCTCAAAAGTCTACGTTTATGAAAAATCTATAGGAATATGTGTCTCTCTACCTACACAGTTCGTTTTTCAAGAGAAATCATAAATTTAAATTTAACATCAAGTTAAAAGAGGTAAATATGGTCTATAAAGTGAAACAAAGGTGATATTGGGTCAATTCACACATTGCGTATTGTTTTGGCAAAATAACATAACATAACATAATAACAGAGTTGGAAGGGACCTTGGAGGTCTTCTAGTCCAGCCCCTGCCGAGGCAGGAAACCCTACACCATTTCTGACAAATGGCTAGCCAACATTTTCTTAAAAAATTCCAATGTGTCTTTGGCTTTGGCAACCTACTTATAATAGTCCTAAACTCTTAAACAACCAACAAGGCAGGGGAAAAAATGCAAAACAGTTCTTTATATAAAATTCTTGTACATCAGTTTGAATTTTTGTTGTGCACTTTCATCGAAGTGTAATTTTTCAACAAACTTTAATTAAGCAACTCATAGCTTAGCAAAGTGTGTGAATCAAGCAATATGTTGTTCACTCTTGGTTTTTTCCTGATAGAAGGAGATGTTGTGGCTAGCAAAATCATCATTTATACAAACAGTTTTACTTATACAAACCAGTACCCACATTTTGGCAATATAGCATCTGGATTTGTGAGTCATGAGTTATTTGAATTCCACATCTAAATATGTTGGGGGGAAAAACGTCCTTGAAAGAGGAGAAATAAACTTGAATACAGTAAATTCAGCTGATAAATATTTTCAGTGGCCAGTCAAAGCTGAACCAACTGTGCACAGCAAAATGTGTATATATGAACATAATACATTAATACAATACAGCATTTTGTACTTGGGTGGGTCAATAAAGGTGTAGAGTTCGGTTTAATATTGTAACTCTAATAGAACTACCATATCTAGGCTGGAAACATTGAGATTGAAGGAGATCAAAGAAATGCAAAAAACGAATCTTCTGTGCCTTCTCCACATTTTTGCAACATATTTGCTCTAATCTTAAACCCTAAACCAGTGGTTCTTAAACAATTTGACCCCATTACTTATTTTTCCAAATAATGTGATTTTTTTTTACTTCACTAGTCATTGCCTGCTCATCTCCGTTTCAAGGCCATTGAGCCAGCGTCGTTCAAAAACATTTCTATGGTTATGTGACCAGCATGACATCATGAGTACTGTTACCTTCCCACTGAAGTGATACCTATTAATCTACTGGCATTTGCATATTTTCGAACTGCTAGGTTGGCAGGAGCTAGGCCAAAGAAGGGAACTCACCCCATCACATGGTGCTCAGATCTTGAACTTGGTTGCTTGTTTTCCAGCTGACAAACCCAGTGTCTTAATTGCCGAACAACTGCATTCCTCAAAATAAATAAATAATGCCATTATCTCCACACAAAAAAGCAGACTGTTGTTTTGCCTAACGTGCAGTATTATATCTTGGACATGGCAGGCCCAAAGTGGATCCTCAACTCACAAACAAGCAATTGCAAAGAGCCCTATGATTGCAGGGAAATGCCCCAAATATCCCCTTGGATAATTTCCCCAGTTTAGAACCACTAAAGATCCCAACATAGAAGTAAGAAGACATTTTCTGACAACAAGAACAATTAACCAATGGAATAGCTTGTCTCCCAGGGTTGTGGGTGCTCCATCACTGAATGTTTTTCAAAAACAGACTGGACAACCATTTGATCAGGATGGAATAAGGACTCCTGCCTTGAGCAGGGAGTTGGACTAGAAGATCTTCAAGGTCCCTTCCAGCCCTATGATTCTATGTTCTACCTACATAAAAATTCAAAACAAGTCTGCTTGATACAAACCATCAAAAAACCACTTTACAAATGCTGACCAGGAGCAGAAAAGAAAGGAAGCTATTCGGAAATAACTGAAAAGTTCCAGAAGGCAAACCTGCCATATTAAAATCTATAAGGAAAGACATCCATGGAAGGATACATAGGAAGCATCAATTAAATATCAGTGGATTCAATTCCAAGATATCTCTGAGTTGCATTCTGTTCAGTGCTGTTTTTTTTCTAGTTTCTTACTTGGTTGAGTTTGTTTTTCTTCTTCTCATTCATTTTATAATGACGATGATGAGCTGCACTGTAGAATTAAATAGCAAGGATTTTTTTTAAAAAAAAACAGAAGCAAGTCAAAAACAAAACAAAAAAATAAGAGAACATCAAATAAAAATCTTACTCATAATAATATAAATCTAAGCTATACTTCTGTTTATTTATTAATCAATTAATCAATCCCTGTTTTTAAGCAAACATAATGCACCTTTCCAATACAGTTATATAAGATAAATGAATATGCAACAGTCATTTAAACGTTCAAGAACAGCTTTTCAAAGCAACAAAATGACACAGATCCACATAAAATTAGCATTGATTGAAATGCAATGACCAAAATGTAAGAGCAGATGCCAATGGGAAGAGAATAACCAAGAGTTCAACCCTTGCTCCAATATTTTCTTCATTAATCTATTGAAAATAATATTAAAATTTGAAAGCATTATTATTTTATTTCAGAACTTCTGTTGTCCTGGTGCTATAGGAGACCATTTCGGGGGGGGGGGTGGAATCTCAGTGCCTTTCTTCTATTCCATTGCCTCCCCACACACATACACACTGGCCTTCGGGCAGTAATGGATTTACAGCAAGTTGTAGCTTTTCATATTATTGTCTGAGAAACTTACATCTTTGGCTTATTTGGACATTTATATATTTCATTCAATTCAGTCTTTAGTACCAATTTCTTGTTTTAGTGTGGCTGAGGACATGAAATGATCTGAGTTTTAAAAAATGCACACAATTTCCCCAAGGTATAATTTCCACTCTTGTTTCCTCTCTTTAGGTTTTCATTATCCCATTTCTCCCTTCCTTGGTACATTCTAATACGAGTATCTTGAACTGTAAAAAAAAAACCCTCAGTGAAAAAGCAAACAATATATTTCAGAAATGTAGTCCTTCTTCCTTTTCAATTGCCTGAGTTGGGATTCTGTGTTGCCTTGGCAACTGCTGATGACATCAAACACGATGCAGTATGGACAGAAAAGGGGAAATAATAAACAGGAGGTGGAAAATTACTAGCTAGAAAGGTCTTACAGGATTTGCTAAGGAACTGGAAAGGAACTAATAGATAAATCTCTAACTGAAGGATTTTAAAGAGATCAAAACCCATATTTAAGAGACTTTTAATTCAAGCTCTGAAATCCAAATTCTTTACCTGGGAAAATTCCAGATTCTCATGCATCACATCCTGCATAATACAAATTCCCCAGGTCTTCCATCACTCTCCAGTTCTTCAACTCCAGATAGTTTCCACCTGCATCATCTTTATTTACAAGTAGAATAACAGAGTTGGAAGGGATCTTAAAGGTCTTCTAGTCCAACCCCCTGCTTAGGCAGGAAACCCTACACTACTTCAGACAAATGATTATCCAAACTTTTTTTAAAAAACTTTCAGTTTGGAGCATTTACAACTTCTGGAGGCAAGTTGTTTCATTGATTAATTGTTCTGTCAGGAAATTTCTCCTTAGTTCTAAGGTTCTTCTCTCCTTGATTAGTTTCCACCCATTGCTTCTCGTTCTACCCTCAGATGCTTTGGAGAATAGTTTGAGTCTTGCTAAACTAAGCAATTGTGCACCTGGGAAGTTACTGGAGCTGCAGTATGTGATAATGATTCCTCCTGGGATGGAAGCCTGGATTTTTTCAGGTTTCTTCTTTGAATCTGAGGCAAAGGGTTTACCCTTTCTCAAAAGAAGTCTATCTCCCTCGAACACCTGGAATCCACCAAATTATTCACTGTGTCCCACCTCTTCCACAGCAACCTCTTCCACAGCGATCAAGCATTGTAGCTATAAGCTTCAAAACTCTGGACAACTAGATGACAGCACATTGTTAGTGTTTTCTGGGTTTTGCTGACACCTAATAGCTAGCTAGACATTTGTGTCCCAGATTTGTAGTTCAGTTAAAGAGTCTTTGTGGAATATTAGTTAACCTTGCCAAGCATGCAAGCTATGAGTAATTTTATAGATGATAGATAGATAGATAGATAGATAGATAGATAGATAGATAGATAGATAGATAGATAGATAGATAGATAGATAGATTTATATTGATTTATATTGATATATAAATCATCATTTATATTGATATATTGATCATCAATTGTGTTGTAAATGTTGTACCTTGATGAACGTATCTTTTCTTTTATGTACACTGAGAGCATATGCACCAAGACAAATTCCTTGTGTGTCCAATCACACTTGGCCAATAAATTATTCTATTCTATTCTATTCTATTCTATTCTATTCTATTCTATCTATCTATCTATCTATCTATCTATCTATCTATCTATCTATCTATCTATCACATGCAGACACAAGGCCTAGGCCTTTCTTTGATATAAATTCAAAAACAATAACAATAGCAATAGCACTTAGACTTATATACTGCTTCACAGTACTTTACAGCTCTCTCTAAGCAGTTTACAGAGTCAGCATATTGCTCCCAATTTGGGTCCTCATCTTACCGACCTCGGAAGGATGGAAGGCTGAGTCAACCTTGAGCCTGGTGAGACTTGAACTGTCAAATTAAAGGCAGCCGGCAGGCAACAGAAGTAGCCTGCAGTATTGCATTCTAATCACTGCACCACCGCGTAGGTAACTATCTTGGAGTTTTAGCTTCTCTTTAGGTAACCATCTTGGAGTTTTAGTTTATCTTCTTTATGTGTAAGAGATTTATAAAAAGAAATAGAGCCATCCCTAAACATGGCTTAAGGATTTTTGGAACACACTGTTTTATCTAAATTTACATTGTATGTATTAGGAAGGGAGGGAGGGAGGGAGGGAGGGAGGATCAGAAAGGAATGTAATTTATTATGTATTTTTAGACATATTGCCAGGGCGAAAACCATGTTCCACTAGTTTCTATATAAGCCAAATGCAGCCACTGAGGATTTGATGCTCTCAGCATTGTAACTTTTCAGTACATTTCATTAAGAACACAGAAATAAAAAGTGACAGCTGGTGTAGCAATGATCCTGAGATATTGCCAGACAAGCCATGACAATGTGTATGCCTGGCATCCATGAACTTTGGCTGGGCTTCTGATACAGCAGCAGTAAATATTTTGCAGGTGACAGAATTGATGCTAATGTCAGACAATGGCTCTAATTTCCTAGTCCTAATTTGTAGAATGAAGTCATTTCTTTGTTTTCCAGCAATGACAGCTTGAAACATTTTACTCCAACATTTGCTCCCGTAATGCTGTCTTAATTTTTCATTTCCTGTTTTTCTCTCATTCCATGGTTTAAATACTATATAGCATCCATGTCATGATGTCACTGACTGATGCAAATTGTTTTTATCTTTGTACATGTTATGTCGTGTATGACATCATTGAGATTTCTCTGATGACTCTAGGTAGACTTCCTAGAAGCAGCATTATTATTTCTAATGTATGTCAATGTCCTATAAGAAAAAAAATGCCAATGACAAGATTATGAGGAGGAGGAGGAGGAGGAGGAGGAGAACATGGCATTAAGAAATTTGAAGCATCAAAAAAGAGAAAGCAAAGAGAGAATACAGAAGTAATTCATCATTGACTTATAACCACAACTGAGTCCAAAATTTCTATTCCTAAATGAAACTTTTCTTAAGTGAGTTTTCCCCATTTTGCGACCTTTCTTGCCACACTGAATCATTGGAGTTGTTAAGTTAGTAATATGGTTGTTAAGTGAATCTGGCTTCCCCATTGACTTTGCTTGTCAGAAGGTTGCAGAAGGTGATCATATGACCCCGGGACACTGGGGTCATATGATCACATCATAAATATGAGTCAGCATCTGAGTTCTGATTACGACTACAGGAATACGGCAATGATCATAGGTGTGAAAATGGTCATGAGTGCCTTTGTAACTTTGAATGGTCACTAAACTAACTGTTGTAAGTAGAGGACTACCTGTAGTACTGATTTACTCTTGCTGTAATTTGTCCAAGAATTCTGACTTCTATATTTGAAGAATATCTAATAGTGGTACATTAACAGCCTGTTTGGGCAGATCCACGAAGCCCACTGTTCAAATGAATTTTGAGACATTTAAAGCATTTAGGCTTAAGATTGGATAAATATTAACCATTATATAATCTCGAAAGATACCAGGCTATGCATTTTTCTGGCCCTGCTGCAGAGGTGGGTTTCAGCAGGTTCTGACCAGTTCTGGAGAACCGGTAGTGAAAATTTTGAGTAGTTCAGAGAACCGGTAGTAAAAATTCTGACTGGTCCTGCCCCCATCTATTCTCTGCCTCCCGAATCCCAGCTGATCGGGAGGAAATGGGGATTTTGCAGTAACCTTCCCCTGGAATGGGGATTGAATGGAGATTTTACAGTATCCTTCCCCTGCCACACCCACCAAACCATGCCATGCCCACCAAGCTACGCCCACAGAACCGGTAGTAAAAAAATGTGAAACCCACCACTGCCCTGCTGTTATCATTTATTGAGTGCTCCAAGGAAAAGAAACAAGGGAAGTGAATAGTAATATTCTGGCATCTTGTCCCCCTCCTTCTATGAGGCGGGGCAGTTTGAAGAAGTAACAGTCAAAAAGCAGTGGTACTACTGGTAGTGGCGAGGAAGTTATGAAATGATCTGTCTGGTGAAGCAAGACATACCATTTTTTTTTATTTCATTTTGTCACAACAGTATACACAAACATTGTCATAAATAAAACAACATATCATGAAGAAAATATATATATATATATATATATATATATATTTATATATATATATATATATATATATATATATATATATATATATATATGTTTTCTGAGGTTTTCACGGGTGTTTGTATATAGGTCTTTGGTTGTTCGGGTTTTCTCCCGTGTAAAATTGGAAGTGTCTTGGCGACGTTTCGACGAAGTCTCATTCGTCATCTTCAGGCTTCAGCTTCGTGCTTCTGGGAGATTTATTTATATATATTTATATATATATAAATAAATAAATAAAAGATATGCATCAGCTGTCAAGGTTCCAGAAAAACCTCTTCTGCATAAAGGAAACTCAGAAGCCATTGTCTTTAAGAGTTCTTTACTAGCATGAGGAAACTGGCACACGATGAGTGAAATTCCAAAACTGAACTTCCGGATTCTTTTCCCAGTTATACAACCCCCAAGAGTCCCACCCCCCTGACCCCTTTGACGGTCACATGGTCCCACGTTCTCCCAGTTCATTCGAATATCCTCTCGCCACTCTTCCTGCAGATGTGAACACCATGCGACCTTGACCGTCTGAAGAATGTTACCATACCCCTCAGCCCCCCTTCTTCCCCTCAGGGGAAAAATGTGGCAGTGTCTGGAAACCTAAAGTCTAGTATGGTTTCCAGGCCTGACAGGCGTCCCCCCTTGGAAAAGAAGCCATATCCTAGGAAAGAAAACAAAGAGTTGATAAAGAAGAGTGTCAATGGTCTACACTTCCAAACGCTCAAAAGTTTCAGGGAGGTCTAATAGGGACTGGGATTTCAGGGGGTTTCTCAGGTCCCAATCCAGTGACTCTCCCGATTCTCCGGGTTTTACTGTCCTCCAGTGAGGTTGAGAAGAGGGAGGGGGCTCTCCATTCCGCCCCAGGGAAATGTTTTCTCCCGAACGACAGCTTGCCCATGAATCAGAGTCTTTGGGCTGGGCTCCAAGTTGACAAGCAGGCTCTACCACTTCGGGTTTTGGAGTCATATCTTCCGACGGGAAGTAGGTGATTTCAACTAAATTGTCAGATTCAAGCTTCTCTGCTATTTCTATGTTTTCAGCTTGCTGCTCTTCCATCTTCACTGGGTCTTTGCACCACTGTGGAGGTTGCGGAGGCTGGGGCCCAGCACCCCCCTAACGGGTCCCCTCTGAGCGGAGGAGAGGGTACCATTAGCAAAAGAAAATTAGGAGTTTTGGAATAATGTCAAGGTTCCAGAAAAACCTCTTCTGCATAAAGGAAACTCAGAAGCCATTGTCTTTAAGAGTTCTTTACTAGCATGAGGAAACTGGCACACAATGAGTGAAATTCCAAAACTGAACTTCCGGATTCTTTTCCCAGTTATACAACCCCCAAGAGTCCCATCCCCCTGACCCCTTTGACGGTCACATGGTCCCACGTTCTCCCAGTTCATTCGAATATCCTCTCGCCACTCTTCCTGCAGATGTGAACACCATCCGACCTTGACCGTCTGAAGAATGTTACCATACCCCTCAGCCCCCCTTCTTCCCCTCAGGGGAAAAATGTGGCAGCGTCTGGAAACCTAAAGTCTAGTATGGTTTCCAGGCCTGACATCAGCTATATTAATTTGATATAATGAAGGGAACAATAGGACAGGAACGGTAGGCACTTTTGTGCTCTTATGCACGCCCCTTATAGTCCTCTTAGGAATGGGGTGAGGTCAATAGTAGACAGTTTTTGGTTGAAGATTTTGGGATTTTGAGTAGAGACTATGGAGTCAGGTAATGAGTTCCAAGCATTAATAACTCTGTTACAGAAGTCATATTTTCTGCAATCAAGTTTGAAGCGGTTGACATTAAGCTTGAATCTATTTTTTGCTCTTGTAATATTGCGATTGAAGCTGAAGTAGTTTTTTACAGGAAGGATATTGCAATAGATGATTTTGTGTGTTAAATACAGGTCATGTCGAAGACGACGGAGTTGTAAGTTTTCTAATCCCAGGATTTCAAGCCTGGTGGTATAAGGTATTTTGTTGTTTTCAATGAATATCAATGAAGATAATTATCAATGAATATCAATGAAGATAATTATCAATGAAGATATTACTATGGCTGTGCATATTTTGAAAAAAAAATTCACAATTTCTTAAGACCTTGTGCAAGAGAGACCAACATCTTTTCTTCCTGTCTCTTTATTTCTTTGTTCCCTTTATTTCTTCAGGCTTTCACAGGAATCTGAAGAAGAAACCTCCAACTTAAAAAAAAAATTCATTATAGCCAATGTGACTAGCCAAGCATAGAGACCTTTTGTTTCAGGCTCCTGCTGAGGTCTGAAAATTAGAGGATTTTGCTTTAATGATTAGCAGAGAGGTGCTTTCACATAAGGTTTGAAGCACTTCGTGTGAATTGTTTGTTAGCAACCTCACCTGTAGCAATTATCTAGCTTCTAGAACCACCTTTATTACCATGATACATGCTGCCAACCTTGAAAAGCTTAGTAGACTTATCAGTCAGGAACTGAGCCATAATATTTACTGTCTCTTTTAAACAGGAACAAAAAACTAATAGACTAATAAAGTAAAGGTAAAGGTTCCCCTCGCACATACGTGCTAGTCGTTCCCGACTCTAGGGGGCAGTGCTCATCTCCATTTCAAAGCCGAAGAGCCAGCACTGTCAGAAGACATCTCTGTGGTCATGTGGCCGGCATGACTCAATGCCAAAGGCACATGGAACACTGTTACCTTCCCACCAAAGGTGGTCCCTATTTTTCTACTTGCATTTTTACATGCTTTCGAACTGCTAGGTTGGCAGAAGCTGGGACAAATAACTCACCCCATTACGTGGCACTAGGATTCAAACCGTTGAACTGCCAACCTTTCGATTGACAAGCTCAGTGTTTTACCCACTAAGCCACTGCGTCCCTGTGTACAGATTAATAGACCAATAGGCAGATACAATGAAGGGCAGAATAACACCGCCTCTAGACTAAAACGCATAATGAGACTTTCCACCTATCTGCACTCACAAGACATAGCAGAAAAAGAGCAGTTCTGCAAGAATGACAAATGTTTGCTTGATGATGAAGATGGCAAGGTTTCTGGAGAAAAATGAAAGCAACTGGCTTGGAGCCTGCAGTGTGATGTTAGGACATACAATTGGAAAGATGATTTGGTTCTGTCTTAACAGCTTCTTGGTTTTCTGCAAAGTGCACATGGCTTGGAAATCAGATTGCTGTTAACATTTCGTGTGATTACACTGCTTGCTCCTGTATAGCTTAATTCACAGTTAGAATAGCATAGCATAGCATAGCATAGCATAGCATAGCATAGCATAGCATAGCATAGCATAGCGTAGAGTAGAATAGAATTTTTTATTGTCCAAATGTGATTGGACACATAAGGAATTTGTCTTGGTGCATACGCTCTCAGTGTACATAAAAAGACAAGATACATTTGTCAAGAATCATAAGGTACAACACGTAATGATAGTCGTAGGGTACAAATAAGCAATCAGGAAACAATATCAATATAAATCATAAGGATACAAGCAACAAGGTTACAGTCATACAGTCATAAGTGGAAGGAGATGGGTGGTGGGAATGATGAGAAGATTAATAGTACTGCAGATTTAGTAAATAGTTTGACAGTGTTGAGGGAATTATTTGTTTAGCAGAGTGATGGTGTTCAGGGAAAAATGTTCTTGTGTCTAGTTGTTCTGGTGTGCAGTGCTCTGTAGTGTCGTTTTGAGGGTAGGAGTTGAAACAGTTTATGTCCAGGATGTGAGGGGTCTGTAAATATTTTCACAGCCCTCTTTTTGACTTGTGCAGTATACAGGTCCTCAGTGGAAGGCAGGTTGGTAGCAATTGTTTTTTCTGCAGTTCTAATTATCCTCTGAAGTCTGTGTCTGTCTTGTTGGGTTGCAGAACCGAACCAGACAGTTATAGAGGTGCAAATGACAGACTCAATAATTCCTCTGTAGAACTGGATCAGCAGCTCCTTGGGCAGTTTGAGTTTTCTGAGTTGGCGCAGAAAGAACATTCTTTGTTGTGCTTTTTTGATGATGTTTTTGATGTTAGCTGTCCATTTTACATCTTGCGATATGGTAGAACCTAGAAATTTGAAGGTCTCTACTGTTGATACTGTGTTGTCTAGTATTGTGAGAGGTGGAAGTATGGAAGGGTTTCTCCTAAAGTCTACCACCATTTCTAATTTTGAGTGTGTTCAGTTCCAGATTGTTCCGGTCGCACCATGAGAATAAAGCCAAACTAAAGAAGCAACTTAGTACATTTATCTGCTAGTTTGGGAAGATGTTGCACAGAACTGAGATGGTCTGTAACCATCTGTAACTTGTGGTTCAAGTAGTGTGTTTTCCCAGGGACATGCCAAAAAACAAAAGCAAAATTCAATTGACGGAAAACTGATGGATAAATGATCAGAAGTGATTTTTCTTAACAGTGATAACTTCACATGCTGACAGACATTTGCACACGAGAGGTAAACATTCTGTTTAATTCAAAATCAATTTGACTTTATCAGGTCTTCTTGTATCATTACGTAACTTTCCCCTGAATGAACATTATGTCCCTTGATTTGGAAAGGAACAATTCCACTTTTAAATCTTGCTTCTTGACAGAAGGGTGTGGAAAGAATTTCAAGCCTAAGTGGATGCATATGTAAGCACACCATATGTTTTCCAGGGCCAAGATAGCAATTGACTTTGCAAAAAGTTTCAGATTACAGATCGGATCAGTAGGTAACAGCCGTCCTGGTCCTGACTAATGGGTGTGTTTTTCCTGGCTGGACCTGCTTGTGCTATGCTGCAGCTACAGCTGATTTGGTGTGCCCTTATTAACCCTAGGACTCCTGAACTCTCAGTTACAGCTAAGTCACTGAAGAATTTGGCATGAGCTTAACTTCATCCAGGCTACATGAGTTATGTGTTTATTTAGCCAAGGAAGACAAATCCATCTATGCCTCCTTTAAATAAAGTCTTCTAAAAGATTATCACTCTTTTGTCAGCAGTAGATCACCTGTGGTCCTTCCATGAATTTTGATTTGGAATATACCTCATCTGTATAAGCCTTACAGTTCTTGCACATGCCTGCTTCAAGGTGCACCTATCAATGTATGCATTCCTGTTTTGCAAAATGAAGTTTTAAGGACATGCATATTTTTTTTTCAAAACACTGATCGAGAAGTACATAATCTACTTTGTGAAGCCATGCTACTGTCCTATCCAATGTGCATTTACTTAGAAGACCCCCTGCATTTAATGAGCTCAGCATGTATAAGATAGTGTTCCTAACTGGCTAGGCTACTTCAGTGGCATTCTGGAGAAAGACAGCAACGGAATTTGCAATGACGCAATTCACTTGCATCTGCTGCTATGCCAGAAAACAGATTGACTCATTGATCCAGCAGCCAATAACTTAATAAATTTAGGTCTGCTCAGAATAAATGAGTGGAAGCCATCTTGGCTGGTATCCTAGTTGCCTGGCTGCATGGCAGCTGTCTTTTTTGGAATAGTTTTTAAATAAATTAAACTCAGCCTTCCACCCTTTATAAGGTAGGTAAAATGAGGACCCAGATTGTTGGGGGGGCAATGTTGACTTTGTAAAAAATATACAAATAGAATGAGACTGTAGCTTTCTTTTACAAAGGCAAAGAAATATTCCAAATGTTGAGGTGAACCATGGTTGATTGCAGTGATGGGATTCAATTTTTTTACTACTGGTTCTGTGGGTGTGGCTTGGTGGGTATGGCATGGCTTGGTAGGTGTGGCTTTGTGGGCATGGTGGGGAAGGATACTGTAAAATCTCCATTCCTCCCCACTCCAGGGGAAGGTTACTGCAAAATCCTCACCTCCTGCCGATCAGCTGGGACTCGGGAGGCAGAGAATAGATGGTGGCAGGGCCAGTCAGAGGTGGTATTTGCTGGTTCTCCGAACTACTCAAAATTTCTGCTACTAGTTCTCCAGAACTGGTCAGAACCTGCTGAATGCCACCTCTGGTTGATTGATTATAAGTCAGCTTTATTATAAGTCATCAAGCTGGGGTTGATTTTTAGCAACTGTTGGAAGAAATATCCTTCTGGATTCAGTTCCAAGTGGAGGAAAAAGACACTGGATTCATGGAAGTTGCTTGGAAAGAAAGTTTATTAGATGAACAGGATCACATGCCTTGGAGATCTTGGGTGAAAAAAGGGTAGAGATGCTGAGAGTCCCTAGGTTTTATAACCCTCTTGGGCTTTGAACTTCCTGGGGCACAGGAAGGGTATCTTGGTTGATTGTTGTCAGAGGTCATAGCTAGCTTTTTAGGTTGTCTGTGGGTTAAGAAGAACGATTGCAGGAACTCGGTATGCCTAGTTTAACGAAAAGAAGGACTAGGGGAGACATGATAGCAGTGTTCCAATATTTCAGGGGTTGCCACAAAGAAGAGGGAGTCAAACTATTCTCCAAAGCACCTGAGGGTAGAACAAAAAGCAATGGGTGGAAACTAATCAAGGAGAGAAGCGACTTAGAACTAAGGAGAAATTTCCTGACAGTTAGAACAATCAACCAGTGGAACAACTTGCCTGCAGAAGTTGTGAATGCTCCAACACTGGAAATTTTTAAGAAAATGTTGGATAACCATTTATCTGAAATGGTGTAGGGTTTCCTGCCTGGGCAGGGGGTTGGACTAGCAGACCTCCAAGGTCCCTTCCAACTCTGTTGTTGTTGTTGTTATTGTTGTTGTTGTTGTTTTGATGATGATGATGATGATGTTTGGTTGAATCTTGCTGGGTGAGGCAATGAAAGGGAATTAAATGGCTCTGCCTGAAGTAGGTAGATCTTTGTTATGTAGAATAGATTGGCCCAGGCATTAATGGCCCATTAAAAAAGATGGAGGGGGGCTGAGTTTCTGCTTCCCTTTTAGGGGAAATATTCTGCCCTTTTAATATTTCCTAAAATATTTCATTTTATAGGAGTGGGGTGGGTTTTAACTTCCTATGCAACCATGTAGATAGTTTTTCCTCCCAGCACAATCTCTCTTCAGCTTGGGCCTTCGGTTCTTTGAGTGTCGCACTCATTGCTGCTATAATGAAGTCTATCTACCTTTCTCAGTGTTAGTTAAGTCCCCTTAAAATTGATCTTGCAGAAGGAAGTAATTTGTTTACCAGGTTTGAATAAGTTGCTTTTTTTAAAAATATGTCTTCAACAGGTCACAGCCTTTTTAAAAAAATGACCGCTGATTTTAATGTATTTGTCAAGCACCAGTGAGTTCTAGGACTATGGGTGGGTTGGAAGAGGTGCTCCCTTGGTCACAAAAGAGTTCAAGGATGTTATTTTCTAGCTGACAAATTCTGTACCACAAGTGGTCTTCTGAAAGATCTTCCGGCCTTACTTTATTGAATCCTTTAAAATGGATTGTCATTATAAGATACAGTTAAATTTTGAAAAATTTTCAAAAGAAGAAATAAATAGGGCAGAAAAGGATTCCATAAATTAAGAGTGGAACAGTAGCAATAGCAGTTAGACCAGGGGTGAAATCCAGCAGGTTCTGGAGAACCGGTAGCGGAAATTTTGAGCACTTCGGAGAACTGGCAAATACCACCTCTGGCTGGCCCCAAAGTGGGGTGAGAATGGGGATTTTGCAGTATCCTTCCTCTGCCACACCCACCAAGCCACATCATGCCCACCAAGCCACACCCATAGAACTGATATAAAAAAAATTGGATTTCACCATTGAGTTAGACTAATATACCGCTTCGTAATCTCTAGAGCCCTCTCTAAGCGTAAGAGTCAGCATATGACCCCAATAATCTGGATCCTCATTTTACCAATCTCATAAGGATGGAAGGCTGAGTCAACCTTGAGCTGGTGAAACTAAATTCCTGGAGTAAGCAGTGAGTTATCCTGTAGTATTGCATTCTAACCATTGTACCATCACAGCTCTTAGAACAGTAGCATTCCAGATAAAATGCTTGGCATCTTTTATTATTGGGAAATATGCAATTCACAGACAACCTGCATAGCATACACTCTCCAGCTCTGTTCTAAGGAAATAAAATGGATGCTTTACAATAAACAGAAGTTATAGTGTTTTTCATCACATTTGCCAGAAATGATGGAAATTACTTATTTAAATACCTTTCAAGTTCTGGAACAAATAATATCTTAGAAGATGTGTACAAGATCAAGGAAATGTCATAAGCAGGAACCAAAATATAAGTAGGAAATACTACTTTCTAGCAGGACTACCAGATTCTGTAACAGCTTTGTTCCCTATGATATCCGTCTGGTAAATTCACAAGATTCATTTTTCTCGCCATGTACATGTATACAACTGAACTAGACTGTGCTGTTTCTCAGTGTCATATAGTATATGCGAGTAGATGCATAATATATTGTATTTATTCTATCCTGGTTATGTAGTATATATTGGAGGTGGTGACCCTTTGAGAAATGCATGCAACAAAATTTCATTTCAATGTATGCTGATTAGTGTACATTCAAAGTGACAATAAATTCTATTCTATTCTATTCTATTCTATTCTATTCTATTCTATTCTATTCTATTCTTTATTTTATTTATTTATTTAGTTTGTCAAACATGTACGAGATAACAGGTATAAGTGTAAACATGGACACGAGCCCTGGTAATGAATACAAATAAATGGGGACAGTAGGACAGGGATAGTAGGCATGCTGGTGCGCTTATGCACACCCCCTTACAGACTTCTTAGGAATGGTATGAGGTCCACGGTAGACACTTTAAGGTTGAAGCTGTAGGGGTTTGAAGAAGCAACAATGGAGTCAGGTAGAGCCTTCCAGCAACCACTCTGTTGCTGAAGTTGTATTTTCTGCAGTCGAGTTTGGAGCGTTTACCTTGAGTTTGTATCTATTGTGTGCCCATGTATTATTGCAGTTGAAGCTGAAGTAGTCGTTGACAGGTAGGATGTTGTAGCAATTTTACGTACTATGCTTAGGTCAGACCATAGGCGGTGTACTTCAAGGTTGTCCAAGCCCAAAATTTCAAGCCTGGCAGCATAACAGGCACCCTGTTAAAGGCCTTGGAGTTTTCATATCCAATGATCTAAGTGCCAAAGCCCACTGCAACTACATCGCAAAAAAGACTTTTAAGAGTTGTTAATCTAATCTTACGTAGCTTCTTCTCCAGAAACACTACACCACTAACCAGAGCTTATAAAACATTTGCTAGACCAATTCTTGAATACAGCTTGCCTGTCTGGAACCCATACCACATTTCAGACATCAATACAATTGAATGTGTCCAGAAATATTTTACAAGAAGAGTTCTCCACTCCTCTGAATACAACAGTTGACTTTGTATATAATATACAAATGGATAAAGAGTATTGCTTAGCACAGTGTAAGCCGCCCTGAGTCTTCGGAGAAGGGCGGGATATAAATTCAGATAAAATAAAAAAAAACTTATACCACCAGACTTGAAATCTTGAATTTAGAAAACTTAGAACTCCACCGTCTTTGACAGGACCTGTGTTTAACTCATAGAATCATCTATTGCAATGTCCTTCCTGTTGAAGACTACTTCAGCTTCAATCATAACAATACAAGAGCAAACAATAGATTTAAACTCAATGTTAACCGTTTCAATCTTGATTGCAGAAAATATGACTTCTGTAACAGAGTTATTAGTGCTTGGAACACACTACCTGACTCTGTGGTCTCTTCTCAAAATCCCCAAAGCTTTAACCAAAAACTGTCTACTATTGACCTCACCCCATTCCTAAGAGGTCTATAAGGGGCGTGCATAAGAGCACAAACGTGCCTACCATTCCTGTCCTATTGTTTCCTTTCATTATATCCAATTAATATAGTTATTACATACTTATGCTCATATATATGCTTATATATTATATAGTTATTTTCATGCTTATGCTTATATATACTGTTGTGACAAATAAAAAAATAAAAAAATAAAAATAAGGTATTCTATTGTGAGCAGAGGAGTTCAGTACTCTTCTCATGAAATACCTCTGGACCCACTCGATTGTATTAATGTCCAATATACAGTGTGGATTCCAGGCAGATGAGCTGTATTCGAGGATTGGTCTATTCTATTCTGTTCTGTTCTGTTCTGTTCTGTTCTGTTCCGTTCCATTCCCTTTCATTTCTTTCCTTTCCTTTAGATTTCTACTGGAAAAGTCGCTTTCTGTTAGTTAAGGCAAGGCAATCACAGGTTAGGGTTAGACTAACTGCTGCGTGCACATGTATTCCAAATGTAAGGTCTTTTCTGGAGGAATCTTGTGCAAAGATGGTAATTGTCCTAAGTCCCACATCATATAGGGTCCCTCCTATAGTTCAGTATTGGAAAAGATAAAAGGATCAATGCTTTTAATTTGAAAAATTCCATCTTTGCTCAAAGTCTGCATTTTGCTGGTTGCCTTTTAATAAGGAATGATACGCTGGTATTGAAAAGAAGTTATGATATATTGTTGTTATTTGTCTTGCCAAATTATTATTTTGTATTTTGCACTTCGTCATGACCAGCTCCTAGGTTGTCCTAACAAAAGGGACTTACCTGCTCAGTAATTAAAAGTTATCAATGGATTTAAAGGACTAAAATGTATAGTCTTGTGACTTTAAAGAGAGAGGCTCTTGATGTGACGCTCAAAGATGGGAAAGATGTGAGTAGAAGCTGAATGGTTTAAAATGCTTCAGTGTACATTTCTCTCCAGATTTATTGCTACCACACACTTTTCGGTTGTTCTTCAGCCAATTTATTCATATAATTTTACTTTGCTTGCATGTCGAAAAGATTGATTTCTCAATAAAGCTGTATTTTTAAAAAAATAATTCTGAGTTCGTTGTCAGCGTTCAAGACTCTCTTCAATTAAGCTGCCTGACACAATTTTGTTAATTTAAGAAAGATGTGCTGAAGAAAACAATCCAATATGTGCTCTTGGGTCCCTGGTCAGATATATTTCTTTTCTTCCAATATAAACAATGTGAAATAAATATTAAAAACCAAAGGAAGGTGAAAGGCTAAATCATCTGGCAAGGCCGTAAAACTGACCAGTTACAACATATTCCCAAGAGTTATGGGAGTTGCCCCACAGGCCATTCTCAACTGTGCAGATGGGTTCACACAAAATCCTTAATTAACCCATTTTATGAGTTTGCACTATACGTTGAAATCGTAAACAAAGCAATTGTGCTGGATTTGCAGAAAATGTTAAACCAAAAGAAAGCCCAAATGAAGGTTAATGCAACCCAACTAGGTACGCTTGGGGAATACAGACATCGATCTGCATGATTTATCCTTACTCTGGGAAAAGTTTCAAACTGTAGTGTTTTTATTATCTAAGTCATATATAACAGAGGGGGAAAGAATTATAGAGGGGAGGCAGAGAATGGGGATCTTTACTTAATCTGCAGAGGTTCAGAACTTCAAACACAGGGTGGGGGGGCTACACACTTATAGCAAATTCTGATTTACAAGGATGGTTTGATGGAAGTTGACTCTTGTTGGGAATGGAGAAGGAGTCCTATCTGTCTCTTTGTTTATTTCAATGTTTGTTATTTCTGTCTCTCTGGTCATGTCTATCACCTGTATGAGATGCCCCGACAGAAGGAAAACGACAGCATGCAAACGCAACTGTACCATGTCTGTACAGGTAGTCTTCGTCTTGTGACCACCACTGAGCCCCAGATTTCTGTTGCTAAGTGAGACAGTGGTTAAGTGAGTTTTGCCCCACTTTGTGACCTTTCTTGCCACAATAGTTAAGCAAATGATTAGTAACATGGTTGTTAAGTGAATCTGGCTTCCCCATTGACTTTGCTTGTCCGAAGGTCATTAAAGGTGATCATATGACTCTGGGACACAGCAACTGTCACAAATACATGCCAGTTGCCAAGCATCAATATTTTGATCACGTGACCATGGGGATGCTGCAACAGTCATAAGTATGACTTTTTTTTTCCTGTGCCTTTGCAACTTCGAACGGTCACTAAATGAATGGTTGTAAGTTACGGTCTATCTGTATTTTGGGAAAGAGCTTCTGTAATCATTGATTCTCCTAAGAGCCACAAATTCCAGTGACTTATTCAAAGCAATTCCTATACACAGGCAGATGGAGCCAGCAAGGTGTGGAGCAGAAAGAGGAAATACTTTCTGATGAATTTGATGAGACCCCATAACCAAAAGATATGTAAATAAACAAGTTCCATTTGAAAAAAATGTACATTTGACAGAAGAGAATCCAAGGACAGTGGTCAGCAACTCAACAATTTTTCTCATTTACCTTTATACAGTGGGATATTCTAACAAAGGGTCAACAATGGAGTTCTGTGGCCTACCAAACCCAACTTTTATTCAATTTTTCTCATTGGTAATTACTTTTCTGATTCTCTTGCTCTTTACTATGTCTATCAGTTTTCATCTCATCCTCTTACTTCTTCTATGCCCCATCAGTGGTCCGGTGACTTGCCTGCCAGTGGTAAATGTAGTCTGGATTCCCATGAAGGAGGTGCTGCATTCCAGAGGGCAAAAAGGCAATGAAGCTTAGACAGTTTGGTTGGGGGAAAAGAGAGTTAAGAAGGCTCCTTCCTTTCAATTCTCAGGTATATCTATACTGATGCAAATAGTTGTTTCTGTTCTGACCTAGGCTTCCTTAACAAGCAGGAGCCAGGAATCACTGGCAAAACCATTTTTATTTACGCGACTGTTCATTCGCAGTCAGCAAAGTTTGTTCAAACAGTTTTTCAAAGGAATATTTCTCAACACACCTTATCTCATTTGGCAAGCTGCCACATAACTTGTTTCCAACCGCAGTACAAAACAAAACCTGGCACAGAGTCTCTCAGAGTCATGGAATGAACAAATTGTTTCCTGCAAAAGCCCATTCCCTGTTCGCTCCTCTTATTTCCAATGGATGGGGCCAATCACCTCCAAGGTGTGGCTTTTACTCCCAAGTCGACCCTGCTTTCTGAGTTGTTCTTGTCTTCTGGCAGCTCTGTGCATGCGCGCACCGGGAACGGGCTCCAGCTGTTCTTCTGCCTCGCTGCTGTCTATCTCCTTCTCTGCCTCCAACGCAGAGCCCTCATCCGAGTTTTCCCCAGCCCCCAGGACTGGCCCAAGTTCCTTCCCAACCTGCTCACTGTCTGACTCTGCTGCCAGCTCCGTTGCCGGGCCACAACAGTTTTAGTTTGCAAGATGTCAGTCTATAGGTGAGAAACAAAAAAGGAAAGTTCTCAGAAGTATGAGTGGATCTCATACGGATCTTCCTTCGTTCTTGGAACCTGATACTGCCTTCTCCAATATATTCCATTTCTTTCTCTCTCACTCTCTCTTTTTTTATCTCTATATTTCTATTTCCTTCTATCACCTTCTTCTTTATAGACACCTTTCTCTCCTTTAGGTCTTTCCAGCAACCAGATATTCCATTTAACTTACTGGTTTCATTTTGGGCAAGAAAGCTATTGGAGAGGCAACAATTTAGTTTAGCACTGAATAGAATTATATACATCATCATCATCACTTTTTAAAGATCCCATAATCCCTTGTAGGGTAGAGTCTGGGCAATTGAATGGAGCTAGCAGATGTTGTGACTCTGGCCCCCGAGCCTGTCCTCATGGAGGAGGATGACTCTGAGAGTGATGGGGAGGAGCTGACAAGGCCTCCCTCTCCAGGACCCTCCTCTCTGGCACCGCCCCAGGTTCCAGCTGCAAGCCAGGAGGAGGAGCTGACAAGGCCTCCCTCTCCTGGACCCTCCTCCTCCCTGGCAACGCCTCAGGTTCCAGCTGCTGAAGATCAATCCTGGATTGACCCGAGGCAGCGATAAAAAGATAATCGTGCGCAGCAAAGGAAGAGGTGTGGCAGGCCCAGAGATTGCTGAGTCACTGAGGATAAGGGGATAAAAGCAGGTGGAGTTGCCATCCAGCCCTTGTGACAGACAAAAAGCTACCAAGTGTGAACTGCAGATTGGTCGTTTGGGAGTTAAAAGGCCTGGACTGTGCAAAGGATTTTTCTGTGAGCTCTTGACAATGGATTTTGGACATGTGGGCTTCTGTCTCCGTAAGACATAAGGAACTCGGAACTTGGCAGGCCTTTGCACTGTCGCTGCCAAGTCTGTCATCCACTACAGAAAGTCAGGTCTGTTGTAAAAATAAAGGACTGTGGGACACGCATTTCTGCGTCTTCTCTGTGAGCTGGGGAGGGGGACAGAACAGCAGAGTGATTAATAGCCAGATGCCTTTCCTGTCGCTAATGCGGAGTTTTGATCAGCAGATAAATTCTCATTGTGCCCAGAGAGGGAAATATCTGCCTCTACCTAGGCTTGAACTCACAGAATCTTGAATGGGAGGCAAGAGCTCCACCTCTAGGCTACCACATCTGCCCACTAAAATAAAAATGGGAGCAACCACAAATATAAGGAATGCAAAATGAAACTTTGAGAGAAGCTATGCAACTGTTTCTGCATTGTTCCCTTCCATAACACAAATGAGACAAGTCATTTTATGTAGACACCAACAACTCTTTAAATCTAACAAGTTCAGCAACTATCCTAACCAACGCCTATGCCAGGTTTTGAATCATCAGCAGAATAACTGCTCTTTTTAAAGAGGAAAAAGTGTATAGAAGGACTATTGAATCATCACTTCCTAAACCCCCAACTGAAGTGCTTTTCAACTAGCTGGCTTGATTTCCATTTACAGCAAAGTAAGTGGGGGGGGATTAATTGGTTTTCTAAAATGAATAATGCTTAGTTATTTTTTTTTTTAAAAGAATGCTTAAATTACCCATTACAGGAAATTCATCTTAGATTACTATGATATAGGAATTCACATGTGATTTGAGAAGCATACTGAAGCAAAAGTAATTTGTCCTAAAGGCATGAAAAGACAGATCCCATCAATGGATGAAACCTGTGTAAGATGAGAAACTAAATATTTCTTCCTTAAATAGGAAGGCTGTGACTGAAAATGGAGAACTGATGTGTTTCCTAGTTTTTCAAGGAAGGTTTTTCACCTACAGTGTTTGATCTTTGAGCTTCCATCTACTGTGAGATGAGGACCCAGAAGATGGGGACCCAGAAGTAGTCTTTGACTTAGGACCAGAACTGAGACCAACATTTCTGTTGCTAAGTGAGATTTTGGTTAAGTGAATTTTGCCCCGTTTTACGACCTTTCTTGTTAGGTGAATCAATAGATTTGTCAAGTTAGTCATACAGTTGTTAAGTGAATCTGGCTTCCCCATTGACTGTGCTGGTCAAAAGGTTGCAATGGGTGATTGCTTGACTCCACGGCAATTTTTTCATTTCATTTCATTTATTTGATTTTTATACCGCCCTTCTCCCGAAGGACTCAGGGCGGTGTACAGGCAAGTAAAAACAGACAAGACAATATTATATAAGATGCAAGATTAAAAAACTTATTATAATTTGCCTAAAAATTTAAAATATATAAAAACTAAAATCCCGTTTAAAATTAATAATAAAAACTATAAAATCCATAAAATTTAAGCCAGCCCCGCGCGAATAAAAAGATGTGTCTTCAGTTCGCGGCGAAAGGCCCGAAGGTCAGGAATTTGACGTAAACCCGGGGGAAGTTCGTTCCAGAGTGTGGGAGCCCCCACAGAGAAGGACCTTCCCCTGGGGGCCGCCAGCCGACATTGCTTGGCGGACGGCACCCTGAGAAGTCCCTCTCTGTGAGAGCAATGCAATGGTCATAAATAAGAATCAGTGGCCAAATGTCTGAATTTTGATCACGTGACCATGGGGATGCAGCGATGGTCGTTAAGTGTGAAAAGTGGTCATGAGTCACTTTTTCCAGTGCTGTTGTAAGTTCGAACGGTCACTAAATGAACTGTTGTAATTTGAGGACTATCTGTAACAATAGTCCCTTAACTGTGTATAAGGTGAAAATGAGAACCAGTTTGATATGATGGCTAAGGCATCAGGCTAACAACTGGGAGACCGTGAGTTCTAGTTCCCCTTTAGCTGGGTGACCTTAGATCAGTTACTCACTCTCAACCTTAGGAGGAAGGCAATAGGAAACCGCTTTCCAAATCTTTCCAAGAAAACAGCAGAGACTTGTTCAGGCAATTGCCAGGAGTAAACATTGACCTGAAGGAACCCTTCCCATACCCACACCCCAAGATTGTATGGTGCAATAATGTACAAGTGGTTGTGCATATGAACACAAGTACATCCATAATCCTGTCCTTATGCCAGTGGCTACAGAACCACTGTGTAAATAACCAAACACGAACGTAAGGTTCATTTGGTTCTACAATAATGAGATTAGAAATCTTAACATAACATAACATCAGAGTTGGAAGGGACCTTGGAGGCCTTCTAGTCCAACCCCCTGCCCAGGCAGGAAACCCTACACCATCTCAGTCAGATGGTTATCCAACATTTTCTTAAAAATTTCCAGTGTTGGAGCATTCACAACTTCTGAAGGCAAGTCGTTCCACTTATTAATTGTTCTAACTGTCAGGAAATTTCTCCTTAGTTCTAAGTTGCTTCTTTCTTTGACCAGTTTCCACCCATTGCTTCTTGTTCTACCCTCAGGTGCTTTGGTGAACAGCCTGACTCCCTCTTCTTTGTGGCAGCCCCTAAGATATTGGAACTCAGCTATCATGTCTCCCCTAGTCCTTCTTTTTGTTAAACTAGACATACCCAGTTCCTGCAACCGTTCTTCATATGTTTTATCCTCCAGTCCCCTAATCATCTTTGTTGCTCTTCTCTGCACTCTTTCTAGAGTCTCAACATCTTTTTTACATCGTGGCGACCAAAACTGGATGCATCTTCATGTTTGATAAGAGAGGAGAAATGGTTTGAAGCAAGGGTGAAATCCAACAGGTTCTGACAGGTTCTGGAGAACCGTTAGTGGAAATTTTGAGCAGTTCAGAGAATCGTTAGCGGAAAATTTGAGTAGTTCAGAAAACTGGCAAATACCATCTCTGGCTGATCCCAGAGTGGGAAGGGAATGGCGATTTTGCAGTAACCTTCCCCTGGAGTGGGGTGGGAATGGAGATTTTGCAGCATCCTTCCCCTGCCATGCCCATCAGGCCATGCCCACCAGGCCACACCAGGCCCACCAGGCCACGCCCACAGAACCAGTAAAAAAAAATTGGATTTCACCACTGGTTTGAAACCTGGTTATATTGCATTCAGTGAATTAACTATAAACACCCCCGTTGAAGGCATCTAGGCTTCTTGCTTCTTCTGTCTCCATCATCTGGCTTTCTAGTAGTCCTCAGGAATCATGGAGAAAAAGAATGCCAAAATACCTTCTAGTAAATCAGTGCAGTTTAACAACCCAAATGTGATATCATCATTCAAAGTCAGATGTTCATCTGGCAGCATTCTGTGCATAGAAACAGAGCAGAGGCAAAGCAAATGCTTCAGGGAGACCAGGATGATTAAATTATTAGTGCTGGTCAAAGCCATTGCTTAGAAAAGAAATCAATTGAAAGGTGCTATGGGGAACATGATGAGACCTCATTTATTATTGAATGCTAAAAGTGGATAAAAGTGCATTTTCATAGATTATATCTGTGGAAACAAACTAGAAACAAGGATCTGTATTATTTATCCACTACATTGCTGAATGCTGGGTTTATTCTAGTCAATGTTCAGACCGAGTTCAGGAAAACAAAAGAGTGACATATATTTAAATTCCAGTTATTGAAATGGTTGACAGCCATTGGAAAATTGACCTATTCTCTCTTCTTCTTCCAAAAAAAGTGGGGAACATAAAAGGTAAAAAGTACCTAAAATGAATTTAAATCAGTATTTCTCAACCTTAGCAACTTGAATACTAATGGAATTCAACTTGCAGAATTCCCCAACTTTTGCAAAATGGTCAAGTTAAGATTCTATATTGGAACAGGTGCTTTCCAATTTTTCGTTTTAACAGAATAACAGAGTTGGAAGGGGCCTTGGAGGTCTTCTAGTCTAATACCAAAGTTTTTTAAAAAAAAAAAAAGCTTTAACCAAAAACTGTCTACTATTGACCTCACCCCATTCCTAAGAGGTCTGTAAGGGGCGTGCATAAGAGCACAAACGTGTCTACCGTTCCTGTACTATTGTTTCCTTTCATTATATCCAATTAATATAGTTATTACATACTTATGCTTATATATATGCTTATATATTATATAGTTATTTTCATGCTTATGTTTATATATACTGTTGTGACAAAATAAATAAACAAACAAACAAACAAACAAACAAACAAACATCCATCCACCCCGTTTAAGTAGGAAACCCTTTACCATTTCAGACAAACCCTATACCAATCTTTCATAAAATAAACCTGGCTATTTTAAATTAAGAGTGAGACATTCCGGATTCTTGATGACTCCAAAATATTCTGAGTGGTTTCATTAAATAAAGAATGGGAAACTATTCACAAGGATATTCATATGGAAAGCAAGACTTGAGGAATAAAATAGTGGGATGCACCCATGGTGTGCGTGTCTGTGTGTTTGTGTGTCTGTGTTTAGCCCTAGTTGACATCATACCAACAGGATTTCTCTACATGTAACTTATATTAGAAGAGCTAGTTGCGGCCTGGGAACGGGCCGCGGCTGGAGCTTTGGACCATGTCGTGCCTTTGCGGCCTCTGACCCGGCGTCGGTCTCAACCAGCTCCTTGGTTCTCCGAGGAGCTGAGGGAGATGAAGCGCCGGAGAAGACGCCTAGAGAGTGCCTGGAGATCCAGCCGCTCTGAGGCTGACCGGACACTAGTTAAGACCTACCTAGTGGCAATGAGGGTTGCGAAGCGTTCCTACGTTTCCTCCCTCATTGCGTCGGCAGATAACCGCCCGGCCGCCCTGTTTCGGGTGACCCGCTCGCTCCTTCAACAGGAGGGGCGGGAGGACCCCTACAAGGGCGTGCCGAGGAGTTTAACGGTTATCTATACGACAAAATCGTTCAGCTTCGGGACGGATTGGATCAAAATTGGGTAGATCCAGGCGAGGGTTCTGAGGCCCGTCTTGTTGAGGTGGTTTGGGATGACTTTGATCCTGTGACTCCTGAGGACATGGACAGGTTGCTGGGTAGGCTGAACGCCACCACATGTTTACTGGATCCGTGCCCCTCCTGGTTAGTACTGGCTACTCAGGAGGTGACACGAGGCTGGCTCAGGGATTACAAATGCTTCTTTGCGGAGGGGTCTTTCCTGCGGCCTTGAAAGAGGCGGTGGTGAGACCCCTCCTCAAGCCTTCCTGGACCCAGCTGTTTTAGGGAACTACTGGCCAGTCTCAATCTTCGCTTACGGCGAAGGTTGTAGAGAGTGTGGTGGCATGTCAGCTACCCCAGTACCTGGGTGAAGCTGTCTATCTAGACCCGTTCAGTCCGGCTTCCGGCCCGGATACAGTACGGAGACAGCTTTGGTCGCACTGGTGGATGATCTCTGGAGGGCCAGGGATAGGGTTACTCCTCTCCCCTGGTCCTATTAGACCTCTCAGCGGCTTTTGATACCATCGACCATGGTATCCTGCTGCGCCGGTTGGAGGGGTTGGGAGTGGGAGGCACCGTTTATCGGTGGTTCTCCTCCTACCTCTCTGATCGGACGCAGACGGTGTTGACAGGGGGGCAGAGATCGACTCCAAGGTGCCTCATGTGTGGGGTGCCGCAGGGGTCGATTCTCTCACCCCTCCTGTTCAACATCTATATGAAACCGCTGGGTGAGATCATCAGTGGCTTTGGGGTGAGATACCAACTGTCGCTGATGACACCCAGCTGTACTTTTCCACCCGGGCCACCCCAGTGAAGCTGTCGAAGTGCTGTCCCGGTGTCTGGAAGCCGTCGGGTCTGGATGGGGAGGAACAGGCTCAAACTTAATCCCTCCAAGGGGGAGGGGGTGTGCATGCGCGCCCCTCGGTACAGTCAGCTGCAGATGCGGCTGTCTGTCAGGGGTGAATCATTGGCCCCGATGGAGAAGGTACGCAACTTGGGCGTGCTCCTGGATGGTCGGTTGTCTTTTGAAGACCATTTGGCGACCGTCTCCAGGAGAGCATTTTATCAGGTTCACCTGATCCG
The DNA here is from genome assembly GCF_028640845.1 of Ahaetulla prasina. Lineage (NCBI taxonomy): Eukaryota > Metazoa > Chordata > Lepidosauria > Squamata > Colubridae > Ahaetulla > Ahaetulla prasina. The sequence continues at coordinate 28,532,208 of NC_080541.1, forward strand.
CCAGTTGTGTCCCTTCCTGGACCGGGATGCCTTATGCACAGTCACTCATGCTCTCGTTACCTCTCGCCTGGACTACTGCAATGCTCTCTACATGGGGCTCCCCTTGAAGAGCACCCGGAGACTTCAGCTAGTTCAGAACGCGGCTGCGCGGGTTATTGAGGGAGCGGCTCGGAGCTCCCACATAACACCTATCCTATGCAGACTGCACTGGCTACCTGTTGTTTTCCGGGTGCGCTTCAAGGTATTGGTTACCACCTTTAAAGCGCTCCATGGCTTAGGACCAGGCTATCTACGGGACCGCCTACTGCCGGCTTCTATCTCCCATCGTCCGGTACGCTCCCACAGAGAGGGACTCCTCAGGGTGCCGTCAGCCAAACAGTGTCGACTGGCGGCCCCCAGGGGGAGGGCCTTCTCTGTGGGAGCTCCGACCTGTGGAACGAACTTCCCTCGGACTTGACAATTACCTGACCTTAGGACCTTTCGCGAACTTAAAACTTATTTATTTCGTATGGCTGGACTAGCCTGATTTTATTTTTATTGGATGGGTTTTAAAATTTTGTTATTTTACAGGAGTACGTTTTTAACATTTTGGGCATTTAAATTAGTTTTTAAGGGATGTTTTTAATTATTGTGTGTATTTATATTTTATCTGCCTGTTCACCGCCCTGAGTCCTTCGGGAGAAGGGCGGTATACAAATTAAAATATTATTATTATTATTATTATTATTATTATTATTATTATTATTATTATTATTATTATTATTATTATTATTATTATTATTATTATTATTATTATATACCTATGTATATCGGCCCATTAACTGGCACATATACTGAAGAATATAAAAAGAGCTATTTTATCTGTCCTGAGTTTTTGTCTGCCTTGAATCTTGGCCTCGTTGGCACAATCTCCAGTTCTAATTTTAGAACAGTAAGAGAAAAACAACTAATCACAGTGACTTCTACTAAGAATAAATATTATTTCCATGTTGGAGAAACTATTCCTCTTAAAACTGATTGCTGAAAAATGGAAAAATGATGCAGTTTGACAGCTTCCCATGGGCAGTGACATCTGGTTGGCAACTGTGTATGTCAGGTGCAGAGCCCTTTTCATACAAAAACTTCACACAATAAACTCAGTTCAAGTGAACTACATGTGGTCAATATTTCTTTCAAATAAAAAAAGATAACTGCTGCAATGTCAGGATTTAGAACCTTACATAATCTGTTTTCAACCTCCCCAATGCCCCCCACCCCCATTAAGAGAATAAGCCTAGAAAAAAATTTTTTTGAAACATCATAGAAACATTTTCATAAAAGGTATCTGTTTCAGATCAACTGCTGTTGGTCTAATAATGTCTAATTCCTTATCTTTTAATTTCTCCCTGAAAAAAAATGACAGTTTTTCAGAGAAGTGATATTCCTGATTCCAATCAGAATAGAACTGGAAGGGACCTTGGAGGTTTTCTAGTCCAACCCCTCGGTTGAGTAGGAGACCATTCCAGACAAGTGGCTGTCCAATCTTTTCTTAAAAGCCTCCATGATGAAGTACCCACAACTGCTGAAGGCAAGCCGTTCCACTGGTTAATTGGTCGCACTGTTAGGAAACTTCTTAGTTTAGGTTGCTTCTCTCCTTGATTAGTTTCCACCCATTGCTTCTTGTCTTGTCGAGAATCAAAAGAATTGAAAGTACCCCTGATCACGTTTCTGACCCAGAGGAAAATTTAGATCAGTTCTGGTATTGCAATAGGAAATCAATTATTTGGGAGGAAAAAAGATAGGCGGATGATCATTTCTATACCTTGGAATGGTAGGGAGCATTATCAAGACGTGAAGGCAGCAGTGGTGAAATCCAATTTTTTTTACTACCAGTTCTGTCGGTGTGGCTTGGTGGGCGTGGCAGGGGAAAGATACTGCAAAATCCCCATTCCCACCCACTCTGGGGCCAGCCAGAGGTGGTATTTGTCAGTTCTCTGAACTGCTCAAATTTTCTGCTATCAGTTCTCCAAACTGCTCAAAATTTCCCCTACTGGTTCTCCAGAACCTGTCAGAACCTGCTGGATTTCACCCCTGACATGCAGTCATGTAATATAATGACTGTCCAGACTCTTTGAAAGCCTGCAGTGATGGAGTACCTACAGCTTCTGAAAGCAAGACAAGAATGGCATGAAAAACATTTCACATTCTTCAATGAGGCCAATTCTCCACTGATTGTCCCTACAAGGAACTACAATCGTTCTCTACATGAAACTATTACAACCACTTGTTTAGTGATTTTTTAAATTTACAATGGCACTGAAAAAAGTGTCTTATGACAGTTTTCACACGTACAATCATTGCAGCATCTTCGTGGTCATCTGATCAAAATTTGGGTGCTTGACAACTGTCATGTATTTATGAGTGTTGCAATGTCCCTGGATCATGTGACCACCATTTGTAACCTTCCCAGCTGGCTTCCAACAAGTGAAGTCAATGGGGGAAGTCAGATTCATTTAACAACCACCTGATTCACTTAACAACTGCAGTGATTCATTAACAACTGTGCCAAAAGGGGTCATAAAATGGGACACAACTCACTTAACAACTGTTTCACTGAGCAATGGAAACTTTTCATGTTCCATTATGATCCTAAATTTATCTGTTTCTTCCATTATCCACCAATTTTGTTTCGGCTAACAATTGTATGTGTGCCTGCTATTAAATTTTAACCAGCCTGGCTTCTTCTGGTGAATACATGGTAGTTTATTACTATAGTTCCTGGGGATTGATAGACTGATTGATTGACTGATTTTGACTATTTAAAGTATGGGTTAAGTTTACTGCTTAGCCCTTTTTTCCCTTCTTAGGATCAGTCTATAACCATGATGGTGAACCTGTGGCACACGTGCCACAGGTGGCATGCAGAGCCATATCTGTGGGCACGCAAGCATTGCTCTAGCTCAGCTACTGTGCGCATGTGCGTGCTGGCCAGCAGATTTTTGGGCCTTCCGGGCCCACCGGAAGTTGGAAAACGGGCTGTTTCCAGCCTCCAGAGGGCCTCCGGGGGTGGGGGAGGTGGAGAAGGCTGTTTTTGCCCTCCCCAGGCTCCTAGAAAGCCTCTGGAGCTTGGGGAGAGCAAAAAATGGACTTACTGAGCCCACCGTGCCATCACGTGCCAAAAACGGTGGGAGCATGGGGGGGGGGGGTGTCGCACGCACAGGCGTAGGAGGGTAGGGCACATTGAATTATGGGTTCCCCCCACTTTTGGCACGCGATGGCAAAAAGGTTAGTCATCACTGGTCTATTAATGAAGGACTTCAATACTGGTTATTCTTGTCTGAGGTAAAATTGGCATCTGATATGATTACAGGGAAATTCTAGCACAGCTAGTGATTCATATGATCCATTTTAGCACTCTGTTTATATAACTTACCAATGATTGCCTTTCTCTTACAATATCTCAAGCATGTAGGATGGAAAAAGTGAGAGTTGATCTTTCCTCTCTTACCGGACAAATATTAATCACAGGGCAAGCAACTTTTTTATTGGCAATGACGAGATAATAGCAAATGACTTGAGCAAGTTGAAATGTGGGAATGCTACTGCCATTTTGTAATCACAGAGCCTCTATTACTAATCTCAGTATTAGTTAATGCCTTATAGTTCTCTTGTTTGTTGCAGATGCCAAATAGGTGCCATATAACAAATAGCTGGCTTACCATCAAACTAGATTGGTCTTTTGAATTCCACATGAACATTCGCACAGCAACATGGAATGGTTTCAAGGTTTGGGTTGAAAAAATCTACCTAGCAACCAATTAATATAGGGGAATTTAGCAGCACAACGTAAGATTATTTTGGGGGTTTTGCATGGGAAGTCCTACCCAGCTATCAATAAAGACAGAGGAAAAACAATTGTTTTTCCCCAAATTGTTGCCAGATTCTTTGTTAATCCTCCATGTGGCTGCTAAGAAAAGGGAAAAATAGAAATTAAGATTCCCTGCACTTGTAATACAACTTGAAATTAATGAAGGAGCAAATTAGTTTTGATGAGTCTTTATGATTCTAGAATCTGTCTTGCAGAATCCCTTTTTGATACTTTTATTGAGCTCCTGGAAGCCACTCCTGGGCGGAATAGGACAATTTGCTGTGGTCAATTCGCCACATCTATCTCGCTCTGGCCACGTAACCATGGGGCCAACTTACCACAGGAAAACTCTCAGTGGATAATTCCATGTGGGATAACGTGCCACTGTTTCTTCAACATTATTTCCGTTGACAAAAATGGAAATAATGTAGTGGCAGATAACATTTATTGTTGTGGTCCACCAGCAGCCCGCAGACCTGGCAATGGACAGTCAGACAGTGAGGAGGCTGGGGAGGACAATGGGCCAGTCCTAGAGTCAGGGGAAGGCCTGGACAAGGGCTCTGCATTGGAAGCAGAGATGGGGCCAGGGCAATCTGGGAGGGATGTGCGGACTCTGGAGCTTCCAGAGGTGACAGCAGAGAGGCAGAGGAAAAGGAGGAGCCTTTTCCTAGTGCATGAATGCAAAGAGCTGCCAGAAGGCAAGAGCAGCTCAAGAAAAAAGGACAACTCAGGAGTAAGGCCAGAAGAAGATTGGCCACTCCCATAAGGCTTAAAAGACCAGCAATGAGCCGTTGGGTTCTTTGTAGAAAAGCAATATTGATTCCAGTGTTTCTTGTCAGCCTCTCTTGAACTTTGTGGGGTTTTTGCCAAGAAAAGCCTTTGGCAGGTTGCCAAAGACAACAAAGGTTGCTGATAAGGCAGGTTATGAAGAATTTTGTTTTGGACTAAGCTGAGAATAAATTAATTCTCAGCTGTTTTAATAAAATAAGTTTGTTAAGGACTGAATTGTGTTTAGTAATCATTACTTGGGCCTTGGTCACAACATTTATTGCATTGAGTTATCTTGTGTGGATTGTCCCATGGCGACCTGGCCACAGTGATTTGGCTATAGCATGATGGCCATGATGAGTTGGCTGTGGTGAGTTATCCTAGATTTCTGGGTGTTTCACCAATACAGGAAAAATAGTGAAAAGCACTTTGTTAATGCACTAATATGGTTTCTTTCCTTTAATGAAGCACAACCAATTGGAAGAGCTGCATCTGAGGCACCTTTTATGGTCTTAGTAATCTGGCATTGTTACAAAGCAAACAAAGTAGGTTAGTTAAAAATAAAATCCTCTAGGGGAGGAGGGGGGTTTTGGAGGGAGGGGGGAAGGAGGGGGAGGGGGGAGGGGAGGGGAAAATTTAATTGTTGTAAAACTTTTTCAAAAAAATAAAAATAAAAAAATAAAATCCTCTTGAATTGTGATTCCAAATGCTCTCATTTGCTTTTCTGGAGTCAGCAAAGAGAAACTGTCTCATTAGGCAAGGGCCATTTCTTTAGTAAGGCAAAGCATGAACATGTTCCACTGTCAAACTAAATGCATAAGATGCCTCTGTTAATTTCCATCACAGCTGCATCTGAGACATGAGAGAACTACGTCACTCATATTTACCATATCAAGTGTCCAACTGCTGTGGTGAAACACAAGCTGGGCCTTTTAAAAAAAGATCACTGGCAGAATAAGGTGACTCTTTCTATGTGAGAAATGTTTCACATACTTTCTAGCTTCATGCAGCCCACCCTTCTATCTATTTAAATCTCCACAATTCTTCCCTGCCTGTTATTTGCTCACAAGACCATCTGAACGGAGTTTTAACGCAAGCAAACGTTGGGAAACTATAGACAAAGCCATGCCACCAGAAGAACACCAGTGTACCACACCTGCCAAGAGGGCCATCAAAAAAATCCGAATGACTAGCTTGGTTATCAGCTTGGCGAAAGGTTGGCAGCAGTGGGCAACTGAACATAACACCAAGCAAGCTCAGGAACCTAGTGGATGGGTACCTAATGAAGACAAATCACCAAATGACCAAAGTGAGTGGAGACCTCCGAAACATTCGCCAACTTTCAAGACAGATCAGTCAAAAACTGAGATACAGTTTCCCTCAGTACAGCACGTGTCAAACAAAGATGAAGAACAAAGTCCGAGTGAGTCAACAGAAACTCTGGAGAAATTTAATATTAGAAGTAAAGAAGTTACCAAAAGTGTAATAAGGTCACTCTCTGAAAGAAGCAGTGACATTGGTCTTCTCAGCAACAAATATGAACAAGATGAATTTGCGGAGACAGGAAAGATAATTAATGACCCTACAAATATTGATCAGATCCTTAGTAATAAAATGTCTCCTACAAGAAGGAGAAAGTGCTCTAATCTGGTATCAGAGATGACAAAAGGATGGAAACTTTTAGAACAAGAAGAACTACAGGACTATCGCAGCAACAGCTTGGATACAGAAGACAGTGGCTATGGTGAAGACATAAATGATGGATTAGACAGGGATCATAATATCCAAGAAATACAGAGTGTGGTGAGGATAAAACATCCCATGGCCCCATAGTAAGTAATTACTGTATTCTCCAAAATTGCCTTGTTATAAGGAAATGCTTTTGTGTAAGACATATTAGTGCTCTCTGAAGTCAGCACAACCAGAGGTAGTCCTTCACTTACAACTACAATTTCCATTGCTGAGATAGTTGTTATGTGAATTTTGCTCCATTTTATGACTTTTCTTGCCACATTTGATATGTGAACCACTGCAGTTGTTAAGTTGTAAACAATTGTAAAGAGAACCTGGCTTCCCCATTGACTTTGCTTGTCAGAAAGTCGCCAAAGATGATCACTCAACTACAGGACACTCCAACCATCTTAAACAGGAGCCAGTTGTCATACATCCAGATTTTGATCACGGGAGCATAAGGATGTTGCAATGGTCAAAACTGTGAAAAACAATCATAAGTTACTTTTTTCAGTGCCATTGTAATTTTGAATGGTCACTAAATGAATGGTTGTAAGTTGAGGACTTCCTGTACCAGTATGTGATTTTGTGTATTCAGTGCCATATCAGTCATGTTTTGGAACACTAATGGAGGAAGTGATTGGAGGGGGCTCCAAATGATGAGTCGACATGTAAAAATAGGCCACGAAAGGGATGATGAGCTGTTTCTCCATAGCAGCAGCATTCAATTATCTCCAAGTAGCCATTTTCATCTGAAGCCAAAATGAAAATTTAGAAGCAGAAAGCAAAAATGGAAAGATACAGGAAGAGGTCGAAATTTAAATATGAAAAATGCCTTATATTTTCCAAAACATGCAACAATCTAAAAGTTGCTTGCATTAATATTTAATTAGATCCATTTTTGAAAGAAAAATTAAGGAAGTTATATTTGGAATAGGATAGTTTCTGCAGAGACCATTTAACCTTTTTTTTTTTAATGATGGCAGAGGAAAACGTTAGGCACTTTAGGCAGCATTCATTTTAGAGCTTCTGGCTGTTTTTATTTGCTAGCCCAATTTTCCCAATGTGTATTGGTTTTGGACACCAAGGCAGAAGGTTGAGGGCTGGGACAGCCATATGCTGTTAAGGAGCACTTGGGCCAAGCATTCCTTCAATTGCTTTGTCCAATCAACTGTTGTTCATGTACAGGTAGTCTTTGACTTATATCCATTTGTTTAGTGACAAAGCATCCAGTTATGTGATTGAAATTTGAGCAATTGGAAACCGGCATGTATGCAGCATCCCGGGGTCGTGTGGTTGCAATTTCTGTGCTGCACAGTGAACTTCCGACAAGCAAAGTCAATGGGAGAGGTTGGATTTGCTAAATGACTGCATGATTCACTTAACTGCAATGATTTGCTTAACTATGGTAAAAAAAAAAGATTGCAAAATTGGGCACAACTCATTTAAACTACTGCTGTGCCTAGCAACAGAAATTCTTATTCCAATTGTGGGCATAAGTTGAGTGCTGCCTGTATCAAAAAGGGACATTCAATTTCATCAACAGCTACTTATTTACTTACTCATTCAAGAATATTCCTGACTTTTTGTGTTTGTCTGCAAGGATAACCCAATTCATTTTCTTGCATAGCTTGCCAGCCTGGTGAATAATTGCATCCTATAGGGCCACTCCTATGTGTTCAAAATAGTGCAAAATTATCAGAGCAACCAATGGTTTTCACACATTAGTGTGTAAGACATTATGTCAATAACCACGGCCAATCTGCTCACTCATTCAATCTATCTAGCAAACTATCAGGCAATGGTCAAACAAAAAAGCTTGATGAATGTGAAGGTCTTCTATTTGTTAACAGGTGATGATCTGCATTCCAGTAAATAAGCAAGACAGAGACAATATCCTGCTGTGTTTGAGAGCGTGGTTTCATTGGTAGCCCTTTCAGTTGAAATTTTCCCCAAAGTCCAATGGCTTCATTGATAGTTCACAAATATTTCTAAACAGAGCATATATCAGTGCTAGCAAAAGTTCATTCAAGTTAACATGAAACTGGTCCAGGTTAGCATGAATTACTCACTAAAAATAAAATGCAACCATTGCAGTGATGTAAGTAATCATTAGCCAGATCATATGAACCTAACCTTTTAATGAGGTCAAACCTTACTGGGACTCTCCAGAAAACAAGTACGTACACACATACACATATATCTATATCTATATCTATATTGTTTGTCCAGAGTTAATGAATTTATCTTTTGGTCTTTTTATGATGTATTTGTCGTTTGTCTTTTCTTGAGCATAGTTCTTGTAAACCACCTTTGAAATATTTTCCTCTGGAGATCCAAGTAGAACAAAGGTGCCAAATTCATGGTGTCACATTGCTGTCACATGTTTCATGACATTTTTTTCACTTCGCGGAGCTGGGGTGGGCGTGGCCTGCGCATGATGCATCTGGCCCATGAGCCATCAGTTTGACACCCCTGAAGTAGAAGTATAATACAAGAAAAAAAATAGCCTACACTCTGAACTCTAAGTGGTTGAGTTTGAAGACATGTTTTGAGCTGTTTTCTGCATAGCTTTTTATGTTTGAAATAGTTGTAGAATTCAGATATATTATTTCAGTTATTAAACTTCCATAACAGCTACCTATTCATCTCTGTCTATCTATTGTAAGCATCTAACAAAGGTAGTAGTTCTGAAGAAAGATACATTAGCATATGAATTGTAATTTTTTAAAAGCTATACAAGTTTTGTTTATTGAATACCAGTAATTTTCTGACTCTCACTGGTCACCTTCTGTGGGTTGAACTATATTTAACCTGTAATTCTTGGAGTTACTTACAAGTGGTTGGAAATGGTTTTGAGTTGCTTGGAAAGAGACGAGGGCTATTCATTTCTTTCCTCCCCAGCTGTCTATGCATGCTGGTCACTCAACTGCATTTGCCCCCACCCGTCCAAAGCAAACAGATTGAAATATAATCCTTTCAGCTTTGAATGAAAATGCTAATAATAAAGAGCTTCTTTATTCTGTGATTGCTTGAGTATTGTTGTGGTTGTTTTTAATTTCTCTTGGTGGTGTTTTTGAGCTTATTGTATTGTTGAAGGTGGTGGTGATGTCAGAACTTGTATGGTCTTCCAGTACACATTTCCATTGATCAAAAGCCTCCCTGGTTGTCCAGGCAGAAAAAGACCACTGAAATTGAGCTTTCTCTTCTGTTCACCTATCTCTTTAAAATCACCTATGTCTGCAGGATGCATCTGCACTCATCCTGTCCATTTTCCATGCAACATCCATATCATACACATGGGAGGGGAGGCTTCAGTCACTGCCATCTTGACTTTTTGACATCTGTATTAGGTTGCTTGTTTTAATTTAATCAAGATTTAATTGAAGCATAGGAGCCAGGAAATGCAGACATCAGGCAGAGAATCAGTTGCAAATGGTAGGGCATTCTAAATATCCACTTACTATCCTACAATTAAATATCAGAAATATACCAGGATAATTTCACAGAAGTCCTTTCCTCTTTTTAAAAAAACCCAGAAACATATTCTCATTTAGGAATTTGAATGAGACTTGATGGGCAAAAGTTACTATGTATACACATACACACAAACAAACAAAAGACTAACTACATGTTACAGTATATCTGAATCCTTCTATTCGAATCAAATGCTTGTGGTTTCAGATAGGAAAGGCAAGATTATAACAGTAAAGAATTCTTCTGGGAAACAGAGCAGTGCTAATTTATCCCACTATAAAGGCAAGTAAAATGGAAAGGGATGATAGTGTTTCACTTGAATGGATTAAAGTACTAATTGAAATACTCTTTTTCTTTCTTTCCTTCTGCTTCTTTTCCCTTTCTCTTTCCTTCCTTCCTCTTCTTCTTTCTTCCTTTCCTTCCTTCCTTTTCCTTTTTTCTCCTCCCTCCCTCTTTCTTTCTTTCTTTCTTTCCCACTCATCTCACTGGTAGAATAACTGATAGCAGAAAGGGACGGACGATATGTCAGAGACACACATGCTCTATGGAGACCTGCAGTCAGGAAAGGAGAAGACTGGGGTCAGCCTGACCCCACCCAACCCTGTGTTCTTCATCTTCTGCCTCTGAATATGCCATATTGATGGAGAAACAAACTTGGCTATGTTCAGAGAGATCAATATTTCTGTACTTGTACTAGGGGCCAAGAAGTAATTTAAATGCTTTGGAGGCAGATTTCTCAAAGTATCCAGAACAAAAGACATTTGTTAGCATGCCAAGTTGTCTAAAAGGGCTAATAAATTAACTTGTGATTTTTAGTGAGTGGACAACCATCCTGGTTACTCATTCAAAATATATTTAAAGTGTATTAGTGTCCTTGAAGATATAAAGAAGTAGTATAGGAACGATTAGTGTCCTGAACTGGGCATATAAGTAAATTCCGGGTTAATGATATTCTTTTGGAATTTGTTTGACAAATAGCTTCCAAGTAGGGTGGTAGGGACGCCGTGGCTCAGTGGCTAAGATACTGAGCTTGTCGATCGAAAGGTTGGCAGGTCAGCAGTCTGAATCCCTAGTACTGTGTAACGGGGTGAGCTTCCGTTACTTGTCCCAGCTTCTGCCAACCTAGCAGTTCGAAAGCATGTAAAAGATGCAAGTAGAAAAATAGGGATCACCTTTGATGGGAAGGCAACAGTATTCCGTGCGCCTTTGGCATTTAGTCATGCCGGGCACATGACCATGGAGACGTCTTCAGCTTTGAAACAGAGATGAGCACTGCCCCCTAGAGTTGGGAACGTCTAGCACATATGTGTGAGGGGAACCTTTACCTTTTTAGAGTGGTAGGCCCCAACAAGACATGCATATGGATGACTATCTTGCTTAAAGCTAATGTTTTATCCCCAATATTTGATTCCACAAACCTTCATAGACAAGTGGAAGATAAGGAGGTGCGATAGCAATACATCCCAGTTTGCTGTTAAATTTGGGGATGCCAACACACAAGGTACAGCTCAGGCAGAGAATTCTGGATAAGATCAAATATAGAAGAACCCTAATTTAGTTAGGTAATCAGCTGAATAACTAAACTACACGTGATTAGCCTCTTGTACCTAAATACCATAGAACCTTCATACTACCCAACAATCCTAGTAAATACATTCTGCAAAAGTAATAGATCAAGAATACCGTAGTGATTTCTAAGTAGTCCATAAACACAACTACTGTTCACTTCCAATGGGAATCAGAGGATGAGAAGCAAGAGAAGAGAAATCTTGGCTCTCTGGGAAGTGAGTTTCTTAAGATTCAACAGATTGTGTTGAATAAGAATTCAAATTTAATGCCCCCCAAAATCTAAGACTAAACAAAAAAAAATAATAGAAGAATAGGCAGACATATGCAAGACTTTTTTTCCAGTACTGCTTTTGCTTACCAGTAAAGCTTCATTTTTAGTCCCATAATTTTTCGGTTTTTGGCTTCTGCTCCTGTAAGCAGTGAACTCATTAAAATTAATATAAATTTTAAAACACACACATCTTTTTTTAGGTACATGCTGAAGTCCATAAAAAAAACACCCTAATAGTTTGCTTTCATAAATAGCAGTGTAAGCTCTAAGCCAATTTGTTCCCAATTATTTTAAAGCATTCATGACTCTTAATATCTCTTGTAGTTTGCTGCCAGAAATTTTAATTTGTCACCTTCGTTGAAAAATCTTCTAACAGGATAGTCAGAGAAGTGAAGAAAGGACTATATGTACACCCAAGCATTTCTAGGGACTTTGAAGCAGCTGTGCTGGGCTTTCCAAGAGGTGTTTTAATGTTTAAAAGAGCTCTTTATCCTTCTAGATGCCATAGTTTAAAAAGAATATAGTGGAATTAGAGAAGATCCAGAGGAAGACAATTAAGATGATCAAAGTCTGGAAGAATTTCCATATGAGAAATGTAACATTTGGGCATTTTAATAAAAAAAAATTGCACGATCAAGGTGTATAAAATTATGCATGGAGTGAATAAGGTGGACAAAAGAAACTGAGGTCACCCAATGGAACTGAATCATGGAAGAATCAGGAAAAATAAAAGGCTTTTTATCTAAAATTTATCTAAATTTTATCTAAAATTAAAAGGGGTAATTTAGCTTTGGAATTCACTACCATGAAATGTAGCCTGTCTTCAAAAAAGAAATAGACCAGTTTATGGATATTATGGGAATCAATTTTTACCTGGTGGCTGCTGGGAAACTAGTGCTTGTGCATTTGCTTGGCCACTGTGAGAACAGTCTGCTGGTCTACATCTGTCCTTATTTCCTTCAGTTCTTTTAGCAAATCATGCCATGCAGATGTAATTAATGAGAGTGGTGTTATTTTTCCCTTATATAAATTAAAATGAATGGGTCTAATCCAAAATAGCAACTTTTATTTTCAGGCAAGAGGCAGCAAACAATCAAAGGAAATAAAGTGATTTAGAATTAGTGATAACATGCCACCTAGTGGTTTGTGGTCTAAATCAGATTAATGAACTCCACCAAAATATTTCACTAAAGCCTCATCCTATTCAGCAGCTGTTTCTCTCCCCCCACTTTTTTCTTTTTCTGCAGCAAGAATAAAAATCTCAAGCTGCCTAAGAATTACAGTCCTGTCTACAATCTAAAGGGGCGATGGGAAGAATGGGCTGATGAACATGTTACTGTACAGAAACTCAACCCTTTCAGCGAGGAGTTTGACTATGAGCTCGCTATGGCCACCCGTCTGCGTAAAGGAGATGAGGGTTATGGTCGTCCTAAAGAAGGCACAAAGACAGCCGAACGGGCCAAGAGAGCAGAGGGCCACATCCACCGGGAGATGAGAGACCTGTGTTTCATCATCAGAACAATGGCTCAGCCACGACGCAATGGCAAGATCCAAGTCACTTTTGGTGATCTCTTTGACAGATACGTTCACATTTCAGATAAAGTGGTTGGAATACTCCTGAGGGCCAGAAAACATGGAATGCTAGACTTTGAGGGAGAAATGTTGTGGCAAGGTCGGGATGATGCCGTTCTAATAACTTTGTTAGAATAAAGTCTTTTTCCTCACAGGATAAACCAAAGGGCATCCTTTTATTCAGAATGTTTATCAAAAGGTTTATCAGAAAGATCGACAGACGTCAAAGCTTTCATCGGTACTCAGAACTTCTTATCTATTAATATTTAACAATAGTCTCTCCCTATTATTCCATCTGTTATTGTTTATTAAGTACATAGATTGTTTTGACAGTACCGGTAGTATCTGATTTAATTATGTTTGGTAAGATTTCTATAGAAAAAATGAAGATGATGTTGAAGATGGTTCACTTCAGCTGCCTTATAGATCAGATGTTTATTAAACACTTGGGGATTTTTCAGAGAGCTGGTTAGCACTGGGAGCATGAGGCAACCCAGGCTGTTGATGTCGTTGCTTCTCTTTTAAGCAATCCCAGTCCATTTTACAGAGGCCATCCAGCAGGTAAAATGACAGATAAAAAATTTGAAGCACCCATGGAGAAAGATAAAAAATGAACCACCCCCCCCAAATAGACAAGCCCAAGTTTTCGTCCTACTTTTTGTCCCAGGAAAAATGAGGAAATTTTCATACTTTTCCTATTTTGTACTGTTGGATTGCTAAGTCAGTGACCTTGTTTAGGGTAGTGAATTCCTTTTGGGGAAATTTGTGAAGTTAATAAACACCACAGTTCCTGGGACCATTTTAGACAGCCCCTGTTGCTTAGATACTGCCAGCCTTACATTAAGGCTACATTAAGTGATTTTAATTAATGTTAGATCCCAACATTTCAAAAATTTATTTTGACAATATGAGCTCATTAAATCTGCTTTAAAATGTGGTGAGGTACATGGACATGTGATGTTATAACAATAATATTTTATCATAAATCTGATTGCCATTACTTAAAACTTGTGTAAAGTAGCTTTCAGATAAGGGGATCCCAATTGTTTGAGTTAGTGAGCACACTGGATAATTTCCAAACTGCTTGTGGATGTTCAGAGATTGCCTATTCTCAAAATGGCTGCCAGGGGAATATACCCACATATAAATAATTTATTTACCACATTTCTCACCATCTCCAGCACCTGCTCAAATAGAATATAATTTATATCCCCTCTTGAACAATACTTTTTTTTTTTTCTGAGCAGGCTACTGAGTTACAATTGCTTGTCATTTTTATCTACTAAGATAGCTTAAAGATCATGATGCTGGATGAAAACCATTTTGCATTACATTATGCCTTCTCATTTTCAAAAATCAATTTAAAAATGTAAAAAGTTACTAGTTGAAGGAAACAGAACCGTGGAAATATTAAGTCAGGTATCCTTGAGATCCAACTGGGGGTCCCAGTATTAGATGAACCATATTGTTTTCTTAATGCTATTAGCTGTTGAAAAGAATTGCATTTTCATATAGTATGTTGTCTTTCAAAGTGAAAGATCCTGCATCTTCTTACAGAAGAAAAATATATAATTTTGTGTCAAGATGATGGTAAATTTATTGTAAAAGTTGCTACTCAAATATTAGTATATGTGCATGTATGTATAGCTTTTGAATGTTTTTTCGGTCAAGTATCAAAAATATGATTCTTGTGCAAGAAATCATGTGCAAAAATCTTAAGTAGTATGAAAATTAATAGTATTATAAAGGAAGTTTGTTATAAGCAAATAACATTTTACATTTAATCAATAAACTTTCCTGCATCCATAAACTGACAATAAAAGCTTGATTTACCTTACCAATTAGATAAAATAATTAAGTTTGAAAAAAATGTAATTTAAAAAAAAAGTTGCTTTCCCAGGACAAGAGTATTATTTTAAGTTTTTATGTCTGCTAATTATTTTTCAAGATTTGGATTATGAAAGTTTACTGAGCAGTTTATACCATTGATTGGTCTAAATTAAGCTGTAGATATTAAATGTTTCTGTCAAATATAGGAGTGTGATCCATTTCAAAATCTTATTTATATTAACAAGAAGGGAATGAATGAAAAAAAATTAAATAAATTTAATGACTTTTTTGAGGAAAAGATTTTTTTTTTAATGCCAAGGCAATAAACTATTATTTTTTCTGTTAGTAGCATTTTAAATGTTTTCTGAAGCTTAAGGATTCTAATTCTATTTTATAACTGCAATAGCTCACTTTGATTTTTCTTACTGGAAGGAAGGCGATAAAGTTGGGACAAAAATTATGGGCTGCCTTCCCTGGCAAATGGCAGTCTGTATTGTATATTGAAATTTCTATACAGCTGTAATGAACATTTTAGAAGCAATTCCCACACCACATGTCAAAGTGTATTACCAATTAATAAACGGTTCTGTAACAATCTTTAAAAACATCCAATTCATTACCAGAATTTTTTAGCAGGAACATAGTTCAACATTACTAGTATTTTGGCTATGATTTGATGCTTTCAACCTGTTAATTACAAAAAGGTTGTATGTCTAAATAAAGCCCAACTCAAGTTTAATTACATGAATTTAGATTTATTTGCTTTATATCACTATTATCTTATAGTATTTTAAATCCATAACAGGATTGTTTAGTTAGTGAACCCACAAAGACAATAACACTGCTGTGGAAGACCAAAGGGGGGGAGCTATTTTAATTTATTTACACTTCCTTTTGTTGTCTGTAAACATTGAATCTACATATATTCTACTAATAGGAGTAAAGAGCTATACATTGAGACAGAAAACAATGCTGTGTAATTTTTTTAGCAATATAAAGCATGAGCATATTATAGGATAAAATATTCTCTTTTCCATTACCACAGCAGTAAGCATTCCCCAGATAATTCTGAAACAATTTATATTAGTAACATTCTATACAACTATAGCTAATTATTTGAGCTAAGCCATTTGGCTTTTTATTCCATTGCTAGAATAATTTAAAGTGCTAGAAGCAACCCGTCAATCAATATTCCCCCCCTCTAAAATAACAAAAACTACTTTTAAACATTAATGTACAAGTTAATATGTACAATATTCATTTGAAATCGAATAGCTGAGATTTCAGCACAAAGTCATTCACTGTCAGTTAACAGCATTTTTAAATTATTTTTCTTTTGCATAAACATAGAATATAAGCTTTGAAACAACTGTTGTTATTGCCACAATGGCTTTTTAGTTTTTCTACAAAAGTGGACAAGAGCTACTGATTTACTATAATTTTTCTTTTTTTTCTTTTTTTTTCTTTTTTCTTTGAGGTCACAGAACAGTAAATTTTGCATATTAACACATCTACTGAGTTATGATGTCTATCTAGAGTACGTTATTCCATTGCATCAGAGCTGGTGCAAACTGCAGTTTTACAACACAGATCCACTCAAAAGAAGAGAAAAACACCACACCTATTTTGTTTTCTGTTTTGGACAGGAGCAATTCTTGGAGATGATGTGCTACAAGGCTACAACAGAAGAACTATAAAACAGAGTGGTGTGTTTTGTATGTGTGTGCATATGTAGATATACACACAGACACACACACACGCATATATTTGATGCATATTATATGCTGTTTGGAAAAAACGCATCTGTTTCATAGCTTTAGCAATAAGAAGGTATTATATGTACTATGAATTACTCACTGCATTATGCTTACTTTTCCAGTTGCTCATTGCTGTATTATATATCTTGATCACGTAGCTAAATCCTTGCCCAGCATTTGTCCCAAGCCTGCAGATCATTTAATGGCATGTGCAAAACGCTTCAATACAATCAATAGGGCAGCTATGTTTCAACAGTAAAATACAACAGATTCCAATTCATGACATATGACTAAAGATGTGGTGATATTTGATTGAAATAAACAGCCAAGACTGATCACTGTTGGTTAATTATGAACATCTCTTCTCCATATTACTTAGGCCAAGTGCATACAGTATAATTCAATTAGATTTTATGTTGCTTAAATGTTGCTTAAGTGAAATAGTTAAACAGAAGTAAAGGAAATTTCTGAATTGTGAGAATGAGAAATAAATGGATATGTGAATGACATGATGATAAAAATCTGGCTCTCATAAAGAAATAATCAATTACGATTTGAAAGCTTTGTAACTTTCAAAAATGAAAATAAAATCTGAACAGTCAGTTGCACTCCAATATGCTGATGTGAAAGACATGTTGATGGTCATGCAGAAAATGTAGAAAGGCATTGCAAAACAAGCTACATTATATTGCTTTAAGGGCTTTCTGAGCTGCATTGATCAGTATCAGGTTTGGGACAAACTTTTGTAGTATTTAACAGTTTATACTTATTCAAAGCCCCAAATTTCAATGTCTTGTATAATGAAGTCTTCTTTCTTAGAAAGTGTGCGATTCCCAAAGGTTTTACAAGAGTGACTTCTTCCGTGATAGAGATCTCCATCAAGCCATAAAGCAAATTCACCCCTGCAGTGTGAAGAGAATTAGTTTGCCAGATATTAAAAATAATTTTCTTCCCATTACTGTATTCAAATATAGGTCAAATTTTAAATCAATAACTTTCCTTTTAAAATTCTTTCTTTAATTTGAAAGCTTCAGACTGCATTTCAATTAATTGGTCAAAGTAGAAACAGTGATCACTTTTAAGAATTTTGTTAGAAGTTGAGATGATGACATTTTTATTACAGTATATTTCATATTAATGATAAAATGGCAACAAGGAGATAAACAAAACCCAAACTCTTTCCTGGCATCTAGGGTCATCTGGATTTGTTCAACCTGGATCCAGAAGTCTCATATTAGCATGGCATCAGCACTGTATTGAGTAGAGTGTAAAGTCGCATGCACAAACGCAAACTGGGTCTGCCATGGAAACGTTATAATAAATGAATAAAACCATGAACTTTATCTTCTTTGTGGTTATTCAGTAGTAACACATTTAAGCCATGAGACTGCAGGCTGAACAGAAATTGCACATTTTAGCTTTGCATTAAAAACTGGGTTTTAACCAATAAAAGATATTGCTTTTACCTTTGCTAATAACTAAGTAAGACCCATTTTGGGCTAATGGTGACAGTGAGGACTTAGAAACAAGGAGATGGTGAGTTCTAGTCCCCCCTTAGGCTTGAAAGCTGGCTGGGTGACTTTGGGCCAGTCTCTTCTCTCAGTCCAACTAACCTCACAGGAAAAAACAGGAGAGGGAAGGGATATTGGTATTTTCGCTACCTTAAGTTATTTCTAAAAATAATAAAGCTGGGGATATAAATAAATATTTTAAAAAGGAAAAGATGGCCTTTCAGACTTGTTCAGGAAAAAAATGCCAACATTGGCAGAAGGCTGCCTTAAATCAAACCCTGTAGGCATGAAGATACTTGGAATTTATATATAAGGAAGTCAGAGTATAAAGCACATTAATGTTGCATCAGAACACTTTATCAGAATGAACAAAAATAATAAAGAACTACTAACCCTCCACCACCAAAAGCCAAGGCATCCATATCTCCTTTGAGAAAAAACATATTGTCTCCAGTCCACTTGAAGACCTAATGGTTAGGAAAATAAATGAAGAGACACAAACACAGGAAATTATTGCTAAAAGAACAACAACAAACCTCATAAGACATCATTATCAATTTCTGCTTCAGAAAAATCCAGAAACTTTATTTATTGTCAAAATGCTACAATAAAGAATAAAGAATGCCCTTATTCATAGAACAGCCAACTAAACTTATTTCAATATATTGAAATTCCATCTATTACCTGAATGTCTATCCCTTCCCCTTAAATTCAGTGAATCATGAAGTAATCCAAATTCCCCTTTAGTAATTTATAGAATCCCTGATGTTCTGATAAGAGCAGAATTTATGAATGTTTACCACTAACTGTTTTGTAGTGTTAATTCTTTACTGGTTTTGTGGCTGTGTATGTTTGTTTATAATAGCTTTACGACTGGAAAATTAATTCATGGGAAAATGTAAGGTAACCCTTCATTGCAACTGCAATCTAAATTATAAACAGTAGGCCTCACTATTCAAAATGTGATTCTGCTTATTTTTAACTGGAATTTAAACAATTTTATTGCAACTTAAAATGTTTAGACTCATAAATAATGTAATCTTACATATATTATTTAAATAATTTAGGTATTTTTTTTCTAAGCACTTACCTCAAATTCTGGGCAGAATGTAAAAAGAAAGGTTTCTCCCGTGCCATAAAACCCATCACTCACTTTAAAAGGTTCAGAAGCGAGAGCTCCAAAAATCTAAAGAAAAGAATAAAAATAGTCCAGAGAAAGCACAACATTTCCACTGCTTTTGTGCATAATATATAGGAAACCTATCCCATGAACATGATTAGATTAATTGGAATTATCAAGAATTAATTCTATTCATTCCATGAAGTTCCAAGCACAAGCAACCATCAGGTTGAACTAAGCCATAACTTCAGCAAGGTATTTATTGGAACATTTTTGTTGTAGACAAAAAAGATCTACTAAAATATTGAAAAGGCTTCCAGATGGCAGTTAATTCAGCAAACATAAGAGCAGAAAACTCCTTTAAGAAGAGGTAATTCTTAGCACAAACGTTTGAACAAGCTGTAGCTGGCTGCCATCTCTAATGTTTGCCCTGTTCTTGCCAAATCAGCTTTTCCAATATTCTTGGGGCGAACGTGTCAGATGGGAAAGGCAGGACTAATGCATTTAAGATAAAAAGTTACCAAAACAGGGTCAGCACAGTCTGATTGCACTTGTTTTCTCAACAGGTTATCAAATAGAGATCAGTCCATTTTGACTGATTCAGTATGCTTTAAACTTATTTAAGGAAAGAGTTTGGGAAAAAAAGGAATGCAGGAATATTACCAGCTATTGTTTGTCTCATGTGAACAATGATTTTCCACTCCTCCTACTCTATCTTTTCATTCAATGCAATGGAAACCAAACACTTCCTCTTTGCTTTGGAGTCTTAGGCTCAAAATGCTGAATTTCCAAAGTAACAAAATGCTAATAAGGATGAAGAGTTTTTAAAAAATGAATCAGAAGGCTGTTCTTAAAAGAATTGTTCTAAAAGAGTTTGAGTGATAGTGTGAGATGATTATAGTGATGGTAGAGAATTTGACTGAGATATTTAGTGTCAAGTTCAATCCTCTGCTTACTGCAGAATTCCAAACAGAAACATCAGATGACTGAGCAGCATTTTGTGTAAATAGATCCAACAAATTTTTTTTTATTTTTTTTTTATTTGCATTTATATCCCGCCCTTCTCCGAAGACTCAGGGCGGCTTACACTATGTCAGGCAATAGTCTTCATCCATTTGTATACTATATACAAAGTCAACTTATTGCCCCCCAACAATCTGGGTCCTCATTTTACCTACCTTATAAAGGATGGAAGGCTGAGTCAACCTTGTGCATGCACATGAACGCATAGCTTCAAATCAGTCTTGCCTTCTGGTCACTGCCTGGACAAGCCCCTGCAGTTTTCTTGGCAAGAATTCAGAAATGGTTATCCATGATCTTGTTCCTGGTTCAAAATAACCCAGCTGGCTTGATGCCTAAGGCAGGACAAGCGCTCACGGTTTTCTGGTTTCTAGCCTGGCAACTTTAACCATTACATCATTATGGCCCTCACATCCAACAAATAGAAGCTGCATCACTGATTCTTTGTTCCTAATTTCAAACAGACAGGAATGATTTGCTTTCCTGTAACTTCTGTTTTGAATTTTGGGTTGACATGGAACAGGTTTTGGCTTTCTCTATGAAGCCTCCTTTCAGGTTTTGTATACACCTCCCTTCCCCACAAGCTTGTCAACCATCTAAGATGCAGTAGAGATCATAGATCATAAGGATTGCTCTCATTTGAGAAAAGATTTGAAATCTAATATTCCTCCACAAGCTTTCCCTAAAGTAAGTACCAATATTTCTCCCCTACCCTTCTTTTTAGGATCCATCGCGCTCCAAAACTGGAAGATTCTGTGTGGGTGATGGAAAACAAAAATGTTTCTGCTTGCGTGAGTTAAATTATCTTAAACTGTCTCCTTCTGCATTGGGTTCAGACTTTTCAAACACAAACACACACACACACGCGAAATCAAGCTGTAGCAGCAAAACAGCTTAAATAATTCTCTAAATGGTTATGCTATTTGTCTAATTTGTCCCTTCCTGAAAACTTGATTTATTTATTTATTAGTGTTTGGCACATGTTAGCCAGGGATCACTGAGGTGGCTGCCTGCCTCTGTGAAATGATTTTTTTTGGCCAGTGTTATCTTTACCTGTGGGACGCCTGAATGCCGGTAGGCAAATAGGGGAGGCTCCTTTCTTGTCCCTATGCGATTTATTCGCTCAGGCCCAGCATTCTTACCATGTGAGCCACCACAGCTTGATTTCCCATATCTGCCTACCATGTCTCTAATATTAAATATTACTATGGAAATGTAAAATATATCCACTCTTTCAAAAATTACTCTATGTACTTATTGTAAAGGGAACAAATCCCTTGATACTTTTACAGATTAACACATTTGTGGTGAAAGACTGATTTGATTTTCCCCCCTGTAAAAATAGTAACACTTCCATATTTTTGCAATCAAGCATTCAGTTAAATCTACTGCACTGCAGTGAAGTTACTTTGTTTTTAAAGCATCAACAGGAAGGGCAGTGGAAAACCACTTTGGTATTATCGGCAAGAGTGTTATGTAGCAACAGCTACATAGTCATCAGAGCTTGAGTTCACCTTGAAGGAATGCGCATTTAAAATGCTATAGGTGTTTTGCACTATGTTTATGATCAGCCTGCTATAAGTTTTCTTTTTTAAAAAAATAAATAAAATAACATTGAGCTTTCCTGTATGATAGCTACTGTAAGTTGTCTTAAAATTTAAAATTTGTTATGGGGAAGATGGGGAGCAAAGGAAAGAAAATGTGACCATTGCAATTTCCATACCTGTCCATCGCTGTCTTTGATAACCAGCAGCACTGGTGTGTCTAAGCCTACCATAGTTCTGTACAAAGTCTTCAAGCTCATGCCATGCTTTGCAGTACTGTAGACAAGAGTCCATGGATAGCCAATAGTTCGAGGAGGGAGCTGCTTTGTCAGCTAAAGAAACACAGGTGCAAGTGAGGCATGTGCACTGAACAAAAATGATTAACCTAGAAAGGGTTTTAATTCATGGGGACAAAACATGTTATGTTAAACATACAAAAAAAGCAAAAATTAATATTTATACTAAATCTTATAAATGCCTGATGCTTTATAGCAACATTTTCAATCCTTACGCTACACAGAGGCAAAATTTGCTATAAAATAATTTATCTGGATTTAAGTTCTATTGAAATTACCTGTGTTTTATTTCCAAGTAAATGCTTTTAGGAGAAGAGTATTAGGTCTTGTGTTTTGCCCTTTGTGGTTATTGAGGTTGAACCTAGCAATTACACTGAAATTGTATTGCTGAATATCCTACATATATTTTGACAAACAAGGCAACAACCTGGATGAGATGAAAATCAAAACTTTTGTCTATTTGCCTCAGGCCCTTCTTTTTTCTCTTATTTATTAGCAAAAGTCATATCTTGCAGCAAGTACAAACAACATGCAGCAACATAAGGCATTGCATAGAAAAACTATAAACTGCAAGTCATGGTACTTAACGTTACTAAAAGCTACTAGACATACAAAGTCTTGTGTTCCCACTGAAAGGATCTCCTGCCAACAATCTGGGTATCTCCAATTCTATTAATGTTTAAGAAAGCCATAAATACTTTCAAGGAGTAATTGGAGATTGAGTAATACCAGGTTCAAGGTCAGTTTTAACTCTTTTTGTTTATATTATTATGCTTTTTACTGTATTATTTTATTCTTTTAGGGCTTTTCATGTATGTAAGATGCCTTGAGTTGTTTCAAGGTGGGCTTACCAACAAAAGCAGTAAATAAGTTATTGAAATTCACAGGAATTATATTTTCCACTGTTGTTTCATATTTTCCAAGTCCTAGAAGCCTATTGGGTATACTTGTGACCAATGTTCAAGGAGGAATACTTAAGGACTAATAAGCCTTATTCTTTTTTTCCTTCATCAAGAAAACAGTTACTGAGAAAAAACCCTCAAGACAAATAAAAATGGATCTGCTAGGATTATTCTAAGATCTGCAAATGACTCTATGGACAATTAAAGTTGTAATTTAGATAATCTCTTCATGATTACAACTAACAGATCCAGCTTTATGCAATGGAGTTAGTTCAGAACTGTTACATTTAGAATCGTGTTTTTTATATCCAAATAACATTTCTATCTATTCCAGATAGAATACTATTCTAAAGAAGTACATTTTAAACAGATCGATTCAGATTTTAGTTTTATGTTTTAACATAAAATAAACAATTGTAGCAGCCAAATTAGGCTTCCTTCCTTACCATATAATATATACAGAAAGTTTTGAATCTGAAATGTTTTTGATTACAAATGTGATTTTGTGTGTGAAATGCTTTGTTTCAACTTTGAAACAGCTGTTTGATCCTTGCTGGAATAGTTACAACATTGTTTTGATGACTTTGGAAATGTTGAAGTGTTTTGAATTCAAAACAGACTCTCTTTAATCTTAAAACACCTGTTTTGAATTTGAAATAAGACTATTTTGAGTTCATAATGCTTCTGGAATGGTTGGATGAAATTGGGATACTTGTACTAAGGTTGGAACAAACTTCTCTGAATTGTAGTCAACTGTTTTGGATTTGGCCTAAAATGCAATGATTCAAACTTGAAATTTTTAATATTAAAACCTACTTCAGATCTCTAATTTAAAATAAGAATTGAATAGCCAAAGTGAAACATTAGAGCAAATAGCTTTATTTTTTCATAACTTTTAAGGTCATGCTTAAAAATAATAGCACATTTTCTATTATTTCATGGCTTCATTTATTGTGTTTCTAATATTAGACCAATAAATAAAGTCCTTTGGATAGTTATAAATAAGAGATGGGATATGGGGTGAAGAGGTAATTGGAGGAGGTGAAGACAAATTAAATTTATATTTGTGATTCATGGTGATGAAGGTTGGAAGTCTTCTTCTGTATATATTTCTTTACTCTTTATTATATTCTTACTTTTTCTTTTTATTCTTTGTACTTTTTCCTCCTTATTTCTCTTTTATCTTTGTTTAATTTGTCTTAGGTTTTATTATAATAAAATTGTATATATAAAAATAAAGTGACATGGGTCTTCCCACTGCTGTTAGCCAAGAGTTAAGTGAGAGGAAAAAAGGACAGCAATTGTTTGGAAAAAAAAACCCCAAGAAGCAGCCATACTGGTTCCTAGGAATTGTCTCATGTGGTTCAGAGAGTGGTTCATTTACGTTCAGTAGAAATAATCCCAAATATATCAACTATTTCCCAGTTTACTACGTAACTTTTGTTGCTTTTTAAAAATGCTTTGCTCTTTATAGAAAGTAAAGCTTACAGGCTGTATATGTACTGGTGTGTTTTCATTTGTTAATAGCAGTAACACTTAGACTTATATACCGCTTCAAAGTGCTTTACAGCGCTCTCTAAGCAATTTAAAGAATCAGCATATTGCCCACAACCGAGTCTTCATTTTACTGACCTCGGAAGGATTGAAGACTCAATCAACCATGAGCTGGTCAGGATCAAACTCCTAGTAGTGGGCAAAATTAGCCTGCAATACTGCATTCTAACCATCATTGCGTCACCATGATGCAAAATCTTTTTGGTTGTTTTTTTTCTGAACATTACTGACAGAATGCTATATGCAGTTCTGTACACTATATTTCAACAAAAGGAAACTTCAAGCCAATAGTTAGAAATGTTTTTATTTATTTATCTGGTCTTGTTCACATGCTGCATTGAGGTGAATAATGTTTTTTGTTTCCCTATGAATTTTTAAATGTTCCCTATTAAATTTACAAAAAACAAAACAACAAAACAACAATGCTCTTGTCCAGATTTTTACTATGTTTTACTATGTAGGGTGTCAAACGGAAGTCAGAATAGATAACCAGAGAGTATACACAAAATTCAGTGATTTTGGAAATGAAAGTTCCTTCCAGACCTCACCAAACCTCCTTCAGATCATACCATTGGAAGAGCAATTGGTAACTTCTGGAACTATATCTACTGAACTGCAACTGATTCAAGGTGTCCTCAGTATGCTACTCTAAGTAAGACAGACCAGTTTCAGAGCTGAACCATCTGTGGCACATCTTGAACCACTTCCAATTTGGAGGAGTTTTCTCTTGCAATTACTCAACTCTGTTGAGAAAGCCATGGTTGAGAGGAGGACTGAAATGTCCTATATATTTCTGGAATGTGATGAATCATTGGATGTTATACATTCTAAATTGACATAAAAAGGGAGCAGAATGCTTTTTTTGAGTTTCTGTTTTTTCAATTACTCTTTGAATTCCATTAATCTCTATGGCAGAATATGCAAAACATATAAAAGTTTCATTCATATACTGAATGCTGGAAGGGTTCAGAATTTTGTTATGTTAGAATTTAACCAATTCAAAATATTTCAAGTATTGTGTCCTATGTTTGAAACAAAGCATTTTGTTTCTTGCATATCCTTAGTGAACAACAATTACTGTTTCAATTCAATTTTCTAAAACAATTTTTATTGCAACGTGAAACTGTGTCAATATAAGGAATGCCGTATTTTTCCTATATGATACCTTTTCAATTTGATCCGACTGTAACAGTTCACTGGGATCACTAAGATTTGGCCGAAATGCTTCAGGCTCCAGTTCGGTTTTGATAGTTGTTTCCTGCTTTGAATATGTATCTTCTCTTGTTGTAATCTGCATGGAGGGGAGAAAGTTGAATTAGCATTCAAAATGTTATTCAAAACAACTTTCCTTATCACATTCATCCTATAAAACTGAAAATTTTTGCTTACCTGACAATTTGTGCAATGTTTAAATATTAGATACAATGCCAGATTCCTATATTTAATTTGGATATGGCCCATCACTGAAAGAATGTGAGATTGCAAGCTTTGATCCATTTCTGTTATTTAAACTGTGTTTTTGTATCCTATAATTTTTTAAGGTACCATTTGATCCTGATTAAAACTGAATCTCAGAGGTAAACATAATAGAATCTCAAAAAATATTATACTTCAGTAGTATAAGATTTGTATCTAGCCATAAAGAAGATATTCAAATCTATTCTTAAGTAAGAATCAATTGACTCATACAAACAGAATCCGGGTCTTTTGAAAAAAAAAAACACTTTACATTAAAAAAAAGAATAAAAAAGAAAAAGAGAAAAAGAATTGCAGCCCATAGGTTAAATTATTTTAAATATAAACTGCTTTTAATATTGTGCATGTCCATTTTAATCTTAATCTATGCAGTCTTGCTGCATGCATAAACATTCACATGAAAATATAATATAATTACCTGAGAATAAAGATGTGTGCCCCTGCAACAATGTGTAAAATCTTATACTGAGTAGGAATTCATGTAGATAAATGGTAGAAAAGATCGAGATTCTGAGTCAATCTTTTATCTTCCATTCCCCATTGAAACTTATCACTTTTCTCCTGGCTTCACTCATTTCCAATTTCAAAACTAGGTAAAAATTGGAAACAGCTGAAGATTTGGGTGGAGCAGACCATGCATGGAAGGGATGGGACATCTGGGATAAGGAGGGATGTGCCTACCCTCCCAATCAATACTTCTCTGTTTAAAACACATTACATTTTATTGTTTGAAAATAGATGTATTCTACTTGATGCATCTATCCTAGAGGCACTGGAAGACCACTTAAACGTTCAGTAATATTAAAAAGGTAAAGGTTCCTCTCGCACATACGTGCTAGTCGTTGCCGACTCTAGGGGGCGGTGCTCATCTCCGTTTCAAAGCCGAAGAGCCAGCGCTGTCCGAAGACGTCTACGTGGTCATGTGGCCGGCATGACTCAACGCCAAATGTGCACGGAACGCTGTTACCTTCCCACCAAAGGTGGTCCCTATTTTTTCTACTTGCATTTTTACATGCTTTCGAAACTGCTAGTTTGGCAGAAGCTGGAACAAGTAACGGGAGCTCACCTCGTTACACGGCAGCACTAGGGATTTGAACCGCTGAGCTGCCGACCTTTTGATCGGCAAGCTCAACGTCCTAGCCCCTGAGCCACCGCGTCCCTTTAGGTTATAAAATAAACATTTTATATGTTTAGTATGCATTCTACTGAACTGTCTTCTGGGTATTGTAAAATAAGAAAACTCCATAGCTTAATTCCATTATTTAGTGAATTTAGGTTCAGTAATATTAAGAGAACCTAAATACATCAATTTTTTCCACAAAACACAGAACTGCTGTTCACATCTCTTATATACATCTTGTGTATATCTACTGAGTAAATGATCAGCAAGAACTATGAGAGAAATCAATGGAAAAATCATATTGCGGCAATAGGAATATTGCAACTTTTTAGACAGTGTCTCTCAAGTTGAAGTACTGTATTTTTCTATCTGCTGTACCTTTATGGTCCACACTATAAATGATATATACACATATACCTATGTGATTTTACAATAATCTGTATGGCATTTCCAATAAACATTTTATATTTTTAGTATGCATTCTACTGAACTGTCTTCCGGGTATTGTAAAATAAGAAAACTCCATAGCTTAATTCCATTGCAAGCTAAATGGGTTAATGATTTAGAATAATTGCGAGATTTATCCTGGATAAAATCTGTCTGTGTAGTTACCAAGACATGATCTGTCTTGAATGCATACATTTAATCAATAGATGCAAGGTAAGGAACATTTATTTCAACAATCTAAATCAAATACTAATGCTAAGCTTCACATAATCAGCCAACACAAGTTTCCAATAACAACAGTTTGAAATTTTGTCATGCTGCAGGAATGATTATTCTACTTCAACAGGTCCTAGAATTCTTCGCCCCAACAATTATTCATTATCAGTAACATTAATCACAGCTAATACAAGCAAAGGGATTATTTTAAATTAGTTTTGCTAAAATGCTTCCAGGCAGTGTTTAAAAGGTATCCTACTTACAAAATGATTCACCAATTAAAAGAAGGAAGACTATGTAGTCCATTGATATATGACCCTTTAACTGTGTTTAAGGAATGTGATCTGGCTATTTGACAATTGTTTTCTTGAAAAAAGGAATTTAGCAAGTATTTATATAACTAACATTTACTGATTAAAAACTTGTATCTTTGAGATATTAAACAATAATGAAAAGTTTATCCAGTAACTAAATTAGTTCTGAAATGCCAATGACAGATTTCTATAAGGGCAGATATCCTGTAATGAAATTTGACAGCCAAATCAATAGCAAATAATTCATATGCTTGATAAAATTGATATTTTATTAACAGTTGCTCCCCCACCCCAATTTCTACAAACAGACAAAATGTGCTGGCTTTTCTAGATGGAGTTTCATCATTATTTAAGTATATGCAGTTAAAATAAGCTTTTAAAACAGCAGATTTCTTGAATTCATGATCTCAAAGGTTTTTCTTTTAACATCTCATATTATCAATGGTCTTCAACTCATGATTTATGTCAAAAACAAACATCTTGAAATATTTGCTGTTTAGCAGCAGAATGAGCAAAACTACAAAAGCATTTTCTTCCACAAATAATTAACTATAAATATTATTCAAAATGTGACAAAAGATTTTAAAATGTTGATCCAATTCTGTATTAAGAAAAACTGATAAAATAACGAATAATAAAAACAGAATATATACTTTTTAGTTACACTGAAACAAATAGTAATATCAATAGCACTTAGACTTATATACCGCTTCATAGTGCTGTACAGCCCTCTCTAAGAAGTTTACAGAGTTACCATATTGCTTCCAACAATCTGGGTCCACATTTTACCAACCTTGGAAGGATGGAAGGCTGAGTCAATATTGATCCTGGTAAAAATCGAACAGCTGGCAGTAAGCACAAGTAGACTGCAGTACTGCATTCTAACCACTGCGCCACCATGGCTCATAGCATTATAGAGGTTTAAATGCTTAGCTAAACTCTCTGTGTTAGATAGTTTATCACTGTATTAATTCAGTAGCAGTTCTATTTCATAAAGCTTTAAAAATGCTTCTGAAAATTTAAAGATACAAGAGTAATAATGCGTACACCACCTTCCATATGCATATATATATTGAGAATGCAATAGATACTAGTAGGCTTATAAGGTATCAGCTTAAAGTAGAGAAACAAAATTGAAAATACACATCCAGTTTGACAAAACAAAAGGTATCTACTATTATGTAACTGATTTCAGCTGTTCTGTAGTTAAGGGGTGGGGTTTAAGGTGTTTTACCCATTGAGCCTAAGACATGCTCTTTTGCATTATCTTTTGTAAAGTTTTCATTCAATTAAAACTCCCATCCTCAGATATGACAAAGTCATTATCATTTTGAAAAAGAAAATTAAGAAATGTGAACAAAGTTTCAAAACAACGTAAAATTGCTCAGAACAGAACTCCTAGGTGTTTTTTAATTTCATTTTCATACAGCCTGATATTATCTGATTTTTCAAAACCACTTTTTCTTTTCTTCTTTTGTCTAAACCATGACAGCCAAAAAATAAGAAAAGACAAAGAAAGGATGCAAATCCAAAGCCAGTTTTTAAGGTTCATGGAGTATGCAGCCCCTTAATTTGGTCCACAAGGTACAATTACCTTAACCTTAAGGACTGACTAACTAACTAACACTAAAGGAAAAATCTGTGGTAGTAAATATGTGATGTCATCATCATCATCATTTTTATTGTTATTGACAACTTGCAGCCCTTTTTGAATACCACAAAATCTCTTCCTGGCCTGAAAAGTACAAGGAGGCAAAAAGGAATGCCAAAACCACTGAAAGTAAAAGGATGAAAAGTATCTGCAGTGTGTGTCATGGATTGCAGGTTTCCACAAGAACCATCAAGATGGGAACAATGCTGGAAAATGGCCAGTGAGGTGACGCAGGTCTTTGCTAAGTCATGGTTTGGGGTGGGGGTGGAATTGACGCAGAGGACCATAAAATAGTTGAACTTGGGAGAAGGGACCATGAGGCTTAGATTAACAGTAAGAGAAGGATGATACAACAGGAAAAAGTAGCAGAGGATTTGCAGAAATAATTTTGCACAAAACAGGATAAAGATTCAGCACAGGTAGAGGAATCTGAAGGAAATGGGATTTCCAAAATGGGTTACCCGATTATAAAGATCTCATTTACAGACAGCCAACACAGAAAGGACAGTACCACATTTACAACTCCCATGTAAACTGAAATGCTTTGATTTGATCACTTTTGGCTAGCTCTGCCTTCTTGTATAAGAAGAGGCAGCCCCCAGCAGAACCAGCTACCAATCTTGTAGCAAAGGCTTCCTGTAACCATTTCACCAAGCTTTTACTTCACAGTTAAGCTCAAACTCAGGGATTTGATATCCTTACAGAGCTCATGAGAAATCAATTTATAAGTAACCGATCAGTTCCAGGACAACACATTATAAGGAACAGCTCATACCATACTAGGCTTATCTGATCTAGTTCTTAGGCTAACTGGAGATGAAAGACTGAGCAAGCAGATAAATAATGATGATACATCTCATTGTAAAACACCAAGAAGAACACAGAGACCAGTCAAACAATAGCAACAATACAATAAATACGGGATTTAGTACATACACATTAGATTTCAGAGGGATACAGATGGCACTACAGTACTTACTGACAATGGCCACCAAGCTAAAAATGAAAGGAAATACCAACATCTCACTGTGAAGCTATAGCCTTGCAAATAACTTTTCCAAAGACATGGGGATTCCTCAGATTATGATATGTAGCCTCAAGCTATCTGGAAGGTCCCTGGTATGGATGGGATGACTTAGACAAATGTCAATGATTTCAGTCTTCTCTCACATAATGCCTGTCCTGCTTCCATACAGCCACAATATGAACATGCACAATAACGTGTTATATCCAAATGTGAAACTACAGGACAGCTCTAGAAATGTTTGAAATAGTTTGATTCATTCATCATAGTTAACATTGACAACAGTTAATATTGAACAAATTTCAAATGTTCATGAGCCTCCTAGGTATTGGGATGGTACTTCTACTTTTCTTTCTAGGAATATCTGTGCAAGAATCCAGGCAATCTTTAACTTAAGTTTGGCTAGGAAGATTCAACAACTGGTTTCACAGTCTTGAAGAATTGCACTGATCTTTTCCTGAGTTTCATCTTATGGGCTAACTTAAGGTCTGCATAGTCCTTGTAACAGAGTAGTATATAACTATTCAAAATTTCGCCAAAGAAGTGAAGCACTTGCATTATCACTGGAAGTTTACTTTGAACTTGCAGAAGTTTGGCTCAGCTCTAAAAGTGACTCAATTGTCAATAATGTCACCAGAACAACCCTGTCCCTTCATAAAGGGAAACACAACCATGAGGAACTTACTGCTGCCTTATTTCAGTACAGTAATGAAGACAAAATAATTGAATATCGGCTTTGTTCTGATCAGGACCACTACATTAAAAAAAAATTCTAATCTCTAGTTGAGAAGAAAGCACCTTGAGACGTCGGCAGAGCGTACGTAGTTCTTCACTATTTAGAGCATCGATTCTGCGGTGATACTCAGCCACTGATACTACCTGAATATGGAGACAGGAAGACAATAATTCCACTCACAGTTTTAAAATAAAAATAAAACAATATTAAAAAAACAACAGAGTGTGGCAAAGGAAAACAAGGGGTGGGAGAAAGAAATTGACAATGAAACAAAAATAAAAGTAACATTCTAGTGATACAGTGCACATATATAAAACACATATAGACATACAACAGTCATAATTTCCAATAAAATAATCAAATAAATTTGTACAACAAAATAAAAACAATCTGCTAGGTAAACATATAAGCATGCACATTCATGAACTGTTTCCTTACATAAATACCACCTGCTGTTTTTACTTAAGGAAAAATGCTAATTGATGAAAAAGAAGCAGATACGAAAACAGGCCTTGTATAAAAGCAATTATTTAAAAAAGCACAGAAAAAGGAAACCAAAATTATCAAATGATTGGAATAATTTCTATATGAGAAAACATAGCCATATTTGGGTCTCTTTAGCTTACTAAATGGAAAATAAGAGGACAAAATCATGTGAAGTATAGATATGGTAGGTAAATCAAGCCGGACAGTATGAAATCCAGCAAAAACATATCTCATTCAGTTAAATTGCAGATGAATTCCACTATGCATTAAAAGGATGGCTAGTATTGGACAGAAAAATGTATAAAGGATAATGGAATTTCAGACTTCAGACAGATATCTTACTATTGCTGAAATACGGTACTAAATGTGAAAGATGTGGCATTTACATCCTGGCTTACGATGACCACAATGTCCATTAACAATCTTGTAAGGTACTATTTTATTAATCATTGTTTATTTTAAAAAATCGAATGTCCTCTAGGGGAATTTATAGACAGATGCAGTTTACAAACATATTTCAGGCCTCTAGAAAAATAAGGAGTAACTGTAAACAATAGACAATAAACATTTAATATCTGTCATTAAAATATATAAACTGTATTTTCTTGTTGAAACCTGTATTATGTAAGTTGTAAAAAGAAATAAGACAGAATGAATCCAACTGCATACAACAGTATGGAGCTGGCCAGATTTAAGCCTTAATGGATTCACACATGGGGAGATGACTTTAATATGCATTTATGAATTCAAACCTGGCAAACAGACTGTATGCATATTATTAGCAAGCAAAGTAATAATAAAACAAATGCCTGGGTATTAAACTAGTTCCATATTCATTCGACACTCTCCAATTGTTTATCAAAACAAATGGTATTTTTTGTTTATCAAAACAACAATTTCTGCAGTCAACTGGCCAGAAAAGAAGGTTGAAGATTAATAAATTAAGAACTTTCAGAAACTCAGACCATCGATGTATCTACATCATTTAAAGAGTCACAATTTTCTCACATCTCTAGAATAAGCAGGAGCTGAAACAGTATATTGAGGTTTTCAAATTTTACCAGGCTTTTTTAAAGAAAAGATTCCCAGAATCTCTTTTCAAAAATAATGGTTTTTCTTTCTTTCTTTCCCTTAGTTTGTCATGGAACCCTAGGGTTCTGCAGAATGCAGACATTTGTGACTTTTCTTTTTTTAAAAAATGCTCATTATTCTTCAATGTCTTCAGGCCTAATATATAATCTCTTACAATGGACAACTTTCACACTTGCATAGTATCGTTACAGAGGTGTGCATCTTTCTATACACCACCATTTAATATTTATACAATATATTCTTGCGTTCAGAGTTATTTTTTCTTTGCACTAGAGAAAAAAGAATTTGGCTGTTCACAATAACGGTAATGAATATACATGAAGGAAAAAAAGCACAATGCCAACAACCCAAAGAAGGAATCTTTGCTCGTAAGATTTATAATATTAAAAATTTTACAAAAGTAATCTTTTTGCAATTACAGGTAGGTACTCAATTTATGACAATTGAGATCAAAATTTCCAATGCTAAGTGAGGCAGTTCAGTGAATTGAGCCTGGATTTTTTTTAAAAATGATGCAGTAGTTCAGCTTATAGTTTTCAAATGACCACTTACGGACCATTCCAAGTTACGATGAAATACCGAAAACCTATTTAAGACCCAGATTGAAAAATTCAACGGCCCCCTTTGAGTTACATGACTTCATTTTGGGCATTTGGCAACTGGCTCATATTTACAGCTGTTTGCAGCATCCCAGTGTCATGTGACTGTAATTTACAATGTTTTTAGCCAGAAAGCAGCATTTACTTACAGTTTCCAGCAAAAAATGCCCATAGTGAACAATGGATTTGCTTAACAACTGCTGCAAATTAGGTCATAAAATCAGGTGCTCTCATATGGTGATCTACTTAATGACCATCACAACTTATGAAATATACTCAGAGGAGCAGTGAAGAGATACAATATCCTGTTCATTAAAGCAAAAATGTTTTCTGATTAGTATAAATTACTTCAGAATATAACATTTGTGATTTTGAAAATGTGAAGCTTTAAAATATTACTAAGTTTTATGACATTAATCGCAAGCTTAATTATGATCTTACATCGAAAAGATCATAAAAAGACGACCACAAATTAGTTTTTAATATAATATATAGCATAAATTACCTCAGAATATAACTTCGTGATTTTGAAAACGTGAAGCTTTATAATATTTCTTAGGTAACTTACTTAAATTTTACTTTATGAACGTTCAACCCCATAAACATTTTGTTAAATGTGGTATTTATGGCTATTTATGATGTATTATGTGTTATAATGATTATATTATGGCAACTACTTTCATGTCAAAAAAAAAAAAATCCTCTGCCCCATAGTATGCTAAATAATTTTTCAATTTTCAGAATGATTAGTTCAGTGTGGATATTTCATGTTTCTCTTCAGGAGATATCACTTGAATGTTAAAATCCTCAGCTTGGAATCTGGCAGACCAACCCTATTCTTACCCTGTTTTCTCCAAAATAAGACATCCCGACAATAAGCCCAATTGGGCTTTTGAGTGCATGGCAATAAGGCCAAGCGCTTATTTCAGGGTTCAAAAAAATATAAGATAGTGTCTTATTTTCGGGGAAACACAATAGTTGGGGGCTGGATTTCAACTATTCTGTCTAGTACAGAGGTGTCAAACTTGCATCGTCATGGTGTTGTCACATGACATATCGCGGCTTTCCTCTTTGCTAAACCAGGCATGGGCGTGGCCAGCGCATGACACATCTGGCCCATGGGCCGCAAATTTGACAGCCCTGGTCTAGAATAACAGAGATGGAAGGGACCTTGGAGGTCTTCTAGCCTAACCCCTGCTCAAGCAGGAAACTGTATACCATTTCAGACAAATGGTTGTCCAATCTCTTCTTAAAAACT
Source organism: Ahaetulla prasina (assembly GCF_028640845.1). Taxonomy (NCBI): domain Eukaryota; kingdom Metazoa; phylum Chordata; class Lepidosauria; order Squamata; family Colubridae; genus Ahaetulla; species Ahaetulla prasina. The sequence goes on from NC_080541.1 coordinate 28,567,396, forward strand.
TCCAGTGCTGGAGCACCCACAACTTCTGGAGGCAAATTATTTGACTGATTAATTGTTCTGTCAGGAAATTTCTTCTTAGTCTGAAAAAAATTCATTAAATGAAGAACACAGAAAATAATTTGAAAAATTCTGGAATTTGGGCATTTCTCAGGGTGTTTGATAGGGACACAGTAGATAATTGTAAAAAGTATGTCTATATTCATCTGTACTCTGGCTGAGTATCTCCATGTAAGGCAAATATTGCTGTCAATCCTCTGTAATAACTCCGTAATAACTCTTTCCAAAGTTGAGCACCAATGGCTCTGCAATTTCTTATTGTGCAAAGAAGTAGAGATTAGATACTATAAATACACCACAGTTCACAATAATAAATATTTAAGCCTTAGTATTAAATTTATATTCACACTCAAGCCAGTTATTATAATTTTATGGAAATTGGACTTCATTTGCAACAGGGCTTTGTCATCCTCCAGATAATGCTGTAATAGCAATATTTTACTTTCAAAGAGTAAAAGTCTCAAAAACAGCTAAGGCATTGGCACGTAAAGCATCCTAAATGGTAAAATCATATGCTATGGAAATAAAATTTAATACCCTGGTAGCCTATAGAATTGCCAGTATTTTGAAGCAGTATGTTGTAAACTATAAGCTGCAAGATTCAGATTCAAGTTTGGTTCGTCAAGGCTCAGTTTGAATCCACAAGACTGCAATGGTGAGAAAATAAATAACCTGACATGAATAAACTAGCTAGTGCTGGCTGATTTCTTAAACCAATTATGGTATCCATACCATTTCTGGATGCAAAACCAGGCCTAGAATTTTTCAGCTGGCTCTGCTTCCTGAGACATGGAGCAGTGAAATGGACACACTCCCCAGCATCACAAAGCTGCAGCTATTTTAAGAGCAGGAAGAACCACTGGACCAGTCCTCCATTTTCATTTTCCACCTGGCTCTTTTCCTTTGCACTATCCTACCATTCTGCTAGGTGTGCTCCTGCTGATGTTTTGCACTTTCTCTCTATCCTGTATATATAAAATGGCAACTGAAACCACTCTTGAAAAAGCAGTAATTCTCACCTCTGCCAGATCAATAAAAATGTTACAAGGAAAGATGCAGGTAAAGCAGAAAGAGGTGTCAGTGCTTGATGTGGCAAAATGTGTGAAATGGTGGTATCTTAGTTATTAATTAGTTATTTTGCACTAGTTGTGAGTGTACTAGGACATTCCAGGAGTCCTTTCAACAGCCCTTCTTCTCTTCCATTAATTTAATGTTCTTTTCTTCCACTGTTTACATATTATTAAAAATAGTCATTGTATAATTTCTCTGGCAAACAGTATGGGCCAAAGATTCTTGTAACATTTTATCTAAATATAAGCTCATGCTCAGAAGTATATCTTACAAAATTTAGTGAGATATACGCCCTTGAAACAGAAGCCTTAGTAGGATTTCTATAATAATTATAACAATACTAATGATTCTGTATGATTTAATATCTTTTTATTTCAAATATATCCAAAATTTAATTAAAATTACTAACATGGCAGGTACATTCAACTAAATAAATTATTACAGTCCAACATATACAATATCAGTTGTTCTTCATTGTCCTAAAAGATTCTATATTTTCTTCTATTGAAGACTTTATAATGCAATTTGAGAAGTTAAATCAATTTTTTACAGTTTAAGAAGTTACCAGACTAATTTTATAAAACTGAGATGAGGTTGTTGATCTTAATCTGCTATATAGAAAATATGTACAATAGCGATTTAAAAAGCCAAAGATTCATGTGTATAATTATTGCATAAGCAATATATAATACCAACAATACTGTTAGTCAATGATTATTCTAAACAGTTTTTTTTAAAAGCTTTTATTTCAAACTAGAGTAAACAGCTTTCTGCATTGGTTTAATAAACTGTCCTTGAAGCTATCAGTACTTCTGCAAGATCTTTTAGCACACTATGCTAAAACAAGTCTTTGGCGTTTGGTGAGTTAAAGCAGTTATTTTACAATATAAGAAATAACTGATTTTATAATATAACTTATAGAGGTATTCATCTGCTATCAGTAAATAAGAAAGATTTATTTTGTACCATACAGAATGGATAAGAAGTTCCTCTATAGCCATTTCTAGTTTTATCACCGTATTCCTCTAACACTATCTTCTTACCCTATTTACAGTTCATACTATGCCTTAAAAAGAATAGAACATACATGGTATGCCCTGAAAAAATACCCAGGAAACCTTTAGCTCATTGCTATTTCTTTTCTTATATAACCAAATGAGAAAAAACTAAACTTTTTAAATTAATACTGAGAGACTGAAAAACACATATTTCTGGTTAACATAAAGAGGTCTACTTCACATAGTTTCAGAGGCTTTGTCTCATACAGGGATCTTGCAATACTAATGAAAAAAAATAAAGTACTCTACGATAAAGTACGGTTTCTAACTTCACTTCCATTCACCACCAGGTCTTCCTTCTGCTCTGCTCCCCCCAGCAGCCCCGAAATGCTCCAAAGCAGGGGTCTCCAACTTTGGCAACTTTAAGATTTGTGGACTTCAACTCCCAGAGCCAGCAAAGCTGGCTGACGAACTGTGGGAGTTGAAGTCCACAAGTCTTAAAGTTGCCAAGGTTGGAGACCCCTGCTCCAAAGACCCCACCCTTTCAGAGCAGCACAAATACACAACAGAAATAAGCAACGTTTTATATGCTATTTGCCAGTGGCATCACACAAACATAACCAACACACTGAAGCAAATGATAAATAGATAATTTAATTGCTGAAGATGAAAAGTTTCACAAAAATTATTGGAAGACTTAAAATTCCAGTTTGAAGTATACATTATTTACAAACGTGATGCCTCATTACAGAACTCCTGTCCAATATTCCAGATGAAGTTTTGTTCCCCTTTCTGGGGAGTCAGAGAACATGAAAGCCACAGAAGTAGACAGATAGGCATTAACCATAGGCTATATTATATTTCCATTTTTTTTAAAAAAGACTCAATAGAATAAAAAATATCTTGTATATCAGGATGTATAAACTCACATAGATTATCCACATCTCATATTAACACCTGGAAAACATGTAAAATCACAAATTATCTGACATTAATACTGCACCATGTCAGCAATATAAAAGAATAGGCAAGTTAGTATAAGAAACTTCCCAAAATATATTTGCCCATGAAATCTACCACAATTACTGTTTTAAATCAGATCATTTTAAACTCCAACTTTTAAATGAAAATAGTAAAGTTTTAAATTTCAGTTTCTTAATCAGATTCTAAAATTCTGATCTATAATGAATATTAAAAGAAAAAGCAGGGATCATTACTGATTACAATAGCACTATAGTAACAATAACATAAATATTTCTCAAGGAATTACCAAAGTGTATTTATTTCTCATTGAGGGATGCTTTCTTCCTTTCTTGTCATAGCAAAAATTACTTCCTTTGAAAAAAGATAATCACATTAATTTCTTCACATGAGCATTTCTCCCCAGCATACTATCTGCTTTTAATTCCAGACACAGCAAAGCTCTTCTTGCAGACAGAACATCGTGCTAGTTGCATTGAATTGATTGACAGGATAAACAACTAATGAGTGAGCAGAGTATTCATCCTGGGGTGTGTCATTACCATGGAAAGCACAACAGAGACGTTTCTATATTCAAGGGAGGTTGCAGCGCACTAAAGTGCTTAAAGAGCAAAAAAGTTTAAAGAGACACAATACTCTTTTAGAATCCAATGAGAAATTTATCAGACCTAATCCTTTTTATATTTAAAAATAAAAGTAATAATGCTTGTTTACATACATTCAGTGAGAACAGCTTTTGTTGTGATTAATTGCTATTAATGGATAAACCTTATAGTACAATTATTTATTTCTGAATGACAAGTTGAAACAAATGTAATCTTTCATATTTTAATTTCCATATGGGAAAAAATAACTCAGCTGATGAGAACTGTACATATTACTACTGTTCCTTAAGTATAAAGCAATGCTGCAAATATGCCTTTATACCACCAATTAGACTTAGGGTTCAAAAATTAAAGAACAACTGCAAATCCTACTTGGCGCAAACCTTTTCTTCTGCTGAATTCACTTAATTTTCTTTAACCTGCAATTGTTGTGAACCACAACTCCCAACACATATTACTATTTGTCATACTGTCTGAAATTTTAGTTCAGCAACATCTGAGGAGGAACACAGGTTTTCTGCTCCAAAATGATAAATGGGTGTTTAAATCTCCTTAAGCCTCTGTAAAAAGGTTTAATTAGAAGTCAGACTTTTCCCACTATTAATCAGTGAATGTCCTTGATATTTGAGTTTTCCCTCTGGACAGCAAACATATTTCACTAGGATCCATCTTCTATTAAAGCCAAGCCTGCCACTCCTAGCTCTTTTTATGTGTGTGAATACATGTACAGAAAACCGCTGGTACCAAACTAAATAGAAATGCTGTTTTTTCCCTTTTAATTTTGCATATAGAAAGATAGGTGCCATCTCCTCTCCCACACAAGCCTACATTTTATAATGTATTCTAGAGGCAGAAAGGAGGTCTTCTAACTGCGATAGAATATCCCATGGTATATTGGCTGTTCCTCTATACATTTGGCAACTTCATGAGAATGGTTAAAAAAAAATCTGCTCCTCTTGCTTTAGAATATTTCAAGGGGGAAAAGTTTCACAGCCCCATGAATTGCACGAGATAATAAAATAATGTATGCATTATTAAACAGATTTCCACATCTTCCTTAGGACAACATTAGTTTATATCAATGCATATGCATTTTATATAATTATAGCTTTTTAACAGCAAGTAAAAATTAAATTATGATATTCCACAAACCTTGTGATTCATTTGTGCATCATAATATAGGCCCCGGGCAATATTTAGAACTACTTTGTAGATCCAAATTCTATTAAGGGTTATCAGACATAACAACATCTGCATTTTAACCTTGATCAAATAAGCCAATTTTATATTCCTCCCTTATACTGTACTTTAACAATCTTCATCTTTAGTCCCTTCAAATAATATCTTACACTCAATTTAATTTTTTTATTTGTCTCTTCTCACACAAGGTTTTCAAAGTTTTAACAAATCTCTTTTGTAAATCAAATATAAGAAAGTTATCCAGGTCACTCTTTTTGTTTGTTATTTGTATATCCCTTTTAATTATTAAGACAATGGATGGTTTCATTTGTTTGTGTAGCATCTTTTTACATATCATTCTTGTAGCCTGACATTTTTAAATCCACTTTCAGATCAGTCCCTTGTTCCTTCTTCAGTAGCACCTTTTAAGCACAGCCTATCTATAGAAGAAGACATTCTTAAAATTAACTACTGGGTCCACTGTGGTTAAGTATTAGCCAATATATCCAATGTTATTTTGCTACATTCTTCTGTTGAGAAGATTATCAAAGAGCCTCTCCACTCACAAGCTCTTCATTCTGCTGCAGTGCTTTTAACAGAGCTGTCCCCAGTTCACCATTTTTTTCTCCAGAAGTCCACCCCAAACTCTTTTGGATACATAGTAATTTTCTCCTTCTTTGTTAAGCAAATGTCTAATTATATAGTTCTACCACAGAGGAACTGGAGAAAAAAAAGTGCTACAAGACAAAATAAGCCATAGACCTCTGAGTTACTTTTTCTGTGAACAGTTTGATGGAGAAAACAAAAATGCTTAATGTTAGGTTAAAAAGAGCTTTTTGTCCCAGTTATAGTCTAGCCTTAAATATTATTAAGAATGATAAAGAATATTTTTCTCTTCTCGGCCTGTCTATTACCAATCTTGTTCAATTACCATAGCCCAGCATTGATAAAAAGTTTTTTTTAAGTTTCTAAAAATATTGGGAGAGGTTAATAAATGATATTACCAAGGCTTAGAAGGAAAATTAAGCCTTACATTCACTGATCCTGACAACAACTTATACCTATTAATGAAGAATAAACAACAACAAATGCATCACACTGAGGCCACTAGGAATAGGAAGCTTGCAATTAATGGATCAGGACAGTGCTCCAGTCCAATTGTTAACCAGCTACAAAAATGTAATAATTCAAAAGAATAAAAGTTGAGATGAAGCCTCTAATTTAAGAATAGTTGAAATACTGAAATACTGAAGTAAAGAATATCTTGTTCCAGCAAACAATTAATTAATTAAGAATTGGCATATCCTGGAAGAAAAGGAAGAACACAAATAGCATTGTAATCCAAATTCAATAAAAGTACAGCTAAAGTTGAAGTATAGAAGAAAATCTCAGAGCATGGGTAAAAGAAACAGTTAATATAAAGAATGATCGGTGCAATGCTGGTTTTGTTGATGCGCTGTGGTTAAGTTTACAAATGCACTCTATGCATTTTCTGCTTCTTTAAGCTTTAAAATGTCTTTAAAATAAAACAGGCTCTATTTTCAAAAGGCATTCTAAAAAATCAGCATCCTGATAACTGAATAGTTGGGTCACAGGACGATATTCAGAATAGAAACAAATACCCAAGCTAAACATAACAATTGGCGTCTTCTAGGTTGTTGTATGATTATTTGACTGGTTAATGAGAATATTGGGAGCAACACATTTGTGCAAGATATCAAAATTATGGCTGTGACTGACATAATCAAAATTCTGTCACTTGGCCATGGTGTGTACAATATACATTAAAATGTATATTGTATATACATTAAAATGGGCAGGTCTTTGATTGCCTGATTGTTCCCCTCATTTTGACACCGTTGACTCTCTTTCCACATACACCAATTTTCTGTTTAAACTTATTTCTAAGTTCCTATTGTTATGAAAATATAACCAAGAAACCATGTATGTATTTACATACCATTTTATATTCACTACATGCTTGTATACTCCTCTGCCTACTTGATTACAATCTTTTGGAATACCTTATCTATATGGCTTGGGACAGTGAACTTTGGTATGCATGCATTCTGGGTATATTCTTGGGCCTTACGCGGTTTATGGTACATTTACTGCAGTGACATGTTGGTCTGGCATCTCTTCAGTCCTACCATTTTTTTGTGACCTTTTGTTGATATCTTAAGAATATGAATCATAGGACAAGGCATTCATCCTGCACCTTTCCCTCTGTAACACTGTTCTAGTTCCTGAACTATCCAAGTAGCAATTGAGGATTTCACAATTTCATGAAAATAATATAACTAATACCAATCTTGTTTAGATACCATTAGCAGCAAGCCTAATACCTTCTGATTTGATTCAAGATTATCTAGGATCTTTGTTTTAATTTATGACTTTTGTATTATGTCTGTTGAAGTGTTAACTGAATTGCTTATATTTTAACACCTCATTATAAATTGCTTTTACTATTCTGAATATTGTGATTTTGTTTTTGAAAAATGGCTTTAAAATAAAGATGAACAATAAGCTAGTCACACAGTATTACACAGTACATAAAACTGTACTCTTTAAAATATGAATGCAAATTAAAGAAATCATGTTTTTGAATTATTATTGTGGAAAATAGAGATTTTCCCAGGCTTCTGACATTTAATACCCATTATATCCATATCTATTTTTTATTTGCAATATTGTCTGTACTATATTAATGTATGTAGAAACTGTCTTAAGAGTAAAACTTTAAGCCAGAAATCCTCTATTTATAATGTATATTACGATAATACTGATTTTTCAAATTAATAATTGCATGTCTAAAAGTCTGAAATAACGTTTGTAAATTGGAGAAAAACATGGAGCTATTTTACTGGAATTGGGAAAGAAAACAAGCAGTATTAACAACTGAGAAATGTCCAATTCTTTCCCAATAATCCATAAAAAAAAAGCTGCTTAGGAATGAAAGATTGGTAAGCAAAACGCTTGCTGCTCTTGTTAGTATTTCTAATCACCCCTAACCTTTTGAATGTTCATGTTTAAATAAACAAACTATTTGTTACATATGTTTACATGTAACTGCTGCCTGACCTTGGCTACAGCCACAAAAGGCCAACAGCATCATACACTGAGATACCCAGACTATTATACAACAGAGAAAAATTAAACTACGCAGTCATTAGATAAACATGTATTTACAACTTACTTAACGTTAGTTGATGAAACTTCTCCATGTAGAAATTAAGCAATTTTAAACAAATGCTGTGTTTTCTAAGTTGATAACTAGCATTTACTTACCTCCCACTCCTTAACAGCTGTTTCATTAACTGAATCCTCACCCGCCTGAGTTTCAATTTTTTTTACTACGATAAATCCTGGCTCTCTATTTGATTCTCCCGTTTCTTCTGCATATATTTCTGGACTCCACTGAACAAAAAATGCATACAGATGTTCAGTCCTTTGAAAGGGAAAAGGAAAAATAAATTGATACCATTCAGATTTGCACAAACTTGAAAATACTGTTTTTTAAGTAGTAATTCACTGTATCTTTTCACTGTTGGTTACTCATGCTTTTCTTTGAAAATCAAGAGAAACAGGACCCAGCTATTTTAGGTAACTACCGTCCGGTCTCCAACCTTCGCTTTATTGCGAAGGTTGTAGAGAGTGCTGTGGCACGGCAGCTACCCCAGTACCTGGATGAAGCTGTCTATCTAGACCCGTTCCAGTCTGGCTTCCGACAGCACGGAGACAGCTTTGGTCGATGATCTATGGAGGGCCAGAGACAGGGGTCATTCCTCTGCCCTGGTCCTATTAGATCTCTCAGCGGCTTTCGATACCATCGACCATGGTATCCTGCTGCGCCATTTGGGGGGGTTGGGAGTGGGAGGCACCGTTTACCGGTGGTTCTCTTCCTATCTCTCTGTCCGGTCGCAGACGGTGTTGACAGGGGGGCAGAGGTCGACCGCGAGGCACCTCACCTGTGGGGTGCCACAGGGGTCGATTCTCTCACCCCTCCTGTTCAACATCTATATGAAGCCGTTGGGCGAGATCATCAGTGGCTTCGGGGTGAGATATCAGCTGTACGCTGATGATACTCAGCTGTACTTTTCCACCCCGGGCCACCCCAACGAAGCTGTCGAAGTGCTGTCCCGGTGTTTGGAAGCCGTACGGGTCTGGATGGGGAGGAACAGGCTCAAGCTCAATCCCTCCAAGACGGAGTGGCTGTGGATGCCGGCACCCCGATACAGTCAGCTGCAGCCACAGCTGACTGTTGGGGGTGAGTTATTGGCCCCAAAGGAGGGAATGCGCAACTTGGGTGTTCTCCTGGATGCACGGCTGTCGTTTGAAGATCATTTGGCAGTTGTCTCCAGGAGAGCCTTTCACCAGATTCGTCTGGTTCGCCAGTTGCGCCCCTTCCTTGATCGGGATGCCCTATGCACAGTCACTCATGCTCTTGTTACCTCCCGCCTGGATTATTGCAATGCTGTCTACATGGGGCTCCCCTTGAGATGCACTCGGAGGCTTCAGGTGGTCCAGAATGCAGCTGCGCGGATGATAGAGGGAGTCTCACATAGCTCCCATGTGACACCTCTCCTGCGCAAACTGCACTGGCTTCCTGTTGCCTTTTGGGTGCATTTCAAGGTTTTGGTTACCACCTTTAAAGCGCTCCATGGCTTGGGCCCTGGGTACTTACGGGACCGCCTGCTGTTACCTCATGCCTCCCACCGACCCGTACGCTCGCACAGAGAGGGTCTTCTCAGGGTGCCGTCCGCCAGACAATGTCGGCTGGCGGCCCCCAGGGGAAGATCCTTCTCTGTGGGGGCTCCTACTCTTTGGAATGAACTTCCCCCTGGTTTACGTCAAATACCTGACCTTCGGACCTTTCGCCGCGAACTGAAAACATATCTGTTTGTTCGTGCGGGGCTTTCTTAAATTGTCTAGATTTTAAATTTTAAATTTCATTTAGTTTTAATTTGGGTTTTTTTAGATTTTAACTATCTTAATTTCGGCCACACTGAAATAAGTTTTTTAATTTGCTTTTAACTGTACATTGTTTCTTTTTTACTTTGGCTGTACACCGCCCTGAGTCCTTCGGGAGAAGGGCGGTTTATAAATCTAATAAAATAAATAAATAAATAAATAAATATAATGTAAGCTAAAACTACGGTGGACAATATTTTCAGTATCTTAGCACATAACTACCGTAGTACTGATTATGGCATCTTCAACAGATTATAAATCTGAAAAGGGCTTCTTAGTTTCATTACGAAAAACAAGAAGTGAATAGAAGAGGACAACACATCTAGTTGGCAGGATTACACAACTAAATTGGGTAGGGCTTGCTTAGTATTTAGGCAACATAATCAAGCTTGATTCAAGGGGTTTCTTTAGAAGAAAAAGACATGACAGGAAAGACCTGTTTATCTCAAATGCATGATACTTGAAATCAAAAGATTAAGAACTTATAATCAGCCATGACAGATGTTTGCTCATCTACTCTGGCATGTCCTTCCCAGAGTGCCTAGGCAAATGCTTCTGAGAAACACAATAAGAAAAAAAAAACTTCCTGTTGTTATCACTGAGAAAATGATCATTCTAGACATTCTGTTTCAGAAAAGATTCAGACCTACGGAAATTCTGAATCTCTCATTATCCATTAATTTCTCAAATTTCCAACACTTAACTAACTCTGGTAAAGAACGTTGGCATCATCACTTGGTCAGCCTGGTTAAAAGTTATAAAAATAAGGTTAACAGGCCACTGCTTGGCATGAGCACATGAAGTCTATGGGGGACTTAGCAGAGTTACTTGTGACCTTCTTTGCTGGCTTCTGCTTGAGAGAAGCCATCAGAGAAGGTCACAAGGGCACTTGAACCATCACAACTGCAAGCCAGTTGCCAAATGCCCAAATCACAATAATGTGACTGTGAGGACGCTGTAATGGCCAGAATTTCAAGGATTAGTCATAAATACCATATGTGCAGTGCCGAATGGTGGCTGAATGATTGTTTGGTAAGAAAAGACTATCTGTAAAGTGGCAATTAACAAGAACCCAAAACCCAATACCCAGAAGTTTGAATGACTATTGTGAAAACAGTACAAAAAAACTTAGCCCAATATAAATTCATAATAAATGAACCATTGCTTGAATGACCATTTCAACAAGGCAATGGCATCTCATACAGTTAAGGAGTCAGGTCTGCTATAATCTTTATATTGTTCACTTGAATCCAATCTACTAGAAAACAAATGGTCAATTTCAATGAATAAAGAGAATATATCAAGAATAATTCTAAAACTACCAAGTAAGAAATAAGCAACAATCCAACAAAAAAACACCATACACCGAATTAAGAAAACTGATGGTAAGAGGCAATAAAATAATATTTCTTGTATAGTTGAAACCTTTAAATTCAGAAAGATGTGGAATTGTCTCAATATGAAGATAGCTTTAATATTAACTTAGAAATGGAAAGATAAAAGTCTTCCTCTACAATAAGCATACATAGAAAATATCTATCTTACCTTTCTGATGGCACAGCAAACCAATATTCATGCTTCTTATCTCTTTGTGCATATTGCTGCATCAATGCACTTGCCTGTGATACAAACGTTTTTCGCATTGGCTTGCCCACTTTGAGACACAAGAATTTGTATAATCGATGTCTTCTCTTCTCTTTTATTAGAGGACCTTTTATAAAGAGATAAAATGCCAGACTGTGGTTGGCAATTTTGCTTTTCTAATTATTAAATATTATATTAATTACTGGATAAATTTGGTTGCCCCTTTAAAAATTGATTAGATATTGTTATTCTGCTTAATATTAACTTTAGCAATTATAGCATGGGTGTGCAATGTACAGTTAAGAAGGCTATATGTGAACATCTAGCTCTCTGTTTACACCTCCTCTAATCCCAAAGCTTCAGATCTCAAATCCGGAAAGTAAATAGTGAAATGGATTCATCAAACCACAGCAGAGTTGTAAGATACCCATGAAACCACAAATTCCTAAAATCAGGCCCACATTTCTTATTTTGGGAGAGCTGTAGCAAAACCAGTATTTTGCACGCCTTAAAATATTGACTTTATCTCTTAAGTGCAAATGTATAGGGGGAAAAAAAAGAAAACAAGTGGATGCAAACATTTAAGCATAGGAATGTTTGTTTGTTTTCCTTTATTAAACAAATTACCTTACATTAGCAGCTATGCTTCCTGTGGCCCAACCCCCAGTTGCCTGACTATCCATTACAATGTATGATGCAATAAATGAGTTCATGCTCTCTATCTACAATTAAATAAGCTGTCATGACTAAAGTGATCTCCATTGACTTTTATGATCTATGACCATACAACAAATGTTGCATGATTCATTTACTACACTGTTAATCAGCACAAAGGAATGTAGACCTGACATTGTTAAGGGGAGACTTTGACAAAAGGTTACTCAGAGACTCTGAGAAAGAAACAAAAGCTTGTGAAAGAACTAAAAATAACACCACCCTGATTTTGGGGCAGAAAAATTTGTCAGTTTTCAAGCTTTTGTTATTCTACCCCATAAATTTCATGGCATAAATTAATAATTAAGAATATTCCTGGACAATCTTTCTTGTTTCTTGACCCTTGTCTATCTTGAGGGGCTAACAATTGGCCAGCAGAAGAAACATTTCTAAAGAATGATCCTCTCAAGCATCAAATCACCTGCAGGCTTCCAAACTTCCAAATCACCTGCTCTCACAAACTGCTCCATGTGTTTGTGTGTTTTTGTTCTGGAAGGAAGGAATTTCATGTGAAGGGGAGGGGCTAAGCCTGAATACAAAAGCAAGAAACTACTCCATGATGATGAATGTCTTTAAATACAAAATACAGATTGAAAAAGTCCTAATAACTAATATTATCCTGGAAACAAATTACTATGTGTATCATTACTTGCTGCAACCATATTCTCTCAACACTGATATAAGTAACTTTTAGAAACAGAATACTTTTAGCACCGTAGCATTTCATAAAAAATTTATGGTTATAAGTGGGACTAATTAAACATAAATGTGGAAGCTATGCTACTGAGATATGTTTTACTTAAGGGGAGATAGAAAAACTATTAAAAATATTTAAAATTGGCACTAAAAAATAGAAACATTTGTAAAAACAATACTGTATATTTAGAAATAGCCACCCTGCAAAGTGAGCTATGGGAGGCAATAAACCAGCAGTCAAAAATACCTGTCCCAGATGAAACATCCATTAAACACTTTAATGACATAAGAGGCAGTTAAAGTGCTAACAGCTCTTTGTCAACAATACAAGTAAGTGTTACATGATCTAGACATGATTAATGAAGAGAACAAAAGAACTTAAGAACTTAAGAACTTAAGAACAAAAGAACTTAACCTTAACCTTTGCTTTATTTATCCAGCATAACCTTTGTATAAATTATGTAAAATAATATGTATATTAAGTCTGAAAGGCATGCCAGTTCATTTGATTATTCTTTTGAGGAACCTTTATCATAAACAACAAACTACTTTGCAAAATTAAGTTTGGAGTACCCAGACAAAAAGAAATTAAGCCTGGGGGAAAAAGTAGTTCAAAATATGGAAGGCAAGGAGACTGGAACGAATAGGATTCCCATCCTGTATTTACCTCTAATTAACTCTAGACTCTTTTGATTTGTTTAAAATTTGTGCAAACTTACATATTTCAAAATCTGTTCTGACAACAGATACCAAATAGTTAAAGCTATGATTTTGCCATTAATAATGGAGAAATAGTTGGAAAACTGGATATTGAAAATGACCAAGAAGAGAAATTTTATGAATTATGGATATAGAGACAGGTTACTAAGAATACCAAGGACTTCAAGAACCACCAATAAATTCTGGAAAAATAAGAGTCAAGGATTAGCAAGCAGGAACTGACATATTTTATAAATGTGATGCAAATGAATGATTGAATGTCAGGCAAGGGACGTAGCAAGGAAAACAACAGAAGTAGCGAATAGATTGCATCAAAAAAAACCCATCCAGAACCAGGAGAGCCATGTTATGTGTCCCATCTACAAAAGAGATGGTGGGTCCCAAGAAGAGACTCTTTTCTGACATGGGGACTGTTAGGTTCGGGAAGTAACGAGGCTGGAGACCAGGGTAGTGACAACAGCTCTTTAATATAGGGTGAACCCAGCAACAGGCTGGGGGAAAACCTCTCCTTTTATACAGTTCTGCTGGAGGCTTCGTCCAATCAGCAACGTGCTGATTTCCCGCTCAAATATTTAAAGGTACAACTGTTAATACATAACACTCCTCCCCTCCCAGAAAACACTTTGTCTCTATTTACATATTTATTTACACGTTATTTTTCGACGTAGTCACGCAAATAACCTGGGCGTCTCCTAGTTCTTTCTGACCTGCGCGGTTCAGTTCTGGGTGGTGTTTTGAGCTGGTCGGAGGGGCTGTTTTCTCCTCCCAGCTCTTTCTCTGGGCCATCGGGCTCCGGATTATTGGCCGACTCTTTTCTTGGCCATCCGCCTTGGATTAATTTTGGAATTTTCCCTGCTGTTTCCCTCGGGGACCTGATGGCGTCGCTGGAACTCTGGGACCTCAGCTAAGTCTTGCGCCTCCCCCGGGTCATTGTCAGCTGTGGATTCAAAGTGGTATTGGTCATTACCTGTCTCTATTGGTTTGGTTTGGTCAGTTATTCGTTTCCTTAACTGATCTATGTGGCGCCGCCACACTCGGTTGTCTGGTAGCTCTACCACGTACGATTTTGGGCCTGTTATCTTTGTTACTTGTCCTGCGACCCAACTCGGGCCGTCCCCATAGTTTCGGGCCCACACCGGTCGCCTATGCTCATTTCCTTGTCTTTTCTAGTTCCCCTTGTAACCCTCGGGTGTGTAATGGGGTTCAAACGGTCAAGTGGGCACGGAGTTTCCGTCCCATTAGCAATTCGGCTGGGCTTTTCCAGTGGCTGTGCTTGGGGTTCTGTGCTGGACGGCTAGGAAAAGTCTATTTTGTTTGCCAGTCACCTGGCTTGAGCCTGGACAATGCCTCCTTAGCGCTCGGACGGAACGCTCTGCAAGGCCATTCGACGCAGGGTGGAAAGGCGCAGAGAGGGCATGTCGGATGCCTTCCTCTGCCAGGTACTCTTCAAACTGGGCTGCCGTGAATTGGGGCCCATTGTCGGACACCAGAGTGTCCGGCAACCCGTGAGTTGCGAATAGGTGGCGCAGGGTTGCGATTACTGCTTCGGCTGTGGTGGACTTCATGAGTATGATCTCCAACCATTTGGAAAATGCGTCCACCACCACTAGGAACGTTTGGCCGTGAAAGGGGCCAGCAAAGTCAATGTGGATTCTTGACCAAGGCCCTTGGGGCTTTTCCCATTCTCTGACTGGGGCTGTTGGGGGTAGCGGTCTGGACTCTTGGCAAGCTTGGCATTTCCCTACCCTCTCAGCAATCTCTGCGTCCATGAGTGGCCACCATACATAGCTTCTAGCTAACCCCTTCATCCTTACGATGCCTGGGTGACCCTCGTGGAGGTCCAATACCTTTCCCTTAACTTAACAGGAATTATTACGATCACCCCATAACAGGCACCCCTTGAGCCGAGAGCTCATCTCGTTTCTTAACAAATTCTTTGAACCGTTAAGCCCGGCGCAGCGGCCACCCTCTCTGTACCCAACCGAGTACAGTCCTTAACACAATGTCCCGGTATGATGCCGAGCCACTTCCTTGATGTGACTGGGCCAGAGTCCAACGAGTCAATAAGGAGGATGGGTGTCCCGGAGTGGGGTCTTGATCGCCCTGGCAGTGGGCATCGGCTCAACGCGCCTGCATGCCCCACTTCTTTCCTGGTCGATGCTGCAGCTTGTACGAATAAGCGGCTAAAAATATAGTCCATCGGGTCAAGCGTGGCGAAAGTGCCACAGGCGTTGGGCGGTCGCCAGCCAGTAATCCTAGTAGCGGTCTGTGGTCAGTCACGATTTCAAAATTCCGCCCAAAGACATACTCATGGAATTTTTTGACCCCTGATACAATGGCTAGTGCTTCTTTGTCTAATTGGCTGTAGTTCCTCTCTGGGAGGACATCGTTCTAGAGTAGAACGCTATAGGGGCTTCTGTGCCGTTTGGAAGTCTATGGCTGAGTACAGCCCCCACCCCATAAGGGGATGCATCGCAAACCAGCACTAGGGGTAGTGAGTCGTGATATTGGATGAGCAGGCTATCACTTGAGAGCAGGTTCTTTACTGCTTCAAAAGCCCTATTTTCTGACTTTCCCCAAGACCAAACAGTATTTTTCCCTAAGAGCCTATGCAGCGGTTCCATAGCAGTTGCTTTGTTCTTTAAAAGACCGCGTAAAAATTAACCAATCCTAGGAATGCCTGCAGCTCTGCTTTGTTTTTGGGCGCTGGAGCCTTCCTAATTGCCTTAACCTTGCTTTCAGTAGGGTGAATTCCTTTCTTGTCTATCCGGTAGCCCAAGAAATCGACGGATTCGACCCCGATCTGGCATTTGTTTGTCTTGACTTTTAATCCGGCTGTCCGGAAAATGCTCAAGACCTTTCTTAACCGCTCCCCCAATTCCTCCATGTTTTCCCCTGAAATTAGGACATCATCGAAGTAAGGAACTACCCCTGGGAGCCCCTGCAGTAGTCGTTCCATCAGGTTTTGGAACAGCCCTGGTGCCACACTGACCCCAAATTGCAATCGGGTGCACTTGAAGGCCCCCCTGTGCGTCACAATCGTTTGGGCTTGGGCTGTGCGGGCGTCTACTGGCAGTTGTTGGTAGGCTTGGGCCAAGTCTAACTTTGCAAAGACTTGCCCTTGCCCCAAGAGTGCAATAAGTGTTGCACCACGGGAACCGGTAAGCGCTTTTCTGTAAGGCTTTGTTAAGCGTCGCCTTGTAGTCAGCGCAGATTCTAATTGACCCGTCCGGTTTGATGGGGGTGACGATTGGCGTCTCCCACTTTGCGTGATCGACTGGCACCAAAATCCCCTGATTTATGAGCTTGTCCAGCTCCTTATCGATTTTTGGTTTTAGGGCAAAAGGGACTCTCCTCGCCTTAAGCCTAATGGGGGCTACCTGGGGGTCTAAGTTGAAGGAAATAGGGGTCCCCTTGTACTTGCCCAGGCAGTCCTTGAAGACATCTTCGAACTCGTTAAAGAGAATGTCTTTCAAATTGCAGTCACTTCTGTAGATGCCAGTCACTCCCATGCCCAGGGCACGAAACCAGTCTAGTCCCAACAGACTGGGCAGAGTTCCTTCGACGATCGTGATGGGCAGGGTCTTCTTGTGAGGGCCGTACTCGACTCGGACGGAGGTGGTCCCTCGAACAGGGATGCGATTCCCCTGGTAGTCGTGGACTCGTAGTCGTTGTGCTTGCAGGTGGCGCTTCGCGACGGACGGCAGCGACTTCGCCAAAGTGTCCCAGGACATGATGGTGATCGCTGATCCCGTGTCCACTTCAAGCCGGCACCGCACTCCCTCTATTTTTGGCCTGGTGAAGATCTTCTTCTCCACTTTGGTCGAGGCGCGGCCTATGACCACCGTTGTTTGGTTGGAATCGCGCCTTTTTGTTTGAGCCAATCGCGGGTCGCCTTGCCGATTCCGCTCTGATTGGCCGATTTGAATTTTCGGCGGAAGGTTGGGCGCTCGACAAACTTGAGCTAGGTGCCCTTTCTTCCCACACCGACATGTCGCATCTTTAAATTTGCAGCGTTGGCGCTGGTGTTGACCCCGCAGCTTCCGCATTCGTCTCGGTCCCCTTTGTCGCGTTTTCGGTGCGGCAGACCCTTCCTCGTCTTCACCGTCGGATTCGGTCTGAACCTCCTCCTGGTGCACCGGGTTGCCTTGCGCTCGCCTTTTGTGGAACCGGCTTCTGTAGTGTCTCTGCCGCTTGGGATGACATTTCATGTGCTCTGGCTTCGTCCAGAGCGTTGGCCAGCGTTAGGTTGCTCTTTGCTAGCAGCCGTCGCCGTAAACGGATGTCTTTGACCCCTCGGATGAGTTGCTCGAGGAGCACCTCGTCTAGATCACGGTATCCGCAGTCCTTGGACGCTCTTCTCAGGGCGGCCATGTAATCACCGATAGACTCGCCCTCCATCTGTCTTCGCTCCCCGAATTCAAACCGCCGCACATATTTAGACGGTGTTGGGGCGAAGTGGTTCCTTAGCAAAGTCTGTAAGGTTGGCCACGACACCGACTGCAACGGTGTTGGCTCTGCCAGGGCTTCCGCGATATCGATGACCTCCGGACCGCAGTGGCTTAGGAAATAAGCCCTTTTCCGGTTATCTGGAACTCCGTGCAGTTCGTTGGCTTCTAGGAAACTTTCAAAACGGGTCATATATGTTCCCCATTTTTCCTTAGCCGGGTCGAACGGTGCGGGCGGAGTGTAACTGGCCATCTCAGCTTTTCTGCCCTGGATTTGCTGGGTTCGGGTCTATTGTGCTTCAGCTCGGTTCTGGTTCTCCTCAGCCTCGAGATCCCATCCTCGTCGCCAATGTTAGGTTCGGGAAGTAACGAGGCTGGAGACCAGGGTAGTGACAACAGCTCTTTAATATAGGGTGAACCCAGCAACAGGCTGGGGGAAAACCTCTCCTTTTATACAGTTCTGCTGGAGGCTTCGTCCAATCAGCAACGTGCTGATTTCCCGCTCAAATATTTAAAGGTACAACTGTTAATACATAACAGGGACTGCCCTGTGGAACATTATCCCTCCTGATCTTAGATTTATCCCATCCCTCTAAGCCTCTAGGAAGGCCCTGAACATATGACTCTGCCACTATGCTTGCTCCAGCAACGATGGGGAGTTCTTCCAATGGCTGCACTGAGCTAACATAAATGAAGTCTACAGCTGATTATGATTCTGTGTTTTTAAACTAATTACGGATAGTTTTTATATTTTTTGTATAACCTGTTTTTATTGTTTATACCAGTTCTTAGCCAGTCAGGTCACCGGGACCAACCTAGATTGGATTCTGAATTGATGAAGGTGATTATTATAACAATTCTTGTGAATTATCAAGAGTGACAAGACCCTTCACAATGCAGTGGTAGAAAAATGTTGCTAAAAGCTCAGGCAATAGAGATAGCTCAGGCAATAGAGAAGCCTGTTATTAAAAACACAGAGCCTGCAATTACTGCAGGTTCGAGCCCGGCCCAAGGTTGACTCAGCCTTCCACCCTTTATAAGGTAGGTAAAATGAGGACCCAGATTGTTGGGGGGGCAATAAGTTGACTTTGTAAAAAAATATACAAATAGAATGAGACTATTGCCTTATACATTGTAAGCTGCCCTGAGTCTTCGGAGAAGGGCGGGGTATAAATGTAAACAAAAAAACAAAAAAACAAAAAAAAAAGTTAACACTGAGCAGACTTTTGCTTTCTCTCACAGAAATCAGATCCTTCAGAAATAGTATATTTTGCATTACCCCATAATGCATTTTGATTACAATAACATTGGGAATATAACAATATTTTTTCCAACCATGTGCACAAAGAATAATTAAGATTTATTGAGAAAGTTTATGGTTATGCTATATTAACTTTAAACTCTTACCTTCTATAGTTCCATCTACTATGGCCATTTTGTGTTTCATTTCATTATGTACTTCCTGGTGGATGGTATCTCGTTGCTGTTTGGTTTGTTGCATAGTATGGGTCTTCCAAAGCTTCCGCAGCATCTCTGTATCTGTCTGAGAATCTTGAGTTGGCAGTTTCACAGTTTCCCCTTCATTTGTGGCCTCTTTTTGAGAATCAGTTTTTTCAGAATCCAAATGCTGCTCATCCTCTGGTACATTTCCTTCTACAAGTTCCTGACATGTTCCATGTTGTGCTTCAGCATCAGAAATAGATCCTTCTACAATATTCTGAATATCTTTTATTGCTTTTTCTGCTGCTTTCGAGTCCACAGTATCATTAGCAGAAGTACTGCCATCATTCAAAGGCTGTTCTCCACTGGAGTTTACATCCCCAATATTATTAACAGAGTCTGAAATATCCTTTACATATTCTCCGCCAGTGTGGTTTACTGTCTGGACAGATTCAGATGAAGCTCCAGAAGATTTGTCTTGTCGAAGATCATCCAAAAGCTCTTCCCGTATAGGAGACAGTTCTGACTCAGTGAAAACATCTTCTGACAGAGATTCTTCTGTACTCCTTGGAGCAGTACTGGCACTATCATTTCCTGTATCTCTCATTCTTAATTCCATTTCATCAGTATTACTTCTGGTAATTTTCTTGAAGTGGCAGAGATCTTTTACAGATAACTGACCTACATCACTAAAAAGTAAAGAAGACCTCTGTGTTATAACCTGAGAAAACAAAATGCACATAACTTTTTTTTAAAACTGGGATCATTTTAATAGAACCATATCTCTGTAGAGAACACCCCCCCCACCTCCCACTCCATTAGTAGTGGACAAGATTTATTTATTGCAAAAGTGTCTATAATACTAATTCTATGAGCTTGAGTGTGTACAATAAAATAAAGAGATATCCCAGTTGTGTTTAATAAATACATAAAACACGAATACAAATAAACAGGACAGCACTTAAAATAGCTAGGTACCATAAGCCTATTTAAAAAGGATGGTTTTTGAAATCTTGAATGTTAGAAAAGAGAGAGACAGACATACCTCTGTGGACATTGTATTCCATAATGTGTGGGGTACAATGGAGAAAGCTTAATTTCTAGCCCACCTGTAGCTCAGGAAAGGATTCTTTATAGAATAGTCTTATATTCAAACATAGGAAACTCTTTGAGCTACCTTATGAGGGACAGAATTCCTTATTCTTGTTGTAGTAGCTATAGATAATTTAACTTCTGCAGGTTGTGTGAAAAAAAAACTATTTTCCAATTTTTATTTTTGTATTTACAGGCTTTAAAGAAACCATTATTTGGGGCACATTCTATGGAGAAGAATTTGCATGGAGAATTTCATGCTAATCAATAAAACAAAGTCCTACTTATACATAATAATTGTGTCACAAAAACAACCAATATTTTATTAAAAGTGATTAATGAAGCTGGTCACAAATCCATGTAGATTGTATGAGAATCTGATAACATGTCAAATCAGAAAACATTTTAAAAGCTATGATGTAAGTCACAAAAACTTTCCGATTCCAAACCTCTTTGTCCCCAAAGTCTATAAAAGCATTGGGGTTTTTGCCTCAGGAAAACAACATAGGGTGATGTTATGCAAATGCAATTTTTTTTTCATTTGACTTCCACACAGAGAGAGAGAGATGTGTGCACATACATACACTAATCTATCTTACATGGGTAACGAATCCTGTATTTTGCCATCTGCAGCTTTATACATAGCAGCTGACATCACTTCTTCCATTGGACACATGATGCCATACTCTTCACAGCCGTTTTGTTGAACCAATGGATCTGTTTTATGTGGATCAAACATTATATTGTTTGGCGTCACTAGGAGCACACCGGTGACAGTTCCCTAAGATAAGGAAAAAAACAATCAAACTACCTGCAAAAATAAACCAAATCTTTTCAAATTATGTCTAGAAGTGATCTAATCACTTCATTTTTAATGAATACTGAGTACTTTTGTTAAAGACTAACAAACACATTCAGCTTTCTTATAAACCACAGAAAAAATGTAAATTCCTGGGAAATATAATATTTAAGGAAAAACAGTTTTGCCTAGTTAACATTATACCAATATATAGAAGTTATTGCTGTGAAAAAGGAAGTTTTAGCCATAATTCAGAAATATTGTAAAATGGTACTGTAAAATAATTTTGTATTTAAATTGTTCAAATAGAACTGTCTTTAATGAATCTTAGTATAAACTTAACATTTCAGCAGTTGTATTTCCATAAAATATAAAACATTTTTTTGAAAAGCAGTAATTTTATAAGTCATGCCACAAATGATATCACGTTACATATTTCAAAGACTTTATGAAATTGTGGTTAATTTTAATGAAGTCTTTTTCAATATATAAACACCTATTTTTTTCAAGATGCTGTCCACAAAAAGAAAAGATTCCTGTGCATTTCTGCAGATATGAATTGCTTGCATTTGAAAGGGTTATATAGCTCTGAAGAAGCAGAAAGAGGTGCTATATATACTGTTTGAGATGTATACTATGTATATGACAGTAAAAGTGGATTTAACAAATACATAATAAATAAGATTGGGAAAAAATAAGAAATTCTCTCTCTCTCTCTCTCACACACACACACACACAAACAACTAAATAGACTAAAGCCTATATAGTAGCCAAGAAAGAAATATTTCAAGTACATAAATTAAACCGATTATCATTTGAAATAAAGCTTTGCTTATAAGATCAATTTGGTTTTTCGCCTTTAGGCAAATTCAGAATTCAGAAGTATTTATTTTGGAAAGTTATGTTAAAACTCTTGACTTTTATTCAGTTCACCATAGAAAGCGATGAAAGTGGTCAGAGGAAGGAAAAAGAGACACAAAGGCAGAATATGGACTGAGTTATATCTAGTACAGATTGGAGAATTGATATGCTTTTACTTTATGCTTTTACTGACGTGAGGAAAATCTACAGAGAAAAATATGTTGTATATTGTTGAGTCCTTAGGTCAAAGGAAGAAAAGGATGAAAAAAAAAGGAAGCAAAACTTGATATAGGCAAGATGAAAATTAGAGAGAAAACTAGAGAGGGAAGGAAAAACCCATGCATTTCAGCCACTTAGTCATTCCTGTTTTAAGCAGCAGCAGCTTTTCTTATTGGGTAAGAAAAAGGCATTCTCAAGAATAGAGCATTTCCACTACCTAGTTTCTATCACATTTCTCGTCTTTATTACCTTTCCTTGCTGGAAGGAGAAAAGTGAATGTGAATGCAATTTTGAGTAGTTCTCTGCAAGAGTTATTTTTATGTGAGAATCTTGAATAAATGCAGATGGAAAATTAATTAACTAACTGGGATATATTTTTAAGAGGCACTGAAGAGTTTATTTAGTACTTTTTTTCTTATCCTAACAGTGCCCCTGCTTCATTTTTTTAAGAGGGGAGTGTGACTTCTGCAAGTTATACGCACAGGGACACAATAAAACCTATGCACACATTTTCTAAGGAAGATACTAGATTCTTCTGGAATTGCTAATAATAAATTGACAAGGAGAGAAAGTTAGACATTATAAGGACTTCCTGTCTGTGAAGTTTTTGTTTTCTGTTTTGTCTTTCTTTTGGGGAGATCATCTTAAATTCAGAGAATATCCTCTTCTCCAATAAACACGGTAATTTTAAATGGAAAACTTACTTGGTTTGGGCCATGTCTATTAAATTTCAACGTCTGAAGTGAATTAATTTATATAGCATAACTGGCTAAGAATTCTCTTAACATTTGTAAGATAGTACAAGTATATCCTTTCCTATTGTCTGAGAACAGAAAAGACAGTCTAAATATTTTGTGGAAGCATATATGCAAGTATCCTTAAAAATATACTATTTATAAAAAGATGACATAACTCCATGGTCCATAGTCAATAAAAATCTATGTGTATCTTCTGTTGTATCTTTCAACTCAGCTACTTTTTTTTTCATTCGATATTGCAATCATTACTATGATAAAGTGGATGAATGTGGCATGGTAATATATAGCTTTGATAAAGTTGTATGGATAGCCTCTATTCATAGCTAATATCAATTAATTACCAAAATTCTTCTATACCAATAAAAGGAAAATTCTCAAATAATTTAGGCAACACATTATTTTATGTAAGAAACATATCATTCTGTACCTTATTACTAGTAATGTATTTACAATTGATCTTGAGAAATTTTTCTGTGAAAGCTTCCTCCTCTTCTGACGTGGATGACACAACCCTTGTAGACCGAACACATGGATATGCTGGTATGGCTGTTGTTTCTTTCTTTTGTGCCCCATCTGAATCCTAGAGAAACAAAAACTGCAGTGATGGAACCAAAAATAGGATGCGTTTTATAAATGTAGCTTGTCCTTGCCAAACCCTTGTAGTATAACAGAAGTTCAAACAGAGAAGTTCAAGTCAATGATAAAAATGAGTCATTTTAAAACATCACCATATGTATTAGAAATGAATTATACAGACAATATTAAATCACAAGCTGATATATGAAAGGTCTACAGTATTTCACAAAGCAATGTACAAATATGCATTATAGTTTTATTTAATATTAAAGATATTAACATTCAAGATAACAACAATGCTGTCCAATGTTAACATCCACATCAACCTTTCAAACTATTTGAAAACAGAAATAGATTTGCCTCAGTTCTGATCAGATCAATTTCATACTTCAATTTGACTACTTTTCAGGAATGCGCCCTGGGGAAAAATATTCCAGATATGTGTGTAGGCACACATACATATACTTACAGCTGTCTTCTCAGCCTCGGCTTCTGAAGATGTAGGTGACAAAGGACTTTCAGGGCTAAGTGAGGGGAACTCCACACTGGAAAGATACTCTGGATCAGGAACATATAAAACCTATAAAAACACATTTTGATTAAATCTGATTTAACAGATGTAGATATTATTAATTTAAAATTAAAACATTATTTGCACATGGCTCATTTATGTCTGCATAAATGTCTTATAGAAAACTGCAAACTTTAATATTGTGATCAAAATTTTGTTTTTCAATAAATCAGTAGGTATTTAGAAATGGTACAGAAATTATTTATACTTTATCTGATATTTCATGAAATGCCTTGTGGATAATACGTATTTTATTGTGCTTATCTTTAATTAGCTTTTTAGAGTTTGCTTAGGATTTCATATCCACATTTATATGTGAATTTCATTCATGTTTTGTTGACTCCACAAAGACTTTATTTCCCTTTTTTAGAATTTGTATATAAATAATTTTTTAATAAACTTTGAAAAATATTGAAGATAAATGTATGCCCTTATTCTTTTATTACAGAATTGTCCTGTTACTTAAGATAACCTGCTAGAACCATAATTCTTTTCTATTTAAACTTTCAAAATGTATCTGGAGTTTATTAATTGGTTAGTTTTAACCATTCAGTCATGTCCGACTCTTGGTGACTTTATAGGCAAGTGTTCTCCATGCTACCCTGTCCAGCATAACTTCTTTCAGTTGTTGGATTATTTTTTTTTGTTTACATTTATATCCCGCCCTTCTCCGAAGACTCAGGGCGGCTTACAGTGTATAAGGCAATAGTCTCATTCTATTTGTATATTTTTTACAAAGTCAACTTATTGCCCCCCCAACAATCTGGGTCCTCATTTTACCTACCTTATAAAGGATGGAAGGCTGAGTCAACCTTGGGCCGGGCTTGAACCTGCAGTAATTGCAGGCTACTGTGTTCTAATAACAGGCTTCTTAACAGCCTGAGCTATCCCGACCCCTAATGATCCCTGTTCATCTTTGTATCATCTTTGATGGTACCAAGCCAACGAGTTCTTTGCTTACCCCTTTCTCCTGATCCACTAATGTCATAAGGTAGTCATTGCCAAAGGAAGGGATGCATATAATGTTCAATAAACCATTAATTACTCATCTATTTTTAATGTACTTATCTTATGTAATAAACAATACCTGTCCAGGGACAACTGCTCTGGAAAATAGCTTGTTTAACTGCACCAATTCATTAGGCGTAGTATCAAACTTCAAGGCCACAGTATTCAAAGAATCTCTTGACTCCACCTGTTTAGAGAACATAAATGCAATTAAGTGATATGTAGCCAAGTCTTCCCTACATTCTTGAACGTCTAACATTATATTGTACATTTTTAAAAGAAAATAGCAGCCAAGAAAAATGTACAGGCCTACATTTTATTAGTAGAATTGAAATACAGTAAAACAATAATTCAGTTGTTCTGAATAATCTGGAGTTGAATAAATTTCGAAGATAAAAAGACTAACTAACCAAATATTTGAGATGCCTACAATTTTATTTGAACAATTTAAGTTACTTAAGAACCATTTCTAATAGAATTGTTTTAAAAAATAAGCTCTTCTAAAAATTATTCAGTAGCATGCAGTTTTTTCAAATTTAAAATATTTTCTTAGCTGCTATACTGGGAATAAAAAGCTGATGTTTCCGATTTGACATACAAATTGTTATAACCATAAAATGGGTATTCCAAAGAAAGAAAGGAGCAGGGAGTAGAACAAAACACTAATCATTATAAAATATGATTAGTTTAGATTAAAATAAAACTTTACCCTCCAACAACAACAACAGTTCATTAAAACAGAATTAATGAATAATTTATCTGGTGATTCCATGTCCCAAGCGCTATAAACTATTTCTGATTTATTTCTAATAAAAAAAATCAAAACAACATTATTTTTTAATGTGCACTGAAGATTTTTAATTAGATTCAGCATACACTAGGGAGAAGCTGAAAGACAACTATCTGTCAAATAGATATCAAAACATTTGAAGCATTTGCTGCTGAGTCATTGAGACTCTAAAGTTTTGCTTATTGTAAACCCCAATCAAGCCAGTCTTTTAAAAATGAATGATATGGACATTGGCCAACATGGTGCTTCCTGAAAACAGACATGTCTGAAACAATGGAAATTATTGTTTCTGTTAATGCTTGAGGAATTTTGGTCAGTTCTCACAACATGACAGAATTCATTTTGAAAAAACAAAACAAAAGAGCGTAACTCACCTGACAGAAATGACAAAATATAAAATATAACAAATATCTAATCAAAGTCTGTCAACTACACTTAATAGAAAGCAATTGTGATTTACAAATTTTAGATTTTAGTAGCCTATAAGGGCAAAGCATTTTATATCCATGTATTTTTTTAAAAACATACAGCTTTAAAAAAAATATTGGGTTTTTAATATTGTCATGAATATGAGCCAGGATGGTGCAGTGGTTAGAGTGCAGTACTGCAGGCTACTTCTGCTGCCTGCCGGCTGCCTGCAATTTGGCAGTTCAAATCTCACCAGGCTCAAGGTTGACTCAGCCTTCTGATGGATGAGCCTGGTGGATAAAATGAGGACCCAGACTGTTGGGGGCAATATGTTGACTCTGAAAACCACTTAGAGAGGGCAGTAAAAGCACTGTGAAGTGGTATATAAGTCTAAGTGATATTGCTATACAATTTCTATTAAAAACAAGCAGCAAAACTGACTTAATACTACTATCCAGCAATACACTCATCATAATCAGAGGAAATTGAATATCTTTAGTTATTGCTAACATATATTTTTCTTATCAGTATTATTAAAGCACTTATACTTTTACTTTGGAATAACTGCAATCTATATTTTTACATTTTAAAATAAATATTTTAAGTAAATAAGGGGCCAACTGGTATTTTTTTAATAGCTGTATTTCATAAACCTTCTGAAAACCACATTTACAAAATAGTGAAGGGTAGGTAACGACTTTACAATAATTAGAGCACCATAAAAGCCAAATAAATAATTGGTAGAGATTTACCACATTGAAAAATAATATCCCTACGTGATAGGAAATATATACTGTGTTTCCCCGAAAATACGACATGTCTTGAAAATAAGGCCAAGACTGATTTTTGGGGTGGGCGTAAATATACGCCCTCCCCTGAAAATAAGTCCTAGTGAAGGGTTGGGCGTGGGCAGCACAGAAGGCAGCCCTTCCCTTACCCGGTCAATTAATGGCAGCTGGGCTCCTTAATGGCAAAATACGAATTAGCTAAGCTTATCGGGAGCTGCCCAAGCGTCTTGGCGCTCGCCCGCCTCCTATCCATCCATCCATCCATCTCCCACACCTGAAAACTCCCACCTCACTCGCAAGAGAGCAGCCACCTGGCACCTCTTGCCACTTGGTGTCCAACCAGCGGACACCCCCCCACTCCGACCAGGCAGAGTGTCACTCACCGACCGAGAGGTATTCCAGGATCACAATGTGGGCAAAGCCAGTGAGCAACAGGTCCTTGAGGAGTACGCGCCGCCGCTGTCCCAGCACTGAGGATGGCTTCCTTTGTGGCTTTCAAACCCCAGCTGGAAGCCGCTGGAAGCAGAAGAGAGGCCGGTCAGGCCAGTCACCTGCTGCCAAGTCTTCGGGAGTTGGGGTAGAGAGTCTTCCGGCAACCAGGGCAGAGAGTCGACGAAGGGTGAAGGGAGCCGCAGTCCCTTATGGGGAGTTCGCGCCACCGCCATTCCAGCACTGAGGATGGCTCCCTCTGCAGCTTCCAAACGCCGGCTGGAAGCGAAGAAGAGGCTGGTTGGGCCAGCCGCCTACTGCCAAGTCTTTTGGGAGCTGGAGTAGCAGCATGGACCTGGAACCACAGAACATTCCTGACCAGCCTCTTGTCCGCTTCCAGCCGGGGTTTGGAAGCTGCAGAGGAAGCCATCCTCAGTCCTAGGTTGGCGGTGGTGCGGATTCCTCAAAGACCTGGTGCTCACCAGCTTCACCCACATCGTGATCCTGGGATATCGCTTGGTCAGTTAGTGGCGCCTGCTTGGTTGGGTGGGGTGGGGTCCGTGGTGGGCACCAACTGGCAAGAGGTGCTGGGCAGCTGCTCTTTTGCGAGCAGGGTCCCGAAGAGCCAGGCAGAGGTACGTGAGGATTATTTTAATACCCACATGAACTCATATATATATATATATATATATATATATATATATATATATATATATATATATATATATATATATATATATATATATATATATATATATATATGTGTGTGTGTGCCAGATTTTCACGGGGTATGGTCTTGAGACTGGGTTCTTGTCCCGTGTAAGGTTACCTTACATGGGACAAGACCCGAATACGCAAGACCCACACACACACACACACACATATGTAGATCTTGGCATATTCAGGTCTTTTCCCGTGTAAGGTTGCGAGTATCTTGGTGACGTTTCGACGAGGTCTCACTCATCATCTTCAGGCTTCAGCTTCGTGCTTCTGGGAGCAATGTGTGATTGCAGCTGTTTCTTCCTTTTTAACTGCTAGTGGGGGTTTGAACTGATTGGGTGGGAACTTGGCTGTGCTCTGATTGGATGGGGGTTTTCTGTGCTCTGATTGGCTGGGGTGTGTCCTGTGTTGGTGGGGGCTTGGTTGTGCTCAGTCTAGTCTGTGCTGCAGGGGATTTGAGCTGGTGAGCTGTATAGCTGTTGTTTGGCTTTGTGGTACATCTTCATAGTGGGTGTCAGTCTGCTGCATGAATGGATTGAGGGGTTTGAAATGGCTAATGTTGCAGCTGCGGTCTGGCTTCTGGTCCTGGTCGGCTTCATGATCAGTGTGGGTTTGGTCTGCTTTCTGGGTGGATGTGTGGTGGTGACATCCTGTGTGGGTGTGGTCCTAGTCTTTTGTTCCTGAGCTTTGGTGTTGTAGCCTCTGGAGTTCTGTGATGTGATGTCCTGAGCAGATGGCTGTGATGCAGCATCCGGGGTTTTGGTTTGGCTCCGAGTCCAAGGTCTTGTCATGTGTTCCTGGCATGTGTCAGCTTGCCTTGTGTGGTGATCAGAGGGGGGCTCAGCAGCCAGTGGTGCCAGCATGGTCTGGCTTCTGGATGGTGGTTGTGTTTCATCTGTGGGATGGGTTTGGGTTTGAATCTGGTGAGGATGATTGGTGGTGGTGTCATGTGTTGTCCTGGGTCCAGTGTCAATTTTCGTGGCTGGGACTTGTTTGTCGACTAAGGCTAGTTTCCAGATGTCTGGTAGGCAGGAGGTGTCATCACATTTGTTCATGCTGTGTGGGCGTTTATCTCAATGGCTTCTCTGATTATTCTGTTTTTAAAGTGTTCAGTTTTGGAGATTAATTTGGTTCCTTCAAAATCAATTTCATGTCCTGTGGTTTTAAGGTGCTGGAAAAGGGAGGTTTTTTCCTTCTTTTCTGACTGTGTTCTTCTGTTCTGCTATATATACACACACACTTTCCATAGATAAAGCCATATTTAGAGTCATTTGATTAGTTATGTATCTGTAAGCTCTACTATATTTCTATATAAGAAATTTAAAATAAACTGAAATTTAAACTCACATGGAAGTAGGACTGCAACATGTTTTGGATTTTATTATTCAGTATTTCTTTCTATAACAGATTAGAATGTACTGTTTTTCTAAATCCTATGATTTATGAATATATTAATGAATAGTGGATAAATCCTACCATATTATACATTTTATATTTCCAAATTCACTGAAAAGAGTTTGATTACTGGCAACTGTGGCTATATTTTTCTCCTACTGCAATAAATCAAAATCTGAGTGTATAATAACTTCATGAACAAGCTTATTATCTGATGATAACTTTACTAACACATACATTATATAGATTTACACTGTAAAATTGACACAAAAGCTCTGCTTGTGTAGTTTAATACACAAGTCATTCAAAGCAATTTTGTTAGAAATGCAAAAGCATGATAGCTCATACCACTCTGTATCAGAGTGCTTATACAAGTAATTCATTTAAAGTGAAGGAACCAATTCACTTCCTAATTACATTTTATGGTTATATACTCATTAGTATCTCTGAAATTCAGCGATGGAAAGCAAAAGAGCAATAGAACTTTAGAGTGAGTAGTTCTGTTTAAACTGTCACAAAAATACTCACAGTACATACATAGAAATAGAATCCTAATAGTCAGCTTTTTACTAAGTTTCATTTCAAACAAATCTTTTCTACTTAAAAATTAAAACACTGAATTGATTTACAGTGGTACAATTTTAAAATTCTGTATCTAAAAACCATAAATATATTCAGACTTTTAGTTTCCCTTAGTAACCAGAAATTTAAGACTGACTATACTTCTGCTTAAGGGTCATTTGAAGAACACACAGGCTCGGAATTCAGTTACTGATGATTAAAAAACAGAACTAGTCCCTGATGTATTAATAGGTCAATGAAACTTAGAACAAAAATATTTGTGTACCACACTGGTAAAATTGGACAAAATTATACTAATCTACACTCAGTGGTTTATTAGCTATTAAAAGCATTAGAAGCAATAAGGGATTTATTGATGACTTCTGAAAGTACAATAAGGCATATATTTTAAAATCAGTGATGTACTATTAATATATAACATCTACAGGAAGACTGGAAAGTTTAACAGAATTACTCCATAATATGTTTGAAAAAATTCAGAATACTATTTATCAATCCCATTAACACAAGTGCCAATCAAAGAAGCCTTGACAGCTATCCAAAACAAATATAACCCCCAAGCACATACTAGATCTGACCAACCACTGCCTATCCAACACATACTTCATCTATAACGGACAAAATACAAACAAATAGAAGGCGCACCCATGGGATCACCCTCTCACCTGTCATTGCCAACCTCTACATGGAACACTTTGAAACCCAAGCAATAGAAAAATCTGATCACAAACCCAAACTCTGGCTCAGATACGAGCGACACCTTCATAATCTGGCCACACGGGAAAGAAAACTTGAAAACTTCCTCACACACCTCAATAGCCTACACCCCAAAATACAGTTCACCATGGAAACAGAAGTTAACAACCAACTTCCTTCCTAGATGTCTTAGTCTACAAGAAACCCAATGGCTCCCTAGGACACACCATCTACCAGAAGAAAACACACACATACCGCTATCTGCATGCACTCTCACACCACCACCCAGCACAGATCAACTCCGTAGCCAAGACACTCATCTCTAGAACAAAATGCTTAGCTGACGAACAACACCTAAAACCGAACTACACACTCTCACAACGTATAACATCCAATGGATTCCAGAGAAATAAGATTACCAAACTAATCCAAAAGAACCCCCACTAAAACCCAAGACAGAGAGCAAGAAAATGGCCCAGCCCTCCTCCCATATATAAAAGGCACCACAGACAGAATCAGCAAGATCCTCCACAAACATAACATCAAGACAGCATTCTGCACAAACCAAACAATATCCACCATCCTAAGAAACCCCAAAGACAAAATTGAGTTAGAAAATCAAGGAGTATATGAAATCCATGCACCGCCTGCCCCACATACATTGGACAAACCAACAGAAGAATAAGTGCATTGAAGAACACACAGGCTCGGAATTCAGTTACTGATGATTAAAAAACAGAACTAGTCCCTGATGTATTAATAGGTCAATGAAACTTAGAACAAAAATATTTGTGTACCACACTGGTAAAATTGGACAAAATTATACTAATCTACACTCAGTGGTTTATTAGCTATTAAAAGCATTAGAAGCAATAAGGGATTTATTGATGACTTCTGAAAGTACAATAAGGCATATATTTTAAAATCAGTGATGTACTATTAATATATAACATCTACAGGAAGACTGGAAAGTTTAACAGAATAATCAGAGAAGCCATCGAGATAGAAACGCCCACACAGCATGAACAACGAGATGATACCTCCGCCTACCAGCCATTTGAAACCTGCCCTTATTGACAAGCGTGTCCCTAACACGAGGAATGACACCAGACCCACACTCACGAGGTCCACAGGATGTCACCACACATCCACCCAGAAAGCACACCCAAACCCACACTGATCAGGAAGCACGACCAAGGACCAGAAGCCAGACCGCAGCTGCAACATTAGCCACTTCAAACCTCCAATCCATACATGCAGCAGACTGACACCACCACGAAGATGTAGCACGACCACGAACACGAAGCCAAACAGCAGCAGTGCAGCTCACCAGCTCAAAAACCCCTGCCCCACAGATTAGACTGAGCACAACCAAGCCCCCACCAACACAGGACACACCCCAGCCAATCAGAGCACAGAAAACCCCAGCCAATCAGAGCACAGCCAAGCTCCCACCAATCAGTTCAAACCCCACTAGCAGTTAAAGGAAGAAACAGCTGCGATCACATTGCTCCCAGCACGGCTGAAGCCTGAAGATGACGACGAGACTGTCGAACGTCGCCAAGACACTTCCAATTTTACACGGAGAAAACCCCAACCAAGACCTATATACAAACACCGTGAAAACCTCAGAAAACAAATATATATATATATATATATATATATATATATATATATATATATATATATATATATATATATATATATATATATATATATATATATATTTGTTTTCTGAGGTTTTCACGGTGTTGTATAGGTCTTGGTTGTCTGGTTTTCTCCGTGTAAGATTGGAAGTGTGGCGACGCTTCGAAGTCTCATTCGTCATCTTCAGGCTTCAGCTTCGTGTTTCTGGGAGCAATGTGATCGCAGCTGTTTCTTCCTTTAACTGCTAGTGGGGTTTGAACTGATTGGGTGGGAGCTATTGTGCTCTGATTGGATGGGGGTTTTCTGTGCTCTGATTGGCTGGGGTGTGTCCTGTGTTGGTGGGGGCTTAGTGCTCAGTCTAGTCTGTGCTGCAGGGGATTTGAGCTGGTGAGCTGTATAGCTGTTGTTTGGCTTTGTGGTACATCTTCATAGTGGGTCAGTCTGCTGCATGAATGGATTGAGGGGTTTGAAATGGCTAATGTTGCAGCTGCGGTCTGGCTTCTGGTCCTTGGTCGGCTTCATGATCAGTGTGGGTTTGGTCTGCTTTCTGGGTGGATGTGTGGTGACATCCTGTGTGACCTTGTGAGTGTGGGTCTGTGTCATTCCTCGTGTTAGGGACTCGTTTGTCAATAAGGGCGGGTTTCCAAATGGCTGGTAGGCGGAGGTGTCATCTCGTTTGTTCATGCTGTGTGGGCGTTTATCTCAATGGCTTCTCTGATTATTCTGTTTTTAAAGTGTTCAGTTTTGGCGATAGTTCTGGTCTTTAAATTCAATATCATGTCCTGTGACTTTAAAATGTTGGACCAGGAAGAAGTTGGTTCCTCTTTTTGAATGAGTTCTTGTGTTCTTCAATGCGTGCACTTATTCTTCTGTTGGTTTGTCCAATGTATGTGGTGGGGCAGGCGGTGCATGGATTTCATATACTCCTTGATTTTCTAACTCAATTTTGTCTTTGGGGTTTCTTAGGATGGTGGATATTTTTCTGTTTGTGCAGAATGCTGTCTTGATGTTGTGTTTGTGGAGGATCTTGCTGATTCTGTCTGTGGTGCCTTTTATAAATCACAAGCTGATATATGAAAGGTCTACAGTATTTCACAAAGCAATGTACAAATATGCATTATAGTTTTATTTAATATTAAAGATATTAACATTCAAGATAACAACAATGCTGTCCAATGTTAACATCCACATCAACCTTTCAAACTATTTGAAAACAGAAATAGATTTGCCTCAGTTCTGATCAGATCAATTTCATACTCAATTTGACTACTTTTCAGGAATGCGCCTGGGAAAAATAAGAAATTCTCTCTCTCTCTCTCTCTCACACACACACACACACAAACAACTAAATAGACTAAAGCCTATATAGTAGCCAAGAAAGAAATATTTCAAGTACATAAATTAAACCGATTATCATTTGAAATAAAGCTTTGCTTATAAGATCAATTTGGTTTTTCGCCTTTAGGCAAATTCAGAATTCAGAAGTATTTATTTTGGAAAGTTATGTTAAAACTCTTGACTTTTATTCAGTTCACCATAGAAAGCGATGAAAGTGGTCAGAGGAAGGAAAAAGAGACACAAAGGCAGAATATGGACTGAGTTATATCTAGTACAGATTGGAGAATTGATATGCTTTTACTTTATGCTTTTACTGACGTGAGGAAAATCTACAGAGAAAAATATGTTGTATATTGTTGAGTCCTTAGGTCAAAGGAAGAAAAGGATGGAAAAAAAAGGAAGCAAAACTTGATATAGGCAAGATGAAAACTAGAGAGAAAACTAGAGAGGGAAGGAAAAACCCATGCATTTCAGCCACTTAGTCATTCCTGTTTTAAGCAGCAGCAGAAGCTTTTCTTATTGGGTAAGAAAAAGGCATTCTCAAGAATAGAGCATTTCCACTACCTAGTTTCTATCACATTTCTCGTCTTTATTACCTTTCCTTGCTGGAAGGAGAAAAGTGAATGTGAATGCAATTTTGAGTAGTTCTCTGCAAGAGTTATTTTTATGTGAGAATCTTGAATAAATGCAGATGGAAAATTAATTAACTAACTGGGATATATTTTTAAGAGGCACTGAAGAGTTTATTTAGTACTTTTTTTCTTATCCTAACAGTGCCCCTGCTTCATTTTTTTAAGAGGGGAGTGTGACTTCTGCAAGTTATACGCACAGGGACACAATAAAACCTATGCACACATTTTCTAAGGAAGATACTAGATTCTTCTGGAATTGCTAATAATAAATTGACAAGGAGAGAAAGTTAGACATTATAAGGACTTCCTGTCTGTGAAGTTTTTGTTTTCTGTTTTGTCTTTCTTTTGGGGAGATCATCTTAAATTCAGAGAATATCCTCTTCTCCAATAAACACGGTAATTTTAAATGGAAAACTTACTTGGTTTGGGCCATGTCTATTAAATTTCAACGTCTGAAGTGAATTAATTTATATATCATAACTGGCTAAGAATTCTCTAACATTTGTAAGATAGTACAAGTATATCCTTTCCTATTGTCTGAGAACAGAAAAGACAGTCTAAATATTTTGTGGAAGCATATATGCAAGTATCCTTAAAAATATACTATTTATAAAAAGATGACATAACTCCATGGTCCATAGTCAATAAAAATCTATGTGTATCTTCTGTTGTATCTTTCAACTCAGCTACTTTTTTTTTTCATTCGATATTGCAATCATTACTATGATAAAGTGGATGAATGTGGCATGGTAATATATAGCTTTGATAAAGTTGTACGGATAGCCTCTATTCATAGCTAATATCAATTAATTACCAAAATTCTTCTATACCAATAAAAGGAAAATTCTCAAATAATTTAGGCAACACATTATTTTATGTAAGAAACATATTCTGTACCTTATTACTAGTAATGTATTTACAATTGATCTTGAGAAATTTTTCTGTGAAAGCTTCCTCCTCTTCTGACGTGGATGACACAACCCTTGTAGACCGAACACATGGATATGCTGGTATGGCTGTTGTTTCTTTCTTTTGTGCCCCATCTGAATCCTAGAGAAACAAAAACTGCAGTGATGGAACC
Source organism: Ahaetulla prasina (assembly GCF_028640845.1). Lineage (NCBI taxonomy): Eukaryota > Metazoa > Chordata > Lepidosauria > Squamata > Colubridae > Ahaetulla > Ahaetulla prasina. The sequence continues at coordinate 28,603,250 of NC_080541.1, forward strand.
AAAAATAGGATGCGTTTTATAAATGTAGCTTGTCCTTGCCAAACCCTTGTAGTATAACAGAAGTTCAAACAGAGAAGTTCAAGTCAATGATAAAAATGAGTCATTTTAAAACATCACCATATGTATTAGAAATGAATTATACAGACAATATTAAATCACAAGCTGATATATGAAAGGTCTACAGTATTTCACAAAGCAATGTAAAAATATGCATTATAGTTTTATTTAATATTAAAGATATTAACATTCAAGATAACAACAATGCTGTCCAATGTTAACATCCACATCAACCTTTCAAACTATTTGAAAACAGAAATAGATTTGCCTCAGTTCTGATCAGATCAATTTCATACTTCAATTTGACTACTTTTCAGGAATGCGCCCTGGGGAAAAATATTCCAGATATGTGTGTAGGCACACACATACATATACTTACAGCTGTCTTCTCAGCCTCGGCTTCTGAAGATGTAGGTGACAAAGGACTTTCAGGGCTAAGTGAGGGGGAACTCTCCACACTGGAAAGATACTCTGGATCAGGAACATATAAAACCTATAAAAACACATTTTGATTAAATCTGATTTAACAGATGTAGATATTATTAATTTAAAATTAAAACATTATTTGCACATGGCTCATTTATGTCTGCATAAATGTCTTATAGAAAACTGCAAACTTTAATATTGTGATCAAAATTTTGTTTTTCAATAAATCAGTAGTATTTAGAAATGGTACAGAAATTATTTATACTTTATCTGATATTTCATGAAATGCCTTGTGGATAATACATATTTTATTGTGCTTATCTTTAATTAGCTTTTTAGAGTTTGCTTAGGATTTCATATCCACATTTATATGTGAATTTCATTCATGTTATGTTGACTCCACAAAGACTTTATTTCCCTTTTTTAGAATTTGTATATAAATAATGTTTTAATAAACTTTGAAAAATATTGAAGATAAATGTATGCCCTTATTCTTTTATTACAGAATTGTCCTGTTACTTAAGATAATCTGCTAGAACCATAATTCTTTTCTATTTAAACTTTCAAAATGTATCTGGATGTTTATTAATTGGTTAGTTTTAACCATTCAGTCATGTCCGACTCTTGGTGACTTTATAGGCAAGTGTTCTCCATGCTACCCTGTCCAGCATAACTTCTTTCAGTTGTTGGATGTTTATTTTTTTTTTGTTTACATTTATATCCCGCCCTTCTCCGAAGACTCAGGGCGGCTTACAGTGTATAAGGCAATAGTCTCATTCTATTTGTATATTTTTTACAAAGTCAACTTATTGCCCCCCCAACAATCTGGGTCCTCATTTTACCTACCTTATAAAGGATGGAAGGCTGAGTCAACCTTGGGCCGGGCTTGAACCTGCAGTAATTGCAGGCTACTGTGTTCTAATAACAGGCTTCTTAACAGCCTGAGCTATCCCGACCCCTAATGATCCCTGTTCATCTTTGTATCATCTTTGATGGTACCAAGCCAACGAGTTCTTTGCTTACCCCTTTCTCCTGATCCACTAATGTCATAAGGTAGTCATTGCCAAAGGAAGGGATGCATATAATGTTCAATAAACCATTAATTACTCATCTATTTTTAATGTACTTATCTTATGTAATAAACAATACCTGTCCAGGGACAACTGCTCTGGAAAATAGCTTGTTTAACTGCACCAATTCATTAGGCGTAGTATCAAACTTCAAGGCCACAGTATTCAAAGAATCTCTTGACTCCACCTGTTTAGAGAACATAAATGCAATTAAGTGATATGTAGCCAAGTCTTCCCTACATTCTTGAACGTCTAACATTATATTGTACATTTTTAAAAGAAAATAGCAGCCAAGAAAAATGTACAGGCCTACATTTTATTAGTAGAATTGAAATACAGTAAAACAATAATTCAGTTGTTCTGAATAATCTGGAGTTGAATAAATTTCGAAGATAAAAAGACTAACTAACCAAATATTTGAGATGCCTACAATTTTATTTGAACAATTTAAGTTACTTAAGAACCATTTCTAATAGAATTGTTTTAAAAATAAGCTCTTCTAAAATTAATCAGTAGCATGCAGTTTTTCAAATTTAAAATATTTTCTTAGCTGCTATACTGGGAATAAAAAGCTGATGTTTCGATTTGACATACAAATTGTTATAACCATAAAATGGGTATTCCAAAGAAAGAAAGGAGCAGGAGAACAAAACACTAATCATTATAAAATATGATTAGTTTAGATTAAAATAAAACTTTACCCTCCAACAACAACAACAGTTCATTAAAACAGAATTAATGAATAATTTATCTGGTGATTCCATGTCCCAAGCGCTATAAACTATTTCTGATTTATTTCTAATAAAAAAATCAAAACAACATTATTTTTTAATGTGCACTGAAGATTTTTAATTAGATTCAGCATACACTAGGGAGAAGCTGAAAGACAACTATCTGTCAAATAGATATCAAAACATTTGAAGCATTTGCTGCTGAGTCATTGAGACTCTAAAGTTTTGCTTATTGTAAACACCAATCAAGCCAGTCTTTTAAAAATGAATGATATGGACATTGGCCAACATGGTGCTTCCTGAAAACAGACATGTCTGAAACAATGGAAATTATTGTTTCTGTTAATGCTTGAGGAATTTTGGTCAGTTCTCACAACATGACAGAATTCATTTTGAAAAAACAAAACAAAAGAGCGTAACTCACCTGACAGAAATGACAAAATATAAAATATAACAAATATCTAATCAAAGTCTGTCAACTACACTTAATAGAAAGCAATTGTGATTTACAAATTTTAGATTTTAGTAGCCTATAAGGGCAAAGCATTTTATATCCATGTATTTTTTTAAAAACATACAGCTTTAAAAAAAATATTGGGTTTTTAATATTGTCATGAATATGAGCCAGGATGGTGCAGTGGTTAGAGTGCAGTACTGCAGGCTACTTCTGCTGCCTGCCGGCTGCCTGCAATTTGGCAGTTCAAATCTCACCAGGCTCAAGGTTGACTCAGCCTTCTGATGGATGAGCCTGGTGGATAAAATGAGGACCCAGACTGTTGGGGCAATATGTTGACTCTGAAAACCACTTAGAGAGGGCAGTAAAAGCACTGTGAAGTGGTATATAAGTCTAAGTGATATTGCTATACAATTTCTATTAAAAACAAGCAGCAAAACTGACTTAATACTACTATCCAGCAATACACTCATCATAATCAGAGGAAATTGAATATCTTTAGTTATTGCTAACATATATTTTTCTTATCAGTATTATTAAAGCACTTATACTTTTACTTTGGAATAACTGCAATCTATATTTTTACATTTTAAAATAAATATTTTAAGTAAATAAGGGGCCAACTGGTATTTTTTTAATAGCTGTATTTCATAAACCTTCTGAAAACCACATTTACAAAATAGTGAAGGGTAGGTAACGACTTTACAATAATTAGAGCACCATAAAAGCCAAATAAATAATTGGCAGAGATTTACCACATTGAAAAATAATATCCCTACGTGATAGGAAATATATACTGTGTTTCCCCGAAAATACGACATGTCCTGAAAATAAGGCCAAGACTGATTTTTGGGGTGGGCATAAATATACGCCCTCCCCTGAAAATAAGTCCTAGTGAAGGGTTGGGCGTGGACAGCACAGAAGGCAGCCCTTCCCTTACCCGGTCAATTAATGACAGCTGGGCTCCTTAATGGCAAAACACAAATTAGCTAAGCTTATCGGGAGCTGCCCAAGCGTTCTTGGCGCTCGCCCGCCTCCTATCCATCCATCCATCCATCTCCCACACCTGAAAACTCCCACCTCACTCGCAAGAGAGCAGCCACCTGGCACCTCTTGCCACTTGGTGTCCAACCAGCGGACACCCCCCCACTCCGACCAGGCAGAGTGTCACTCACCGACCGAGAGGTATTCCAGGATCACAATGTGGGCAAAGCCAGTGAGCAACAGGTCCTTGAGGAGTACGCGCCGCCGCTGTCCCAGCACTGAGGATGGCTTCCTTTGTGGCTTTCAAACCCCAGCTGGAAGCCATTGGAAGCAGAAGAGAGGCCGGTCAGGCCAGCCACCTGCTGCCAAGTCTTCGGGAGTTGGGGTAGAGAGTCTTCCGGCAACCAGGGCAGAGAGTCGACGAAGGGTGAAGGGAGCCGCAGTCCCTTATGGGGAGTTCGCGCCACCGCCATTCCAGCACTGAGGATGGCTTCCTCTGCAGCTTCCAAACGCCGGCTGGAAGCGAAGAAGAGGCTGGTTGGGCCAGCCGCCTACTGCCAAGTCTTTTGGGAGCTGGAGTAGCAGCATGGACCTGGAACCACAGAACATTCCTGACCAGCCTCTTGTCCGCTTCCAGCCGGGGTTTGGAAGCTGCAGAGGAAGCCATCCTCAGTCCTAGGTTGGCGGTGGTGCGGATTCCTCAAAGACCTGGTGCTCACCAGCTTCACCCACATCGTGATCCTGGGATATCGCTTGGTCAGTAAGTGGCGCTCTGCTTGGTTGGGTGGGGGTGGGGGTCCGGTGGGTGGGCACCAACTGGCAAGAGGTGCTGGGCAGCTGCTCTTTTGCGAGCAGGGTCCCGAAGAACCAGGCAGAGGTACATGAGGATTATTTTAATACCCACATGAACTCATATATATATATATATATATATATATATATATATATATATATATATATATATATATATATATATATATATATATATATATATGTGTGTGTGTGTGTTTTCGTAGATTTTCACGGGTATAGGTATGTAGGTCTTGGCGTATTCGGGTCTTGTCCCGTGTAAGGTTACCTTACATGGGACAAGACCCGAATACGCCAAGACCTACACACACACACACACACACACATATGTAGATCTTGGCATATTCAGGTCTTTTCCCATGTAAGGTTGAGAGTATCTTGGCGACATTTCGACGAGGTCTCACTCATCATCTTCAGGCTGGTGCTTTCGGCTTTGTGCTTGTGCGAGCAAAGCATGGTCGGAGCTGCCGTCTCTCTATAAATACTGGTGGGGAAGTGGGGAGTGTTGCTCTAAGTGGATTGGTTGGCTGTGTGGTTGCATTTTGATTGGTAGATGGAGTTGGTATTTGCAGATTAGTCGGCTGTTTTGTAGCATCCTGTGTGGGTGTGGTCCTAGTTGTGTGCCCACTAGTCTTTTGTGTTGTAACGACATGGTTATGGGCTTCCTGGAAACATCCTGAGTTCTGGGAATGAGATCTCCTGTAGTGGTAATGGGCTTCCTGGAAATGTCCTGAGTTCTGGGAACGTGACCTCCTGAGTCACATTCGCAGGATGCAACAGCCAATGGTGCCAGCATGGTCTGGCTTCTGGATGGTGGTTGTGTTTCGTCTATGGGATGGGTTTGGGTTTGAATCTGGTGAGGGTGATTGGTGGTGGTGTCATGTGTTATCCTGGGTCCAATGTCAATTTTCGTGGCTGGGACTTGTTTGCTGACTAAGGCTAGTTTCCAGATGTCTGGTAGGTGGGAGGTGTCGTCATGTTTGTTCATGTTCTGGGGGTGTTTCTCTATTTCAATGGCTTCCATAATTATTCTCTTGTTGTAGTGTTCAGTTTTGGAGATTAATTTGGTTCCTTCAAAATCAATTTCATGTCCTGTGGTTTTAAGGTGCTGGAAAAGGGACGTTTTTTCCTTCTTTTCTGACTGTGTTCTTCTGTTCTGCTATATATACACACACACTTTCCATAGATAAAGCCATATTTAGAGTCATTTGATTAGTTATGTATCTGTAAGCTCTACTATATTTCTATATAAGAAATTTAAAATAAACTGAAATTTAAACTCACATGGAAGTAGGACTGCAACATGTTTTGGATTTTATTATTCAGTATTTCTTTCTATAACAGATTAGAATGTACTGTTTTTCTAAATCCTATGATTTATGAATATATTAATGAATAGTGGATAAATCCTACCATATTATACATTTTTCATAGACTCTCAACTATTTTTTTTTAAAAAACGATAGATTAAAAATCTGATCATTGCTCAAGTTTCTAAGTACCAGAATACTGATGTGTCTTGCTTTTTATAAACAATTATAATTGTGATTAGCAATTATTTAAAGCAGTTCATCAAGTTAATCACAATGCTTACCACAGGAAATATATTCTATTTTTGGAGTCAACAAGCCAGAATTTTTCAGGATTAGAGGGGTATTATGAGTGTGTGTCATCTACAGCATTTTTTCCAAAAAGTTGTTTCCTCTTTTCTAATATTTTCAAATAATTTTTCCAAAGGAAAATATTGTACACAATTTAATAGAAAAGTAAGTTTTCCAAGTATTGCATGCATTTATCAGGGAGGATTTCTAAGAAGTTAAACTTCTATGCAAACAGAATTTTTCATGAGAAGGAATAAATACATGGAAGAAATCTTTATACATTTTTATATTTCCAAATTTATTTTAAAACTTTGAGAATTATTGAGAATCGGGAATAAAATAAAATAGAAATCTAAACAAATCAGGTCACAAATATGTAACAAACAATAAGAAAATTGAAGTCCTGATACACTATGTAATAATGACAAGTTATTAGTTATTTTGAGATAGAAGTGGAAAAATTAAATGAAACATTTCCGTCTCTTTAATACCCTGACCCAAACACTTTAAGGCTAACGAACCTAGCAATAGCAAGTCTTACCAACATTATTTTCAATTGCTTGTAAAAGTAATTAGAGATCATTTTGTAGTATGCACTCTGAAAACTGTAAATTTTCTTGGTACAATGGTACAAATTACTTAAATTATTTCATATTTGTGTCAACTGATCATTTCCAAATTCACTGAAAAGAGTTTGATTACTGGCAACTGTGGCTATATTTTTCTCCTACTGCAATAAATCAAAATCTGAGTGTATAATAACTTCATGAACAAGCTTATTATCTGATGATAACTTTACTAACACATACATTATATAGATTTACACTGTAAAATTGACACAAAAGCTCTGCTTGTGTAGTTTAATACACAAGTCATTCAAAGCAATTTTGTTAGAAATGCAAAAGCATGATAGCTCATACCACTCTGTATCAGAGTGCTTATACAAGTAATTCATTTAAAGTGAAGGAACCAATTCACTTCCTAATTACATTTTATGGTTATATACTCATTAGTATCTCTGAAATTCAGCGATGGAAAGCAAAAGAGCAATAGAACTTTAGAGTGAGTAGTTCTGTTTAAACTGTCACAAAAATACTCACAGTACATACATAGAAATAGAATCCTAATAGCCAGCTTTTTACTAAGTTTCATTTCAAACAAATCTTTTCTACTTAAAAATTAAAACACTGAATTGATTTACAGTGGTACAACTTGAAAATTCTGTATCTAAAAACCATAAATATATTCAGACTTTTAGTTTCCCTTAGTAACCAGAAATTTAAGACTGACTATACTTCTGCTTAAGGGTCATTTGAAGAACACACAGGTTCGGCATTCAGTTACTGATGATTAAAAAACAGAACTAGTCCCTGATGTATTAATAGGTCAATGAAACTTAGAACAAAAATATTTGTGTACCACACTGGTAAAATTGGACAAAATTATACTAATCTACACTCAGTGGTTTATTAGCTATTAAAAGCATTAGAAGCAATAAGGGATTTATTGATGACTTCTGAAAGTACAATAAGGCATATATTTTAAAATCAGTGATGTACTATTAATATATAACATCTACAGGAAGACTGGAAAGTTTAACAGAATTACTCCATAATATGTTTGAAAAAATTCAGAATACTATTTATCAATCCCATTAACACATTTTCAGTGTATCTTGAAAATTAGGTACCCAAGCAGCAACTTACGATATACTCTATAGTCCCTTTTGGCTTTTGAAAAGACATGCGTCTCCCATCTTTCTTGTCTATAGTCTTCTTCTGGCCGGTATCTGAAAAAAATAGAGGTAAAGCACGCATTATTACTTCATCTTTTTCTCATCTCAGGATTGTCACACACATTGTCAACTACAACATCACTTCCAGACATGTAATTCACCAGTTAAATAGCTATCAGCCAGTGAGTCTATGCTCAGCCTAAGACAACTACCTATCAGAACAGACTTCATTCCTCTAAATTTATTACATTTAAGTGTTAGAAATGCCTTAGCTTTATCAATATGTGCAAGCCTTCCAAAGTATTATTAAATCACAAGAAACTAGATGAAAAGTTTTTTCAATATAGGGCAAGGTTATAACAGTTCTCTAACATATTTAATTAGATTTTCATTACATATAGCTTGCCTGTCATCTGCAGTAAATTAAAATCAGCTTCAGAGATTAATCCTTAACTTTAGATACAGTTTTTCAAACACAGCTGTGTAGCACTTTAATGGCAATTTTTTGTTTTCTATTGTTAAACATTTAAAAAGATTTAAGAAGTGGAAAATCACTCAGAGTTGCTGGGAAGCATGTTCCATTCGGGATTACCATTTTGACTTGTGAACTCTGTTCAGAAATTCACATTTTCTCACTGATCAAAAATTAAGCAAACTTTATCTGATCAAGTTCTGTTCTTCAATTTATAAGAAACTAAACTCCATAACTTCAAGAAATGCAAAGAGTTTTATAAATGGTGCACAAAGAGACTAAAAAGAGAAAACAGGGAGAAAAAGAGTCTAACCCTTTTTTTTCTATTTGCTCCTCGTCTCAGAACATATTTAATTTTAGATATTGAAATGGCCATGCTTTAAAATTGGAGTGGATAAGTTGGAAAAGACATATAGTCTCCAAGATGTCTATGGAGATTATAAGTCATCCAGATCATGGTTGTACCACAGGTGCTTTTTCAAGAAGCAACTGGATTTGTTTTTCTTTGAAGACATTCTACTTCTCACCCAAGAAGCTTCTTCAGCTCTAGGCTCAGTTATTCTTGTGGTTTATTATTTGTATGTCCTATTCCATTATTAAGATCTCAGCTGGTTTCATTTGTAAATCCAATATGGTATCTTTTTCCATATCACTCTTATATCGTAGCATTTACATTTTCATTTCTACATCTTTTTCCATATCACTTTTACACTTTGGCATTTTTTAAAAACCAAATCTACATTTAATCAGTTTTAGTTTTATCCAATAAAATCTGTTATTCTTCTGTATCCTCTGTTACAGTATTAGACAATAGTGAAAGTAATTTGGGGATTTGTTTCACAATAGCCTTTTTTTTTTTTAATTACCGAAGAGTATTGTTCCATATATTAATGGATTTGTTCTCCTTTAATTGTAATTCTTAGTTCTCACTGGTTCTCTCTAATCGGCTTTCAAAGTCCGTTCTTATCGTCTGTTTATTTTCCAATCAGCAAAACTTTCCCATGGGAATATTTCCTATAGTTAATTTCAAACTTTATATTGTTATAAAACTTTAGCCTTTCAAGTCTATCTAGCTCCTTAACTTTTCAAAGTCAATATCCTAGTCCCTCATTTGCTGTATTCCAGAAATTAATGTTGCTTTAAAAAACCCTGAAGCTTTCGTAAAATATCTTTCATTCAGGATAGGAGGAAATTCTCCCAGTGTAATAAACCTTTTCACTTGGAAAGTTCTTAACATCTAGAACATCAATAACAAGCATCTTCCTAAAGCAGTTATAACAGGAAATGGGCGACCCAGAGTTTTTTTTTAAAGCTCTGAACTGTAGCTGAAGCAGGATGTTTTTCCCCTGATTCCTATAACTCTCAAACTATTTTACGATATCTTCACAGAGAGATTTTGTACAGGGCAATTTTGTGGGTGACCCTGGCTCTCCTTGATCTGGAAAGAATTTATGAGAAGCCAATCCATGCACTAGCTCCTTTTGTTTGCCATGATTGTTGGCTCCACAAAAGTTGAGCCTTCTTCATATGCCATTTCTCTTTCCATGCCATTTCTCTATGCCATATATAATGGCATATTCCTCATATGCCATTTCTATGCTGCAGGATTCTAAATGCATTAGAATGTAACATTGTATGCATTCCAACTTAATGTTGGTAGCATGTGAAATTAGTGTTGCATGATAGAATACATACAGTGTTAAGTCTTATTTTTTTTAGTATTGGTACCTAGACTGACCCGTTCCAAACAGACCACTGTAACATTTTCCAGACTTGATTTAGTTTGAACCTTTACTGATTTTTTTTTTGCTGCTACTTGCCATATTGCTGAGGATATTCTATCAATTCCTATTTCTGAAGATACTTCATCAATTCCTCTAGCCTTCCAACTTGGTAATGACCAAGTGTTAACCAAGCTATATTTTCTAATATTAGAGGTTCATGTACACAGGAAATAACTTCTAGGGTATCTGGGATATTGATATTCCTATCATATAGAATTTCAAAAACTCCGTCCATCTTTGATTTTCCAGAGGTTGATCTTTACCGCTTGATCTTTTAGAAAACACCTTCTGTGTGTGTGTTCCCAATTAGGAATGATGTCATTCAACAGAACTATCAGTTCCTCCAAAACTATTAACAGGCTGAAGTAAACTTATCAGAGACAATCATTTAAAATGTTCTATTTACTAGATCTATGTATTTAGAGAATTTGACTTCCTCCATTACAAATTATTTTGCATGGAGATACAACCTGAAAATTAAGATTTGAGTATACAGAATTCAGAATTAAGCTATATAATTTTCTTGAATAAAGGATACTTTAAATATTATCCTTTTATGCATCTGAAATGAAACTCCATTATTTGGGCCTATGTTTCAAAAATTAATTTAAGAATCTTATTATTATTCTGAAGTATTAAATTATATATTTACAATGGAGTAGTTTTTATCTAATTTTTTTACAATTTTCACAATTAATGGGAAAAATCTATGGACAGGATCTAAATAACTTCTTAGGCTTATATAATGAACTTGTACTGTACCACTTTTTAAAAAATGTTTTATTGCAACAAGTGACTCCAAACAAGCCTGTTTTGAAAGACATATAATTTTAAAATGATTTGCTCTGTAGTGAGAGCACTATAAAAAGAAATAAATTAAAACCCAGAGCTCCTGTACTGGTCCTCTTTTATGCTAGCAATGTACTTTTTCTTTAAGTATCTTTATTTAAAAACTAAATTCACACTGTACAAGGAATTGCAACATATGAAATGAATAAGAACAATTTGCTACCAACTAAAGCATTAGCACAGAATGTATTCCAGAATATTATACAAGAATTCCCTATCTTGCATTTTATTTTCTACTATTGGTTGCTTAATAATAACTTCTTAGTGTAAATTTAGATTCAAAGGACATTATAAAACCAGCATTTTTTATAATTACTATAGCTTTTAACCAGCATAACAATATCATAGAAAATAAAATAAATTTTAGAATACCAGCCATTGATGGCTCAGGGCCTGATTACCTGGATTGTCCATCTCCAATAATTTCTCCCCTCCTAGTACAGTCAAGCAAAATAGATATCTTCAACAATGTTACCTTGTAGGACTGAGAAAGCAAGTGTGCCTCTATTCTCTGGAACAACACCCCTCTCTCTCCAGAAACCCTCATTCACCTGGGGTTTTGGAAGGCCCTTTAAGATCTGATCATGTCCTGGCAAGGAGGGACGGGGCTGTCATACTTTTATTGGTATGCTTCCTTTTGAGTAAGGCTGCCATGTCATCATATGGCCAGCATGAAAATACAGAAACACAGTAATCTTTCCGCCAAAGCCATACCTATTTATTTGCATATTTTCCAACATTTTATTTGCATATTTTCCAACATTTGCATATTTTCCAACTGCTGTAACATCTGAACTGCTATTTATTTAAGCTATGAATAGAAAGAACTCTACAGGATTTCAAACTACAATTTGATAATTTCCCCAACTACAAATTAAAAATAACAACAAAGCTTCTGTAATATTTAAATAAAACAAAGTTTGTTCATTACACAATATTGAAGTTAATTAAAAACTAAAGATTTTAACTAAAATCAAAAGATTATCACTAATAGTCTGGCTTGTTAAAGAGTAAATCAGTTGACTGTAGTTAAATTCTATTCCCAGTCATTCTCATATCAAGACATCTACTGTATACTGAAGCATAGCCATGCTAAACAGGATTTTTTTTGGGGGGGGGCCCTCACCCCTCACATACAAATTACCGTAATATAGTTTTTAAGGGTCGTGCAAAGTAAATTAAAATTAAAATACAAGAACATTAAATTTACTTTTGAATAGTTGGGTAATTCTAAACTAAACAAATGAATTACTTTTGTAGCTTTATCAACTATTTTATTTTAATATTATTCTTATTTAATCTTAAACATATTAAAGTACATAATAGAAAATAATCCCTGAGATTCTATCCTAATGTAACATTGGATTCAATAATACATGGACATTTTATATTATGAAATTTTATTATCACTCACTTGGACAAAAAGCCTGTTAACTTTTAACATATCTAGTAACACCTTTGCTTAAAAATAATTTTCCCCAAGGCAAAACTTATGAATACAAAATCTTTATGAATACACTGCTTGCACAAACAAAGAGACACATGACGTTTTCTGTTCAGACAAAGCTGGGGCTACACAGACTGTTATGTAGCAAACACAGAAACAGGCAATACATGGCCCATAAGAAGAAAACGTGATTACAATTACTTTAATTCAAAACAAAACCACAAAAGGAGAAACTAAAGTTCTGGACCCATGCATTAGTGACTTCCTTGCTTCACTGACATACCTCCTGTAGTTTCTTCAATCAAAGCAAAGTATTCCTAAGCAAACAGCCTATCCCAATTAATAATTCAATCTAGGTTTAAAGTGCCTATCCAACCTTAGAATTAACATATTTACACTATTCTAATCTACAGCCCACTGGTTACAAGCTACAGTTACTAGTCATTATGCTTCCTCTGTCATGTGGCCAGCCCTCTGCAATAGTATTTCTTCAACGATCTTGATATTTTTGTCAGGCATTAAAAACTTGGATATTTGCTCCAAGCCTTTGATCAGGTTGACAGATAAATCCATGTAAGATTTTGTTCAGAAAATTTTTGTTCTATTTCTGTTTTTATATGCATGGACTGTGATGCATTATTTATCTTTATTATTTGGTGTTGATTATATACAGTATCCAGATTCAAGTGGAATCAGTTTGTTTAAACCTATATACATAATAAATAAAAAATAATACATTCACATATGGTAATGTAAAACAAACCAGATTACAGCATGTGTTTAAACTGCTTGTTAACATTTTTATTGTTGTTGTTTTTATTTTTCTAGTGATTTTGTACATCACTTTGTTTTTCTACACCACTCCGAGCCACACATATAATAAACCATATTTTGAGTTAATGTAATGTGTAAACTGCAGTAATAGGAACAAGGCTACTATGGCTTGTTTAATAAACTAAGATGTGATATGTAGATCCAGAAATTACTATTCAGTAGAATTCAAAAGAAAAGACAGAGAAAGAAAGTACAATTCCCACACTGAGAATCTCTCAAGGACAGTGATGATATTCATTTTCCCTGCTGTATCAAAGAAAAAGAACTGGAAAAAAGCTACCAAAGTTTTCTGGCAGGAATAGTCCAAAACGACAGTGTATTTTAAAGTGTGATCCTAGTTCCTCTGAACCCCAGGACCTTCTCAAGGTGCTTCAAAATCAAAATTATCTGCCAGTCTACCTTAAAAAAAATAATACACCATATTAAAATCCCAGTTGTGAGAAGCAATAGGGCTGCAAACGTGTCCATTTTAATTTTTAATCTGGTAAATATTGATAATTACAAACCATGTAAACAAAAGCTTCCATAATTTTTAAAAGAGAGAAAGAAGTTAAAGAAATACTGCATTAGGCTCTCTTACTTAGCAAATAAAATAAAATAAAGCAAAGCAAAGCAAATGGGTGTCAGCACTAGTGGTGACTTTTTCCCCCCACTCTGGCTTGGGCCTTCTTCCCATGACTACCATTCCTTAAACAAGGAATATCTTGGCATGGCTGGGGAAGATGGGCCACAGAGTAGCAGAGGAGGGAAGGAGGAGAGACAGACTGGAGTGCGGGAGGTTGAAAAACCCCTTTCCAGCCACAAAAGGCCAAATGCAGCACCAGAAAAGAGAAGAGGTTTGGGGATGGGTGGGTGTCCTTAAGTTTTGACCCCAAACTTCAATATGCACTCCTGTGTATCTCCCTTGAGTTCAACCCACTCCCTCATACTCCAGGTCAGGGCTCTCCAACCTTGGCAACTTTAAGCCTGGAGGACTTCAACTCCCAGAATACCCCAGCCAGCAAAGCTGGCTGGGGTATTCTGGGAGTTGAAGTCCTCTAGGCTTAAAGTTGCCAAGGTTGGAGAGGCTGCTCCAGGTCCTTCTCTTTTTCTTCCCTTTTATGTAAACACCTCATAAAACTCTCACACATGCGAAGTCTTTAACGAAACCAGTCCAAATACACCAGAGGCATTTGACCAAAGCTGTAGGGGGAGGGGGAGGCCCAGAGTTTCAGCGCCTGCAACCCGCCTTCTCCGAGTGCCCTCCAAACAACTTTTTAAGGGTCGCGCATTCTGGGAAGTGTAGTCCCACCTGAGCGCGGGACGGACGTTTTCTTTCTCTCTGACTGACCAGGGAAAACCTCTCTCCTCCTCCACCTCCCGCCCGAAACCCGCCGGCCCAGCTGGGGCCAAGTAACTTGCCAAGCGGGAGGCCTTACCGGGCGGCGAGGGCGCCCCGTCGTGTTGGGAATCCTGGAAGTGGACTTGGCGGAGGCTCCCCGCGCCGGGGACGGCGCCCCACAGGCGGTTGGCGGTGCCCCTCAGCAGGCGGCCGCTCTTGCCCGTGAAAGTGGTGAGGTACTCCATGGGGGCTCGGGCACCCGTGCTCCGGAGCTAGGAAGCGGGACGAGTTCGGGGAGCTACCGCGCTGCACGGGCCGTGCGCGACACCCTCATGGTGGACTAGAAGCCGAGCTCGGAGCGGAAACGGAGAGCAGCGCGGCCGGTGGGGTGGGGGGAGGAGGAGAAGAAAAAAAAAGTTAGGCAAAAGTTGGGGCTGACGCCGCCTCAAGTCTCCGGCGCTGAAAGGAACCGAGCGGCGCGGCTTCGGTAGGTGTGGCTGGAAGGAGGCGCGGCGAGGCCTCTGCCCGCCTCCCTCGAGTTTCTCAGCGAAGATCCCCGCAGGGCTGGACGCGCGCGTGGGTGAAGGTGAGGTCTCTTGTACGCGTCTCCCTCAGCTCCACGATCTCTTTCTCTGTCTCTCTCACTCTCACTCTCACTCACGCCCGCACGCCTTCCCCTTAGGAGGTGACGGGACACGTGCGTGGATGAAGGTGAGGACTCTTTGCACCCTCTCGCTCAGCCTCTCATTCTCTCCTTTCTCTCTTCTTCTCTCACACACGCACCACACAAACACGCGCGCGTCCCTCCTCTTAGGAGGTGGTGGTCTTCTCTCCTGGCGCGTATGGCTTGTGAATTTCTGACTGTGCCTGGAGTTGTAGGAATTAAAAAAGGGGATGGGAGGCCACGAATAAATCTTGGGAGTTTATAAGCCAGCAGAGGAAATCTTAAAAAAGTAAATCCTGGAATCCTTCTGTGGAGCTGCTAAGGAAACTACTTCAGTCAGAAGGAGTTGGGAGAAAGCTTTTGACCTCAGCAAAGATAACTGCCCAAATAAAGATGGCACTTTCTCTGCATCACTTTCTGAAATAAAAGGCATACCCAAATAGTAAATTAGGTATTTCCATCGGGATGTATCAGGTCGACTTAAAAGTATCTTTTAAATCATAGACATCCTATGTCTGTGTAGGGAGTATATGTCTCACTTCCACAAAATTCACTACCTTGTAAACTAAAGTTTACATTGCAAGCATAGATAACTGAAAGAAAATATTCAATATGTTCAATTGACATATTAAGGGGCATTTTTGTTATGCTCAGTATGATTATGTAACTGCAGCTTCCTAAGAATGTGATTCTATGTGGTTACTCAAAAGTAAAAGTGAGTTTGGTCAACCTTACTCTAATGTTAAAGTATTGCAACTGAGGCTCAGAAAGAATCCACTGCAGCAGTACTACACAACACACCCAATTTTATCAAAAGATGTCTGCCCACTCAACTCACTACAGCAGAACCAATACAAACTATGAAAAGGTTAACTATATATCAAAACATCCAACAGACTATTAAACATGACATAACATCACCATAGAACACAAATCAATTAAAGCATCTTAAGTAATCAAGAGTTGCCTACAGCATACAATGTGAGAACTGTAACAGCCACTACATAGGACAGACAGAAAACTATCAGAGCACATCCATGAACACCAATGAGCAGACTCAAGATGTGATGAGATTCAAGACATTAATTTCACATCACAAAAACAATCTCAACCATAGTTTCAGCTGGGAATCTGAGCATCCTAGATCAAGTTAAATCCCCAAATGCCAGGGAATTCCTGGATTCTGGCAGTCAGACAGACAGACTAATACAATTGCTTTGGTTTTTCAACTTCACCATGCTATCTCACATTTTATGTAAATTTAGCACATAGCACAAGGCACGTTCACAGCAGGTGGAGACCAAGGCATACAAGCTTTTTGTCGCTTTGTTCCTGTGTACAATTTCTATGCATTTACAAAGATTTGGGGGTTTGCTCTACCTATGCCATTTTGGCTATTTTTCCCCTAATCCCACCCCCAATGGCTCTGGTTCGCAATTAGTTAATCTTTGGCTAATTTCAGGACATAAGTGGAATGGAGGGAATTTCAGGGCTATAGACTAGATTGGAAATACAAAGGAAAAACAATGGCAAGCCACTTAATTAACAGTGAGGCTGCCTTAACAATTATTGTAATACAGAGATTTGCATCATCTTCCAAAACAAAAACCGAAGAATGACAGAGCACAAAATAATGAATGGGGCTAAGAGAAAAACAAGGCAATTTAATTCAAATGTAATTCAAATTGCTACAGTGCATATAATTTTAATTTAAAATTCAAATGAAATTTAAAAGCAGAATATGATTTCCCTCCATATATTTAATATTTTTCTTCTGTCACAATAGTGTTTAAAATTAGGCAGAACATTTGAAGGCCTTGAGGCGATACATGTAGCCTTGGAGTCAAGGTTGTGCACTTCATTATAACTCCTCATAGAAGAAAAGGAGGATTGGGGGTAAATACTAAAGAGTTGTACCAGCAAGCAGTTAGTATCTGGAGAGAAGGAGAAAGTTCAAAGCACAAAGGAAGTTAAGCTCATAAAGGAAGTTAACAGCAACAAAAGAGGATAGGGTTTATATCAGTACCAAAGGAAGGCGGGGAAAGGGGGCAGTTTCACTTCTTGGAAAAATGGTA
Source organism: Ahaetulla prasina (assembly GCF_028640845.1). Taxonomy (NCBI): domain Eukaryota; kingdom Metazoa; phylum Chordata; class Lepidosauria; order Squamata; family Colubridae; genus Ahaetulla; species Ahaetulla prasina. Next base: position 28,620,564 of record NC_080541.1, read on the forward strand.
TGGTGATAATATAATTTCCTTCCCTACAAAGGGGAACTGTGCTGAAATCAGCCCAAGAACAACTGACACGAGAAAGGGGCAGTTCAGAATAAGTTATGAGATGGTTATAGAGCTACCATAACAAAGTTTCAGTCTCAAGGCTATTTTCAGTCACATCTCAGAGTCTTGGATGAACATAAAGTATCATCTTGAAGGCTCCTACTATGTTCTTTGGAAAATGTTAGAATAATAATAATAATAATAATATTTTAATTTGTATACCGCCCTTCTCCCAAAGGACTCAGGGCGGTGCACAGCCAGAATAAAATACAAAGAAAACAGTACATATAATATTAAGAACAACCCCTTAAAAAACTTATTCAATTGGCCAAAAATTTTAAAATACAGTAACACCCTATAAAAATTTACAAAAATTTAAAACCCATAAAGGCAAATTAAAAATTTTAAAATCAAGCCAGTCCAGCTAGACGGAATAAATAGGTTTTAAGTTTGTGGCGGAAGGTCCGAAGGTCGAATAGTTGACGAAGTCCAGGGGGAAGTTCGTTCCACAGGGTAGGAGCCCCCACAGAGAAGGCCCTCCCCCTGGGGGCCGCCAGTCGACATTGCTTGGCTGACGGCACCCTAAGGAATCCCTCTCTGTGAGAACGCACCAGTCGCTGGGAGATAGAAGATGGCAGTAGACGGTCCCGTAAATATCCTGGTCCTAAGCCATGGAGCGCTTTGAAGGTAGTCACCAATACCTTGAAGCGCACCCGGAAGACAACAGGCAGCCAGTGCAGTCTGCGCAGGATGGGTGTTACATGGGAGCTCCGAACCGCTCCCTCTATCACCCGCGCAGCTGCATTCTGGACTAACTGGAGTCTCCGGGTGCTCTTCAAGGGGAGCCCCATGTAGAGAGCATTGCAATAGTCCAAGCGAGAGGTCACGAGAGCATGAGTGACCATGCATAGGGCATCCCGGTCCAGGAAGGGGCGCAACTGGCGAATCAGGTGAACCTGATAAAAAGCTCTCCTGGAGACGGTCGTCAAATGGTCTTCGAAAGACAACCGCCCATCCAGGAGAATGCCCAAGTTGCGCACCCTTTCCATCGGGGCCAATGACTCGCCCCCAACAGTTAGCCGCGGCTGCAGCTCACTGTACCTGGGTGTCGGCATCCACAGCCACTCCGTCTTGGAGGGATTAAGAAAAGGCATGGCTTGGACAAATCAGAATGGGTTTATGCCAAACCAACCCAATATCCTTTTTTTTTAAGAGTGACTAGACAATGGACATAATGCACGTTTATTTCTGCAAAGCATTTGCAATCTCCCAAGAGATTCTAGTAGAGAAGATGACAAAATGTGAGGTGGACTATATTATTAGAAGGATTCAGAACTGGTTGCAGATGACACAAAAATAGGACGATAACAAATAACTTAGAAGAAAGTAAGTTTAGAAAGATCTTATAAACCTGGAATAATGGGCAAAAGCAGCAAATTGAATGTCAGGGAGAAATGCAAAGCCCCTTATTTGGATAGAAAAATCAAAAGTATGAGTATAGGATGGGTTGATATGAGGAATATTTGGGTAGGTTTGTTGATTACAAGTGTGATGCAGTGAGAAGGAAGCAAGGAAGGAAGATGTCATAGGCTACACTCAAATTACAGCCCATTCAAGAGAATTAATTGTATCTCTCTATTTTGCATTGGTCATACCATACCCAGAATATTCTGTGATGTTTTAAGCACTGTGTTTAAGGAATGATGCTGACAACTGGAACATTCAAAAGAATACAACCAAAATGCTAAGAAGCCAGGTAGAAAAAAACTTATGAGGAATGATTGATAATGTTTAGCTTAAAGAAGAAAGAACTGGAAAGAAATGTGAGAGACTTTCAAGTATCTGAAGGACTGTCAAGATGGTGTTCAGTGTTACGCCATAAAATAAGATAAAAACAATATAAATTACAAGGATTATGAATGGGCATCAGGAAGAATTTTCTAACAGAAGGGCTGTTGAAAACAGTGGTGTAGTCTGCTTACCCAGAAGTGTGTTTAAACAGGTTGGATTGCTTATCCAGGGAAATGCTGTACTAGCGGATGTTTTCACTGAGCAGGGAATTGGATTACAATCTTACAACCTATATTCTGTGATTGTATGCTTTATATAATTAGGGGTATCAGACCTACCCTGCCTAAATCTGGATGATAATTAGATGGAAACAAAGAGTTTTGTATCTCTTTCCTGTCATTTTCTGGTATTTTTTTGTTGGTGTTTAAAGCCAAGATCTGATCGCCTTTATACACAGAGCTTTGGTGTGGGAGAATGAACTAATTTGGGCTTGTATGGATCATGCTGCTAGGTGAAAACTCAGCTTTTCCTATACTGCAGTTGGCAGCTGAATACGACTCACCCAAGCAAGAGTTCTCTGTGGCCAATGTGGCTTATTTTAAGGAAAAACTATAAGAAGGAATGCAAATGAGTCAGATTATTCTACAAGATTATTCGTCGTGACTTGGAAATGTTTATAATACAGAATTATTTGAATTATGGGTTCCTTGTAATTCTTTGGATTACAAAAAACCAAACTGAAACAAAGGAATATTGAAACTTTAATCTCTCTATTAATTATTTTTAATTAATCATTATTAATATTATTATCTATTATTATTAATGACTAGGGATGATCAAGATTTTTGTACCTGGGATCAACCATTCATAATCAATTTAAATTATAAGGTATTACAAAGTAGGCTAGCCAAGCCTCCAACTGCAATTTTGATTTTTTATAAAGCTTCTGAGAAAGGCAACATATACCAGCGACTCAAATACTTGATTAAACTGTTGGGCAATCTTTTGTTTTCTCACTTCTTCTTTAGCCATTTTTTCTGTTATCATAATATTTTATTATTAATTTTTAATTAAATTTTTATCACAACTTTGCCTGCCTGCCTATCTGTTTCAAGGCGATTAATATACCTAACACTCCTGCCTCCTGTTTTCCCCACAACAGCCTTGTGAGGTTAGGCTGGGAGAGAGGGGCTGACTTAAAGTCACCCAGCTGACTTTATGCTGAAGGGTTGTCTAGAGCCATGATGGCAAACCAATGGTATGCGTGCCAGAGGTGACACACAGAGCCCTCTCTGTGGGCACATGCATCGTCGCTCCAGCTCAGCCAGCTGGTCATTGAGTTTCTGATGCTCTGGGGTGCATACATACGAGCGGGTATGCGCCTTCTGGTTTGGGTACTCTGTGTCTAAAATGTTCGCCATCACTGGTCTAGAGTCTTCTGGTTTCTAGGCCAGCACCTTAACCACTACAATAACCTGACTTTTTTACTGGTTTGTTTTGAATTGAATTGGTGGAGATTTACAACTCCAACATAAGCTGCCTGGACAGTCCCGTATTCCAGAGCTCTAGTCACAGGACTGGCCATTGCTCATCCTGGAATAGCTCCTCCACCCAGGTGTGCTACGGACCACCAAAATTTTCTCGTGGACCACCTGTGGTCCGTGGACCATCTGTTGGTGACCACTGTCATAGGTCATTCTCTCACTATAATAAAACTGCCAAATATCAATACTAATGAGGAACTTTTAACTTTAAAAGCTACATAAAAAGCATTCTTTTCATCAAGTGCAAGATGTCTTACCAGATAAGAATCTTTTTATTATTTATTTAAATAATACATACTTAATTGTGTAATATTGAGGCCTTTAACAAAAGATTTAGCATGATGAATGGATATCAAGATATTGTAGCCTCCTGCCAGCTCAGTTCAGTTCTGATATTTTAAACATCCTGGCTTAAAATCTCTTAATTCTAAATTGTCATTCTTTTGCACCTAATTTCTACTGACAACTTTCCAAACTGCAGTAAAAATAAAAAATAAATTCACAAGCCTATTTTGTAGTTTTTTTCCATATAACACTCATTCTTTTTAGCTGGACCCCAATATAATTCAACTACTGCTTATCCATAGAGAAATGTCATGATTTTCAAATTGTTTTGGATGTCTAAGAATAATTTTCTTGGTTATTATAAAAGCTCAGGTAGGTTGCCTCCCTATGAATCAGACAATGATTGTATGTTTCTGATATATAACTCAAAATTTCATAGTATACACAGCATTAAAGAAAAGGTTAATTAACTTGTTGGAATATATCAATTTAACATGACGCCATCACAGATAGCTTGAATATATTTGTTAAAGCTCTACAATTAACCTCTAACACAAATTTACAATTTATCCATAATAGAAAAAATAAGACAATGAACAGCAATTCATACAGTTATTAACTTAATAACCATACTTCCTATGCAACACTTGAAGGTACATGTAGACTAAAAGTGGTCCTGGGTATCCTATATGTATCCTATTCTCTCCTATTCTTTCTCTCCATACAAACACGTAAGTCATATATACCCATACATACATACATACATACCATACATACATACATACATACATACATACATACATACATACATACATACATATATATATATATATATATATATATATATATTCTTTTTGAAGGATTTATGTGTGCCTTCAAGTCAGTCTTGACTGTGGGCCTTGGTAATACATGGGCCTTGGTAATATTTTGGGAAATGGTTTGCTTATCTGCTTCTGAAGCTGAGAGAAAGTGAATGGACCAAAGTAAACATCAGCTTTGACAAAATTAACACCAGTCAATTGCAAAAGGAAGAGCTTGCATACTGTGACAATATCTTTAGTATCATCAAACAACAACTGCTTTTGGAATGAGTTGTTAGGTAGATAAAAATGCCAAATCCAAACAGCTGGCTGAACAAACCATAATAATAATTAAGAATGCTAATCCTTATCTTCAGTAGATTCACAGTTAAATCCTGTTGGAACAGGGATCAAAGAAAAGAGAAATCAAAGAAAGAAAAACCATAGGCAAAATTTCCAGACTACTTAATAAACAACTACAGTGTCCAAAAAGTAGTCCAGTTGTCTTCAAGGTCAGATATCTGCTAAATTTCTGTATTATTAAAGAATTTTTGAAAATAGACCAAGATTGAGCAAGGGAATGAATGAATTTATGTATTTTCCAGATACGATTGTTAATCCCTGAATAGGCTGAAATATCATCTTTTCAGGCTCCAGGAATCTTTTCAAAATGGATTGGTCTTCAGAACTTTTGCACAGTATGATATGTGTCTAGAATCTTTTGATTTTACCCAGAAGCAGGTATATCTTACTCCCAGGTCTCAAAATGCTTTCCAATTAATCAGCAATAACTGTCAAGTTGGAAACAATATTACAGGAGGACTCGACAGGGAGAAAAATCAATTTCATCTACCTCCAAGGAATTTGGAGATAGTTCAGGGTACTTTCAAATCCTGCAATTTATCAGAGCCTTGTGCATGATTTGGCAAATTTTATAGACACAATATATAAGTAACAAGATAATAAGACCCCCTCTCTGAGGGAGATGGGCGGTTAAGAAGTTTGATATATAAACAAATAGGAGACGACTTCCGGTATCCAGCGGCAACGGACGTCTGGAAGGCTTCTCCTGCCTCCAGCGCCCGAATCCGGCCGCCGCCGAGGCCCTCAGGGGCCAGGTGTTCCGAAAAGGACACCTGCCGCACGGACGGCTCGCCAGGGGTCTCCCAGCCGACATACAGGACTGTGGGGACCGATGCTGGCGCGTCCTAGGCTCGGCGGGGTTCGGAGGCCACAGGCCGCGGCCATTATTTTGGTCGTCGCCTGGGCCGCTGTGCCCGGTGACACCGGGGCATTGGATTTATAACTGCAGCAGCCTGGTGGTGAACAGGGCACGGAGAAGAATTGAGGAGGAGAAGGGAAGGAATATCGGTAAACGTGAGTGGACTGCTCCGAGTGCGGGGGTTTTCTCCCCTGCGGTTGGAAGGAGCACGAGTTATTCTGGAGAGAGGAGAACTTAAAATAAGAAGATTACGGTTTTGTGGAGCTCTGGAGAGAAGAGGTGATGGAGAAATTTAGGAGGGAAGGTTTGAGGCCCCCTCCTTCTGGGGAACAGTGGTGGCGTCCAGCTTCCGCCTTCACTATGAGAATTTTGATGACATCACTTCCCTTGACTTCCTGGTTGACTAACTGTACTCTGGACTCGTTGCTCCTGTGAGTGCCCCTGGTGGATCCGGAGGAAATTACAAGGATACCGTGCCTGCCTGAGGATTTTGTATTTTTTTTCCTTAATGGCAAAGGTCAGAGACCAACTGCTGGAGAGATGGAGAGAATTTTGGAAAAGTTATCTAATATGGACAAGAAATTGATGAAATAAGAGCAGAAATTGTGACTATCCAAAAGGATTTAAAGGATACTCAACAAGTTTCAGCAGAAAACAAGCAGAAAGTGGAAGGTTTGGAGGGTGAGATGCGGGCAGTGCAGAAAAGAGAGGAGACGACAGGCAATGCTGTGCTTGGACTACAGATGGATAAAATGTCTTATTTCCTTAGGTTTCAAAATTTGGAAGAAGTGGACCAAGAAGACTTGAGAGATGTTGTGACTAAATTGTTGGGAGAATTTCTTGGGAGAGGTGTTGATTTCATGAATTGGGATGTGGATCGAGTTTATAGAGTTAATTCAATATGCACGCACGCATGCAGTTCCCAGAGAGGTTCATGTCAAATTTGTGAGAAGAGAGACGAGAGATGAAATTCTTAGAAAACATAGGAGTGGGGCACTGATTTACAGGGGCAGGAGATAGCCATTCTGAGGCAGATTCCCAGACAGGTACGTGAAAAAGAAAGAAATATTATTTTTGTCAAGCAAATTGTACCAGAAGGAGTGGGCTTCAGATGGCTGATGCCAGAGGATTGATGATTTTCCGGGAGGGCATTACGAAAAAATCAGTACAATTGCGGAGGCTACGGCCTATGTGGAGGAACACAAAGCCTTCCTGGAATCAGATGACCCAGGAATTGAAGAAGGGGAGGTTATAGATCATGGGGCTGAAGCGGCTGCCGCTGTTGCGGCCCTGGAGTTGGGTCAGGCTGAACCCAGAGTTCTGAGATCCAAAACTAGGAAGTGATAAAGATATTTGGGATTGTGTTGGTTTTCCTTATTCTCTTTTGTACGATATTCTGTTTATTCTTGACTCTTCTTTATTACGTATTTAAAATTTGCAAACTTAGCTACTTCGTGTCACCTGCTTGCCTTATGGCTGTTGTATGTGTTAAAAAATTTGAGTAAAATTCTTATTTTAGATAAGAAAAATGAAAATTTACCATACCTGATATGTATTTGTATAAACCTTTTTTGACTAATAAAAACTTTTTGAATAAAAAAAAAAAAATAAAAAAAAAATAAACAAATAAAATAAATTAATTAATGTTGTGAGGTTTCTTCTTATAGCTTTAGAAATAATCCAGACAGGATTCCATGGCAGAAAGTCATGAAGACAAGTCTGCTGAAATGGTTCCCTACTTAGAAGGAACTCTTTAAAAAAAAAACCACCATAAAGCTTCTGTTCAAATCTTAACCATCTGACAGTGACAAGATGGATATCCTTGGGCAAACTTTGCAAACATATTTTGTTCCGATTATTTTCAGAGAAAAAATAATGCATTCTGCTGAAGGAAATATTACTCAAACAAATTCCTGAATAGCAAACAAGAAGCTTTATTCCAAAAAGTCTGTGAGCTAGGATGAAAAAGTAAATAAGCCTTTCGCAAAGTCGATTAAAATAAAGAAATTGGGAGGGGGGTTGCTCTGGGATGCACATCCTTGGCTTTGAGGAAACAAATGTTCCCATAGGCCCCAAAGTGAGCACCTCAGCTATATCTGGAATATGAGACAGTGTAATTGGTATTCATGTGGTAAAAACAATGCTGAAATGAGATTCATTTTTTTAAAAAAAGATGTTAGGTGTAGGGGAGTATTAACATAAAATGTTGGCCTGGATTGGCAGAAGGCGTGTTTTAGGAACAGATCTACAGTGTACTATCTCTGTATGGTTACTATGGCACTAAAAAGAAATATCACAGCTGCTTTCATGAGCTAGTCATGGCAACAGCCATATTTTTTTCTAGTATACCACTGCAGTAGCTGCACAACATTTTGTTTTCAGTGAACATTTGCAGTGGCATCTGACATCCTGTCAAGTGGTGCTAGTGTAGAGATAGTCATCAACTTATAAGAGTTCATTTAGTGGCTGTTCAAAGTTATAATGGCTTTTTAAAAAGTGACTTTCACACTTATAACGGTTGCACATCCCCATGGTGACATGACCAAAATTCAGATGCTTGGCAACTGGCCTGTATTTATGACAGTTGCAGTGTCCCGGGGTCATGTGATCACCTTTGGCAAACTTCTGGTAAGCAAAATCAATGGGGAAGCAAGATCCACTTAATATTAGTAATTTAATTGTAGTGATGCAACAACTGTGGCAAGAAAGGTCCTAAAATGGAGAAAAACTCATTTAATTATATTACTTAGCAATAGAATTTGGGGCTCAATTGTAGTCATAAGTGGAGGACTATCCATATTTAAAAAGCCCTTATTGCCATTTAGGAATAAATTAGGAATAAACAGTTTGTCCCAAAATATTGAAAATACTTCCCTCTCCCTTCGGAATGATTTCCTTGCTCAATTTCACCTACCAAATCGAATTGTAACATTGATTGTGCACCCCAATTCTTCCTAAGTTTGTTGGTTAGTAAATTCTGTAGCTTTTATTAGAATTCTCACTTAAACAAATAGGTAAAGGTAAAGGTTCCCCTTGCACATATATGCTAGTCGTTGCCGATTCTAGGGGGAGATGCTCATCTCTGTTTCAAAGCCGAAGAGCCAGCGCTGTCCGAAGACGTCTCTGTGGTCATGTGGCTGGCATGACTCAACGCCAAAGGCGCACGGAACGCTGTTACCTTCCCACCAAAGGTGGTCCCTATTTTTTCTACTTGCATTTTTATGTGCTTTCGAAACTGCTAGGTTGGCAGAAGCTGGGACAAGTAACGGGAGCTCACCTCGTTACATGGCAGCACTAGGGATTCGAACCGCTGAGCTGCCGACCTTTCGGTCGACATGCTCAATGTCCTAGCCCCTGAGCCACCGCATCCCTTTGTAAGTAAATATATACAGACTTGCAAAATTAAAAGTTTGTTAAAACGGGCAGTATTTTTAGAAAAGCAGATCAAACATACCTTTCACTTGTGAGCAGGACATTGCTGTTGATATCTTCAGAAAAAGAAACAATAAATGCTGAATATATGAATGTTCAGCAGAAGTCGGTTCTTCTTGGTAATTGTTTGGGCTCCAGGCTGCAGACAGAAGTGATTTGCTGCTATTGTATGCTATATGTTCACATGAAGTGCTTTAAAGTGTGGGTGCCTGTTTCCTTTTTAAGAAACAGGCTCTCTAAACTTTAATGATTCAGTCACCTCACTGGACTGACTCCAACATTAGCCACAGGAAACACGTGTGGTTACAGAACAAACTGAATTAGTTACAGTTAGTTCTATAATGCATTAGGGCATCAAACTCTATTGAGATCCATTACTAATATGAACATCTATCTTGAAAAAGCAAAACAGTAGCCTGCTTGTTTTAATAATTCAAGGACACACATCTCAGCATTAATACTAATCTGAAATTCAAACACTGCAGTTTTCCGGAGATTCACTAAACTGAATGCAGATCAGGGAGAAAGTATTGCTATGCATTCACCTAAGTTCATCCAATGAAAAGAGTAGCAAAATACTAAGTTGGGTATTTCCATTCAGAAACTGGTTTGGAGTTCATCACAAACAAAAATGAACTGAGTTTATTTTTGCTTCAGCAGGATGCTATTCCAAATAACATCTGACATCCCAATAAATACATAAACAGCAGCCAAGGTAACTAAAACTCTCTGAATCATCAAGATAATCATCCCACAAGCTCTGTTATATATTGCAGGCCTCATACCCTATGGCAGAACTGGGTCTTCAAAGCCTATTCATGTTAGTAACAGATTGAATGCATTCAGAATGTTTTCCAATTCTTCCCCAAATCTGGTTCTTCCATTATGATCATTTACAGTAGTATAACATGTAAATGTCACTTATATATAAAATTCTGCATTCTGTTGTGGCTCCCGCCCCCGAACCTGGCCCCATGCCCAAAAGTGCCTTGGAGCCGGGCCTGCTGCCAGAAAGTGACTCGGAGCCAGGCCTGCTGCCAGAAAGTGACTTGGACAGTGAGGGGGAAGGGCCATCAGGACTTACCTCGGAAGCAGCGGCCTCCCTGGATCAGTTCCAGGAGCCAGAAGCAGGCCAAGCGAAAGAGATAACGAGGCCTCCTTCTCCTGACTCTTCCCCTCCCCCAGGCCACGCCTGCAGACCCAGCTGACAGCAATCAGGCTTGGCTCAATCCCAGGTTTCGTAGGCAGGAGAGAAGAGAACAACAAAAGCAGGAGAGGGGCAGGCCCAGGAAGTGCTGAGTCATGGAGCCACACCCCACAGGATATAAAAGGCAGCAAGAACTGGTGTGTCTCTTTGTATCAGGCAAATCCACGGATTGACTAGAGCTGAAGGTTGTGACTCACCAGCGTCTTGGCAGCCAACGAGGGCTCTTGGCAGACGCTGGCTCTTTTGCTGCCAGAGCTGATAAGAGCCGGCTAATTAAGCCATCATTCGGATGGAGGCGAGGAGGACAGAACACATTCATATATACCCACAGCAATATAGATGATTCCAATTCGTACTATGTCGTCCCCTTCAGATTTCTATATAGTATATACCTGTAAAATTTTCATTTAGATCTACTAAATTTTTCCCTTTTCTCTTAGTTTCATATACATTCTTTTCTTTCATCTGTTCACTTATTTGCTTCCTTTTCACTCTTAAATCGCAATCTTCCAAATGTTATAGTTATCACCAAATAGACCCATAGGCAGTGACTTATGGTTGTTAATTATAAGGTTAATATCACTCATTTTGACACATTTTAACCAGGATGCAAGACAATAATCACTGCCATGTTTTTCTCCAAGAATGCTCACTCTTTTCTATGCAAGTCGGGATGTCTAATTTAGAGACTTTCAAGTCAATGTATGGTTTCCACATCACATCAACTATGAGGAATATGCCTTTGTCACACAGTCAGGATAAGTTCAGTGCCATACACTGCACATTTAGGAACACAGAAATATATTTTTAAAACTATTCACACTGTATCTCCAAGGGCAATATATGCGGATTTCATATTCACCAGTTCTTTCTGAGCTTTTAAAAATTATTTATGTGGAAAATGGTCTGTTATCTCAATAAATACTTTTTGCTAATTGAATTTTGGCAGCATCTCCATGAACAATGAGATGGCAGTTATTTGAAGAACTCCCACTAAAATATCTTATTAGTCCATAGATGTGCAAAGGGGGAGGGCAAACAGAAAGAAAGCAGTAAGAAAGAGACTTGATTCTTGATTGAAAACAAAGTGCTCTGATAATGTTTTCTCATCTTGCAAGATCCAATCTGGGTCAGTCACCAGGACTAAAGGTTTAGATTTCCCAGCTTTTGGACTTGTGCTGGAGCTCATCCTCAGGGAACTTCTCTCTACCAGAATCTGTGCTTTGGGCTATTCTATGCTCCATATTTATGTGGTGTCTTTCTATTGGTTGATTGCCGGTGATTGGCTTCCTTGTCTACACTGATAGTAAATCAGCACTTCTGTTAACTGTTAACTGACAAAGGGCCTGTTTGCCAGTTTCACTCATTTCCTTGGCTATCTTTGTACCTCCATGGCCAACAATATTATTTATTTATTTATTTATTTATTTATTTATTTATTTATTTATTTATTTATTTATTTATTTAATTTTGTCATAACAATATACACAAGCATAACAAGCATAACACAAAATATTATATAATATATAAACATATATATGAGGAGAAACAAGGTAGTATAAGCATATATATATATAGGGGAAGAAACAATAGGACAGGAACAGTAGGCACATTTGTGCTCTTATGCACGCCCCTTAGAGTCCTCTTAGGAATGTGGTGAGGTCAACAGTGGATAGATTTTTAATAAAACTTTTGGGGTTATGAGAAGAGACCACAAAGTCAGGTAATGCATTCCAAGCATAGATAATTCTGTTACAGAAATCGTGTTTTCTGCAATCTAAACTGGTGCGGTTGACATTAAGTTTAAATCTGTTGGTAGCTCTTGTGTTATTGTAGTTGAAACTGAAGTAGTCATTGGCAGGAAGGACATTATAAAGGATGATTTTATGAGCTAAACCCAGGTCCTGTCGAAGGCGACGGAGTTCCAAGTTTTCTAGACCCAGGATATCAAGTCTAGTGGAATAAGGTATTTTATTGGTTACGGAGGAGTGGAGCACTCTTCTCGTAAAATACCTAAAATATTAATAAAAATATTAATAAAAATAAAAAATAATAAAAATAAAATACTAATAAAATATTAGTTGCAAAGTTGAATATATGTACTTGTCCATTGCAATGTGAGGCTACCAGTGAGTTTAGGTCTGACCACTCGCTTGTGTTCTTGCAGCTTGATGGTTAGCTTTCTCCCTGTCTGTCCTACATAATCACAGGGGCCATTGGTGCTTTATATAGCAAAGTATTTTTTAGCTCCTCCTTCCCACTAAAACTGTTTGGAGTACTGGTCTCAGATGAAAGATTTTAGGTAAGATTTCAAAATATAAATGGGAGAGTTGAAAGACATTGAAAAATATCCACCGGAAAGAAATGTAAGTTGGACTAAATGAGATTTGCAATGTCATTGTTGCCTTCTTAACAGAAAGCCATTCAAAACTGATATTTCAGTCGTTTTAAGTTCTCATAGCTGAGGTGCTGATTTTGTGTTGCAGTCAAATTGGGAATTTGGACTAAAGGCAGCTCATGGAGACAGAAAGACTGCAGAGCCCTTCCATGATCCATTGCCAGACACTTTATTATGGCAACTGCTAGCCAATGGATCCTTTCTGAATGGTTTTGAAATATATCCATGGTCTGGAAAGACAGTTTGGATAACCTCTATTTGAAGACCTCTAAAGAAGGAGAGTCTCAGGAAATTGATCCCAATAATGAATTGGTCTCTCAACAATAAAGTTTTCATCTAATGTAGTCCATCTTCTTATATTTTTATTTATTCTTGTATTTTTATTTATTTATCAAATTTTGAAACTGTCCATCTCACTCACAGAGGGACTCTCATAACTTCTAGTATAACATTCTGAGTGGCATTAAGGGTATGAGAAAGATATCCTGACCTTTAAGGTAATTAAAACAAATCTTTTTTGTCCACTACATATGTTGAAATGTGATTAGTTATGTTTTTGCTTACCGTGTTGTATGAGCTCCAATCTGTAATTGTGTCAATCAAGGTGGCTACCTTACTATGCATATTTGCTAAACTATAATGCATGCCTCAAAATAAATGTTACACAAAGTAAACTATGTTAACATAGTTTAAGAAACAAAAAATATTTATTTATTTATTTATTTATATATCACATTTTTGGACCACCCATTTTTTTCAGAGAAAATATCCAACTTTCTTTCCAAGCCCCAGCAAAAAATAATAAATCTTAACTTTAAGTATAGAATAAGCCCTGTTTATTTTGCATCAGTTTCCTGCTCTCTATAGCAAATGACCCACTCCAAAATATTCATAGCAGTATCCTGCCATCAAAAAGTTCCAATCCCTTTATTGCCAACTATAATTTAAGGCTTAACAGGTACAGCAATGAAAATCCAGCCAATAATGGATTTGTATGCTGATGGAGATAATGTTCCATCAATATATTTCTAAATTTTTTCATGTATTAAAAATATCAGTTTCTAATGACTGTCTTCTGAAGGAAACTCTGAATTAAATCAGGTTTTCAACACTTTTGAAAATGTAGTACATTTCATTGCAACCTGAATTCAAATATGTATATCTGAAAACAGTGACACTGGGAAAGCTGATTGAAGTACATTTAATAGAAATTGAATAATAAAGTAAATATCAAATAGCATTTATAATTTCAGAAATGCTTTTTATATATTTTTTTTCATCCCTTCTAGTTCCATATGCCCTCTTAAGTCAGATTCTGTTAGATCAATAGAATTCTGGCAGGACAAATACTAAAGCAGTTGGAACAACTGTCACAGAGAAACAAACAGGTAAATAAACCCTTCAGAAATTAAAACAGACTTGCTAAGTTTTAATTATATTTTGATTAATTTCTATACTATTGATTTTACTTTTAAATATTGATAGAAGATGCTAAATTGAAGAGAGAATATTGTGCATAAAATAACAATTTAAAAATAGAAGACATTTACAGTAATAAAGGAAAGATAGCATTTACGTGAACATATAAACTCAATTCTGTTATCGGATATCTTGTTCGATTTCTCTTTAAAAAATCCCTTAACACTGAGAAGTTAAAAAGAAATGTTTTTTTCTTATTTTGCTTTGTTACTGCCCTAATCCACCTGGCCAAAACCGACTTGGTCACCTTCTGACCCAGAGATAGTGGTTGGAACGAAACGAAGAGAGCCTCCTTCTTGCGGAAGGTCGAAGTTCGATCAATGTAAATTTTTAATGCCCTCCTAACGTCTAGAGTGTGCCACACCTTTTCTAAATGGTGCCTAGGATTTGGGCAGAAATTAGGCAGTACGATTTCTTGTGTTCTATGGAATTGACTATTAACCTTCGGGAGGAAGGTAGGGTCTAGACGTAGCACCACTCTATCATTGAAGAACGTGCAGAGGTCCTGCCGAATTGATAAAGCCGACAGTTCCGAAATCCTACGGGCCGAGGTGATGGCTATTAGAAAGGACACCTTCAGCGACAGAACACGGAGGGAGGCATCTCTAAGTGGTTCAAACGGTGTCTTGGTCAGGGCATTGAGCACAGCGTTTAATCGCCAAGATGGGAAGCGGTGCACCACAGGCAGGTTGACATTGTTAGCCCCCCGGAAGAATTGTTGAATGAGAGGCTCTTTTGAAAGCGATATAAGCGAACCACACCTCAGGACTGACGAGATTGCCGCAGCTTGTCTCTTGAGCGTATTGGTTGCCAACCCTGAATCGAGCCCTCGTTGCAGAAAAGCTAGAATATCTAAGATATTCTGATGAGGCCACTATACCTTGAGGTGCACACCATCCTTCGAATGTGTGCCACGTGGCCTCGTAAATCCTTTTAGTCGAGTCTCGGCGAGAGGCTAGCATGGTGGGAATCACCTGATTTGGAACTTTTACCCTCTTTAGGACGCTCCGCTCAATCTCCACACGGCTAGGCTTAGCCATTGCGGATCGGGATGTCGAACTGGTCCCTGGAAGAGAGACACCTGGTTGTCCGGAATCCTCCAAGGTTCTCGGATTGACAGAGTCATCAGGTCCGCAAACCAGGGTCTCCTGGGCCAGAAGGGAGCGACCAGTATCAATTCTGATTTCTCCAAGAGGAGCTTCCGTATTACTCTGGGGATCAGTGGGATTGGTGGAAAGGCATATAGTAGGCCCCGAGGCCATTTGCTGCGTAGGGCGTCCACTGATTCCGCTCCCCGAGAAGGGAACCTCGAAAAGAACCGAGGCACCTGATTGTTGGTCTCGGAGGAGAATAAGTCCACCACCGGTAGCCTGAAACGGGATGACAACTCTTGGAAATTCTCTGGGGACAAGGACTATTCCGACTGGTCGATAGTCTGACAGCTGAGGGAGTCCGCCGTGCAATTTTCCGTCCCCGCAATATGTTCTGCTCTTATTGAACTCAGATGGGATTCGGCCCAATGACCTAGCGTAAGCGTTTCCGTCATCAACGAGCGAGAGTGAGTGCCTCCCCATCTGTTTATATGCACCTTCGCTGTCATGTTGTCCGTGAGATAAGGACATTCCCGTCCCGGATGAAATCCTTGAAGGCCATGAGAGCCAGACGGATGGCACGTAGCTCCAGAAAGTTGATGCCGTGGCGGATATCTGCTGGGGACCACTTGCCCTGAGCCAGGTGTTGATCGAGGTGGGCTCCCCATCCTGACAGACTGGCGTCGGTAGTGATGACCACTCTCACTGGTTCCCTGAAGATAGATCCTCTGGCTACCATCTCTGGGTTCCACCAAGCCAAAGAGTTGACCACTTCCCGCGGAAGAGTTACCCGTCGCCTGGAAGGACAGAGTCGGCTCCTCTGGTGTGGCAAGAGAAACCACTGCAGGGGCCGACTGTGGAGGCGAGACCAAGGGATAATATCGTATGATGATACCATCTTCCCTAGTAGCTGGGAAAGTTGGTCTAAAGGGACTGACTGTGAAGACATAGAGATGCTAGCTAACTCAGTTAAACTAACCTGACGTTCAGCCGACAGGTAGACCATTGACTTCTGTGAATCTATCTGAGCCCCTAAATGGACGATGGTGGTAGATGGAAAGAGATGACTTTTATCCCAATTAATCGAGAACCCGTGTGACTGTAGTACGTCTAAGGTAAGGGAGATATCCCTGTTAGCCCGTTCTTGAGATGTTGACAGAATGAGAATATCATCTAGGTAGGCCTGAAGCCTAACGGGTATCCCCCGAATGTGGGCCATTAGTGCTGCCATTACCTTAGTGAAAACTCTGGGGGCCGAGGACAACCCGAAGGGCAAGGCCCTGTATTGATAGTGAATGCCCCTAAAGCAAAACCGGAGGAATTTACGGTGCTCTCGTCTAATGGGAATATGCAGGTAGGCTTCCGTCAAATCAATGGAAGCCATATAATCCCCCGGCCGTATGCACTCTAAGATGGAACGTAATGAGTGCATTTTGAAACGGCGGTACACGATGTATTTGTTAAGGGCCTTAAGGTCTAGAATGGCTCTCCAGCCCCCCAACGGTTTACTTACTACGAAGAGCCTGGAGTAAAAACCCTGTTTTAGTTGATCCGATGGAACCAATTGAATAGCCCGGATAGCTAGAAGATGGTTGACCGCAGACTCCACGAGGGAGACGCTCGAGCTACGGATGGAAACCGGGCAAGGTAAGAAAACCGTCAGAGGGGTGGAGATGAACTCTAAGGCCAGACCTAGCCGAACGGTATCTAGGACCCACCTGTCTGAAGTGGAAGAACCCCATTGGGAAGAAAAATAAGCCAGCCGGCCTCCAATGGAAAGATTCCCTACGGGATTATTTGAAACGGCTGAACTGTTTGCCCCGACCCCCTCTGAATGGCTTGCAGGCGGTGAATTTTGACCCTGTTCTAACCTGGTCGGCTCGCTGGGAATTTCCTCTGTGAGGTGAGAATCGCTGTCTTCGAAACCCCGAACCTCCAAATTCCTGGCCACGAAAGGAAGAAGAAGAAGAGGAAGTCGTGGGACGAAAATAGGGCTGTTGACGTAGTTCCCCTCATCGCGATAAAGATGGCAACACCTTCTTCTTGTCCTTGGTTTCTACTAGAATCGGGTCCAGAGAGGCCCCAAATAAGTGCGAGCCTGCATAAGGGGAGGATGCCAGACGCCACTTATTCCGGGTATCTGCACGCCAATGGCGGAGCCAGAGGAGCCGGTGAGATGTAATCGTAGACCCGATAGATTTCGCTGAAAAGCGGGCAGCATTCAGAGTGGAATCGGCCGAAAATTCTAAGGCTGCGATGACCTTGTTAAGGTCCTGATGAGCTCTCACGTCTGCTGTTGATATGCGGGCCTGAAGCTGCTTGAGCCACATAATAGAAGCTCTGTTGAAAAATGAAGACGCTATGGAGGACCTGATGGCCCAGGCAGAGGCTTGATGGGACTTGACGAGGGATTGGTCCGCTCTCTTATCCTCCGGGCGCAGGGCCTCATTCTCCGGACCCGTGACATGTGAGGCCGTTGTTAAGGCGACTACTGGAGCATCCACAGTGGGCACCTGTAAGATATTTTCGAGATCCGGAGCGCAATTGTAGAATTTTTTGTCTGTGGCATTAGGGTTAGAACCTGAGCCCGGATGAGACCACTGTCGCTGGACCACGTCCACGAACATTTTGGACGCCAGGATGGTCTCTGTCACCACTGTGGGTTCCACAAAGAGGCTAGTTGAGGTGCTAGGCAGGGACTGAGGATCTGTCAGAGGGCTTTGGACAGCACCAAAACCCGTAGTTGCTAAAGCCTTAAACAGAAGGGACCTAAACAGATGGGGTTTGAAGAGCCCCACGAACGATGGTTGATCCGGCCCTAGCCCCTCGTCCTCCGACAATGCCTCTCCGGCGTCTTCCTCCTCTGATAATGAGGCCTGACTGTCCTCCTCGGTGGATTGCTCCCTATGAGGCCTAAACAAGACTGATTCTGAAGTGGAAGTTTTACGTGCTCCTTCACCCTTACGTGATTTGGGGGCAGAACTGGGAGCGGATTCCCTATGCAGAGACAAGGCCAGTTCCTGGCGTATAGCCTGCTGAATCATCAGCCCAAAAGAATCAGGAAGTTGAAAAACTGGCAGTTGTGGTAAAGCGGCCTCTGGTTGTCGCATAGGGGCTCCTGCACCCTGGGCCACGTTGCCTGATTGGTTAGGAAAAGGGCCTGGAGTATGTTGAATTTCCGACTCAGAGAGAGTACGGAACAATGGGGCCACTCCAGCCTGGGCCGAAGGCCAGGGAGATGTCCTGTCTGGAGACCAGGATCCAGACCCCTGGGTTGATTGTGTCATGAAACTTGGGCTTGGAGGGGCAGGGAGGTCTGCCTTATCCCTCTTTCCTCTTGGGGAAGGGGATCTGTGGGCCCTTTTGGAGGCCTTAGTAAACACCCTCTCCAGAGCCTTATGACGCCTCTCCTCTGCCCTAGCCCCCTTTTTTGCCCTGGTTACTTTCCTACCCCTGGGAGGGGAAACCCGAGGTTCAGAAGATGTGCCCTCCCCAGGATCGTCCTGAATAGTAGCTTCTGGGATTGAAGCAGGCAACTCTGGCTGGGAGTTACTGGCGTCCGCCATCTTGAAATTTTTTCCCGCCAATTTAGGGCCGCCTCGGCCTACTTACAGACCGTAGAACCCTGTGGAGGCTGCAGGAGAATCGGCCCACTAACGTCCAGCTGGATTGATGAATTGAGAGCAGGATCCAAGCGGCCAACAGTAAAATGTCTCTCTCCATTTTTTTGTTTTTTTTTTATATCGGCCGCACGCCCCAGAGGCCGCCGCTCGATTGCCGGTGACACAGAGCGAGCCGCTAGCCTGTAGGCATCAAGCGCGGCTTTTTTTAAAACTCCCTGAGGCGTTGGTGGTAGTGGGAGCAAGGCTAGAAGCTCCGTGAGGCGTTGGTGGCAGTGGGCAAGGCCGTGAACTCACTGCGGCGTTGGTGGCAGTGGCCAGCGAGAGAGAGAGAGGCAGGGAGAGCCGCTAGCCGGGATCGCGTCGGGGACTAGCCCGTGAGCCTCCCGATTGCCTCCTCACCTTTCCGGACACAATCGCGGCTCTCCGCGCTTCAGGGACACGCCCGTGAGCGCTTCTCAGCTGTTTGGCTGGCCGGCGAAAATTTAAAAGAAAAAGATTGCCGAAGCCGCCCTCAGCGGGCTCAGGAGCCAGTCCCTTCTTCGCTGAAGTCTACAAAAATATTCAAAAAAATAATAATCAAAAAACAAACAAACAAACAAACAAAATTGTAAAAATTATAAACCTGAAAAACCTCAAACTCCGTTTCCTAAGCCTGAGGTAAAAATTACACGTCCGGTCCAAAGCTAACCGAGTCGAAAAAGCTGGAAAGAAAGAGGAGTAGGCGGGGACCACAAACAACAAATTAAAGACTCGGTCCAATTAGCAACGAGGAGATTCTACCCAATCCTGACGGCCGTTTTCCCCGACTGGGAGAATGCAGTGGCCATGGCTTTAGTTTAGCCAGTTTCTTGAACCCAGGGATCATAATTAGTAAGCCTTTGTTAATATGTCAATTGTGTTGTATGAACATAACCCTGTTATGGCTAAATGAATGTGAATTAAAATATCTTCAAATAAAAAAAAATAAAGATTGATAATATGTCTTTCTTTTTTGAATATTCAATTGATTGAATTAGTTAAACATTAGAGTGTTAATAATTTTAATAAGCATTGTACATGGTATCAAAATATTGTCATGCCCGATATAGGTTTACAACAATATAATAAATAAAATCTTCAGATACCAGGTAAACATTTAATTTTAAAACTCAATCATTTGAATGTTGATTTAATTATGGGCTCAACTTTCTGGTGAATTAACTTTAATTAACTTAAAATATTGAATTATAGCCACTGAAATGACTTCTACGTAGATAGATTTAGTTTTCAAAACTAAATTCTTAGGTTGCTACATGTTATACCAGAACACACAAGTATTACTAGTAATGAGATAGTTACAAATCTGAGGGATTAACTGATTAATCACAAGCCTGAGAAAGTCAGCTTCTGGCACTAAATACAAATAGGATTATTTTCCCATCTTTCTAAAAATAAATAGCAAGAGTACATTTTGCTGCCATCTTCCTATTCAGTAAATAGAAGAATAAAAAGGGGCATAATCTTATAAGAGAACATAACTACCTAAGTTTAAGTAATAGAGAAATAATACATTAATAATAATAATTTCACAGCCAGCCTTACAGAAAATATTTTAAATCAACATCTTTTATTCAGCAATAAGGGATAAAAAGAAAGGAAAATTAGTGACTAAACAAAGAGGAAAACAAGAATTTACACGTTCCTATTTCTTATTCATGGCAGTTACACAATATTGTGATTGTGCCTAAAGCACACATCAACAACATTGCTGCTGATGAAACTCCACTGAAACAATATTTCCCACAGACAAAACCAGAAAAGGAAGCCCCTTGTCTCTCTTTATGACATTCTCCCCTTCCTGATAAACCCATCTCCAATCGCCAAGTCTGAACTGCAGTACAATGAAAGTACAGAAATGTTATTACTGTACATATTATACACACATGCAGATATAGGTGGATGTTTTTTGCTTCAGAACATGAGCCCCACTGAATTAAATCAAAGGCCCCATTTTCAACCTTTTGTGACCCAGAAAATACTAATGGTAATACTGCCAGCATAAAAGAAATTCAATTGCAAATTTCACTTGAGTGAAGTATCAGTATGCTCTCAATTAAGGAAGAAGCATATAACACCATAAGGGAGTAGCCATGATAGTCTTATCTTTCACTGATTGATGTAATACTATTCCTTCAATTTGATACTTCTTCTTATGATACCAGATTGTACTTGTGATTGTGATTATTTCTATCAACAAGTATTTCCATTTATCAATCCCGAATCACTACTCGGCATCACTGTTTATTAAAAGCACATGAAAAATAACAGAATAAATGTAGTTATCCCACTGTAGGCACCACGCTTCAAAGACAAGAAGTGGAGGCTACAGTCCTAACCATGCTGATTTTGGAATGAGTTCCATCAAAAAATGTGGGCCTGATCTCCAAACAAATCATTGAAAAGCAAATTATTTAGCTGTCATGTCTCTCCTACAATAGTTCTCCTTGGAGAATCAACCTTGGGATTTAGCATATTCCAGGAAGGAAATGTCTACAGAGCTCTAAACATTAGTATGTGGGCTCTGAATCTTTTAACACCATTTGATTGTCAGAAGTTAATCCTTCCTAGCTAGTCTCATGGCTAACAGTTGAGATTTGAGTATGACTTTAAGAAGTTGAGTATTATAAATTATTTGTACTTGCAATTACCATTGAAATGATAAAATTAGTGTGCTAACCTACAGGTTACCATCGTCTACATCTGCTCCTTTGTTTCTTAGCTGTTGTTTCTGGAATTTGCATTTTATTCTAATTAAGCCTGATTAATTATCTTGTCAGGAAACCTGTCCTTGGTCTCTGGATTGACTTTAACTTTCATATATCACATTGTTGCTATACTTCTCTGTAGTGTCTTCGTCTTACTTATATCTTGCTTACAAACTCAAAATCTAATGGTCTTGAAGGTTTTTATTTTCCATAAGCATGAAAATATAATATCCTAAGCATTTTATAAGATAAACTGCAGGTGTTTTCACTGTGCCCAGTGGTGATTAGTTAAGTCTCATAGTGAGCATCTTTCTAAAGGAAAGAAGGAAAGTAGATAGATATCTTTCTGTGAATTTTAAGAGTAGAGTTCCATGAGTTTCAACTAAAACGCATCTAATGGCATTATTTTTTTTCTTACTTGTAAGGGAACAGAGATGGCACAGAACAGATGGCACATAGCAGATGCTTAATATCCAATCAATTTCCATATATTTATATTCCATTCCTGTGTCTATTCCATTTTACCACAGTTGCATGTTTTACGTTCTCTCCCTCTCCCTCCCTCCCTCCCTCCCTCTCTCATAATGGATTTCAGGAGTTTTCTCAACACTCAATACTATCACTTACTTTGGATTAATAACATACACTAACTAACTATTCCACTTTGCTAACCATACTGTTGGCTAATAGACTGAATTCTTGTTTACTAGTTTTCAGATGAAATGTCTTGACTTAGCTATTGGAATTAATTTACAGAAGCAGTGAAGTATAGTGCCCAGCATACTGAAATTAGAACCAGTTGAAATTTCTGCTCAGCTATGGAACTCTGTGATTCACATTTTGCAAGTATTCATCCTAATTTGAGAGTTCTGAAAATCTGAGAGAAACCTGCCCACTTTGGAACAAAGTATAATATCAGCATGTGATAGCTAACTAATATCATAACTAATCATTTTGTCTATATGTTCTATGAGGGTTATCTTATTCAATTTTTCATGTACATTTAACCTATTAACCTATTCAGAGCTAAACTCTGAAAGGGCTGGGAAGTGGCTCACCAGGCTAATGTAGCTATTATTAACACACAGCTGCCTGCAGTTACAATTACTGCAGGCTCGAGCCCCACCTGGCCCAAGGTTGACTCAGCCTTCCATCCTTTATAAGGTAGGTAAAATGAGAACCCAGATTGTTGGCGGGGGCAATAAGTTGACCTTGTATATAAATATACAAATAGGATGAGACTATTGCCTTACACAATGTAAGCCGCCCTGAGTCTTCGGAGAAGGGCGGGATATAAATTCAAATTTAAAAAAAAACATTCAAAAGGTTGAAAAGGTTAACAAGGCAGCAGGAATGTACTCAAGCCAACAGCTATTCCCAGGTCTCCATCATACTTTTTGACCCCTATTGAAAAGGGGGGGAAAAAAGAAAGGGTAAAGGTTTCCCCTGTCCAATCTTGTTGGACTCTAGAGGGCAGTGCTCATCTCTGTTTCCTAGCCCAAGGAGCAAGGATTGTTCAAAGACATTTCTGTGGTCATGCGACCAGCATGACTATGCCGAGGAAGTGGTACTTATTTATCTACTTGCATTTGCATTCTTGTTCTGACCCAGCCTTAGCAGAAGTAAGAAACAAACTCCTTGTCACGAAAACCCCCTCTTTATTTACCACTTGTGAATTAATTGCATTCACCCACTGAAAAGTCCAGGCAATAATCCTCCAAGGAGTTAATTTCAATAATAGACCTTATCAGTTCCTTACGATAATTTCAAGGCCGTGAGCTCCTAGCTGAAAGGCTGCAAATTAAGTTCTGGCAAGCAGTCTTTGTGGCATGAAACACAATGAGCAAAATCTTCAGAAATACAAACTCTTGTCTCCTACGACAACCACTTCCCTTTCCTTCTATTTATTCCCCAGCCAGGGAGAGGCCATTCAGAGTCCATGTGTGCTTTGCTTCCCGAGTCGACTCCTTGTCCTCCATTGTTCACCCCTCCTAACTGCTCTGTGCATACATGCATCTGGAACTGGCCCCAGCTGTTCTTCCTCCTCACTCATGTCAGCCTTCAAAGGCAGCTGCCTCTCCAGTGGCTGGAAATGTCAGATGGCTCTGGCTCTATCTCAGACGCAGAGCATCCATCAGAGCCTTCCTCAGACTCCAAAACTGGCCCAAGTTCCTCCCCAACCTCCTCATTGTCTGAGTCTGCTGCAAGCTCTGCTGGCAGGCCACAACAATGCTTTCTAACTGATAGGTTGGCAGGAGCTGTAACAAGAATGGACTTGGTACTACGGTCTCAAACTGCTGACCTTCCGGTCGACAGGCCCAGAATCTTAACCGTTAGACCAAAATGCTAGTTGGTAAAGCCAGTTCTTAACACTTCCAGAAAACCAGAAGAGTGAGATAAGATGTTCCAGAGGGCATGACAGCAGCTAAGGAGCTGAGCACCTCCTAGTTCCCATCAGTTGAACATTTTGAAATTCCTTGATTAATGTGATATGCAGCATCCCCTCCCTTGGTGGGGATAAGTTGATATAATTGGGATGAAATAGTTCCTTAGGTATCCTGGTCCCATGCCATGAAGAGTTTTAAATATGTTAAATGAGAGGAGTTTAGAACGTCAAATATTGCCACATCCTATCCAGATAGGATCCAAATTAAGTTCCAAATGAAAAAAAACGGTGGAACTAAAAATACAAAAGCATAGCAAACTCAAATATTAAGGGAAAAACTTGTTATTACTGTAGGCATAGAGAGAGAACCAGATGGAACTGTCTTCCAATACAAAAATTTTAAGAAGACAGAGAAAGATGTACTAAGATTTTACTCCAACAAGGAATAGAGTTATATGACCTTAAAACCTGCTGGCCTTTGTGACAAGATAAACTTTTGGTCAGACACAGGAGGACTTTGGATGGATGGATGGAAGGATGGATTCATCTGTTTGTTTGTTTGCTTATTATAATTTTATGACACCCATCTTTTTAAAAACAATAATTTTTATTAAACATTTTTTTAAAAAAACCAAAAAAGAATATTTTACAATAGTCTTCTTTTCAACAATTTCGCATCGGTAAACATTTCTTACATATCCATTTTTTCTCCTTTATTTCAATTTATTCTTTATACATATAATTCTAATTGATTTATTTACATATATACTTATAGATAACTCTGTCTTTACATATATACATATAGATTTCTCTCTCTCTCTCTCTCTCTCTCTCTCTCTCTCTCTCTCTCTCTCTTTCTTTTTCTTACATTTTTATGCCACCCATCTTCTGTATATAGTGACTCTTTTGCTCAGGTGGACAATTTTAAGATTGTAGCTCTCTAAGCGTATGCTGTTCATTTTCACTTAACTATGCTAAGAGTGGCAGAAGCTACAGAGCATAAACTTTCTGCAAGTTCCAGAAGAGAATCCTAGCACACGTGATGGTTCTTATTTCCAGATAAATATGTAAAGGGTTGCAGTCAAGGGCATTTAGGCATTGAAACTCTGTAATTGCGAAAGGCAAATCCTTTTCACGGCACCACAACAAGGTTTAAACAAGTCTGTGCTTTGATTACATAGAAGGACCTGACTTAGTTAATTATCTGAATGGAAAGCTACAGGGGAAACCCTTTTTCATCACCTGTAAATCTGGGAGGAAGCGTGGAATATAAACATAATTGAAGAAGAATAAATGGATTCTATTTTTTAACACAAATGCAAGTTGATGTTATATGATGTTATAATTATAGTATTAAGTTCTCCACACCCCTCTTCATACAGATATAAAAAAAGTAGTAAAACTGGTTCTGCCTCTTGCTGAATTCTATTGTAGGTGTTCTAAATGTTAAAATGAAAAGGATTAGCAAAAACATGCGAAGAGACAATATAATCCTAATGAGATATATATTATATTATAATAAGATACTACTTGGGTTGAAAGCTTGGTTTTTAGACATTATAATATTGGAATTATTAAGTAAATTAAAATAATTTATTGTATGGGAAGGTGTCCTCGGTGATGGGATGTACAGTATATGTTAAACCTGCTGCTAGGCTTGCAGCAAAAGTCCAAAATGAAATATGCTTCATGAACAAAATTGTATTCAAATTAGTGTTCTTTCTTGAACAATGAGCTAAGTTATCAGATCACAATCAATATCTGATTTTAACTACAAAGTTTCTCTGCAGTTATTGCAAAACTCCTACTTTTTCTATTTAAATTTAACAATTGTTACTGAACCAATTGGTTTTTGTATCATCATATTCTGCCTAACTGGTTGGATTTTTTTTTTTTAACCAGAAGATCACTACATTACAGATTATCTGAACTGCTTTATGTATTGATTGACTGTATGAAGGGCGATTAATGGAAAAGTTTTCATTTAATGAATCTCAATTTAGAGGCACAAGGCAAAATCTGTCCAAACAGAATACACTTTCACACATGCGTTAAAATATGTGTGCATAAAATCCCATTCACATTTTATGCCTGCATAAAAGTAGAAAAATGCATGAAGCACGGGTGAAACCTCTGCTGTCTTCCTATGGGTCCATTCAATAAATAATCCATTGTAAAAGAACACCGGGGGTGTATCTTTTATCTCTTTCCAAAAAATGGACTCTGTTCATAGTCTTCATAAATACAGGTTTCCAAGGAACTGAACGTCATCTTAAGCAGATTTCCTGCATTCAGAGAAGTGTGGGCATCTCAGATATTTATATTAAATACTGTATGTAGATATAAGGGTCTAGGACCAGGAACTTCACAGCTTTAGGGCAGGAACAGCTGTGTGGTTTTTGCTCTTTTAATCATGAGTCCCTTCACCTGATTAAAATGAAAAAGGGGGTCCAGGTTTGAATGGATTCACAAACCATTGGATATATGATGGAATGCCAGGTTGTTGATAATTTTTCTGATTCTTCAGTTTATATTATGGGATCTTGAATTTTCCCATATTTTGTAGCCACTATGACAATGGGAATATGATTTTGAGTAAAGTTGCCGAGGACAATAGTAAATATTGAATAATGGGTCTAATATTGATAGACCTTCTTATTTATTTTTTAATAATAATGCTTTTAAATTTAAAGGCCCATTTGGTTAGGTTCAATGCTAGATTTGCATGCAGATGCTTTCTGAACCTTATGCTCAGCTGAACATTATGCTCAGTTCATGGAACACAATAATCCATACCTCCTCAGGTGGTTTGCTTAAATTTGATATAAGCTTTTAAACAGTAGAATAAGAAAATGTTAAACATAGTACCTCAACAAAGCTTCTACTAATACCGATGGTAAAAGTTAATTAATTCCAAATTAGTTTTGAAATTATGGAGCAGAGTTATCCTCATCACTAACAGCAAAACAGAATATGATGTACATGCTTTTAAAAATGGAAACAGCATCTGGTGGCTCTGCAAGTGAGATTATTACTGGGATTCAACACGTGCTGTGCATAATTTTTTTCCCTCACCTTCTAAAGAAAATCCCCCTTGTGAAACTAGCTTTTGATAGCTATTTTCCAGTGGATGGGTATTTTGCACATTAAAAATAAAGCTACATTTATTGCAGTTAAAATTCCAGACGCAGATATAAATCTTTAAAATGTCACAGATTTGCATATATCTGTTTAAGGTATATAAATTGCTCTGATCTTGAGATCCATTTGGCAGAATAATTTATGTGTGTGAGAGAAAGAGAGACAAGCATGAATAGAATGGAAGGCTTCCATGGAAGGCAACATAGTATTCTTTAGCTACCTGGATTTATAAAAACTTGGCAATTTTTTCCAAAATATTAGGAAGACATCCAATTGTTTAGCCTAGTTAAGAAACAGTGTAAAGTAAGAAGATGAAGGTTTGCTTTGATGTTTGGATTATGGCCTTTCTTTTCAGCTTTTCATTCCTGCTTTAATTATAGTAACCTAACAAAGAGAGGAGCTTTTTAAAATAAGAATTACTATATAGTTATCTCCAATTAAAAAAAAACCAGAACCTGACATTTCAATAAGGTATAGTAGGCCGGATTTTTCTTTTATTGGTTTCTTGAAATGGACTAGTTCTCATCTGGTTACAGGTGGTAGCATAGGCTATTATGCTAAATCAGGGGTCTGCAAACTTGGCTCTTTTAAGACTTGTGGACTTCAACTTCCAGAGTTCCTCAGCCAGCTTTGCTGGGAGTTGAAGTCCAAGTCTTAAAAAGAGCCAAGTTTGCAGACCCCTGTGCTAAACCATGGCTAATTAGATCACAATTCACCAGATTAGCATAACTGCTTGGGTCCTGTTGTCACAGAAAAAAGATCCTATCAGGCTGAACTTGGCTACTATTAACTCCATCAATGCATATTCTTGGAAATGGTTTGCTGTGCCTTCTTTCAGGCAGCCGGGGTCTTTCGGATTTTCCAGTCTACGTTTAATGCTGGGATTCTGAAACATAAGTGAATTGTTCTGCACAAAGAACCACAGAATAGCCCGCTGTATTTCAGCTTATCATACTGTGTGAATCCACACATATTATCTGATTTTCCTTCATGAGACAGCAGACTGAATTGTGTCTTAAATGATGTTTCCATAAATAGACTAAGCCTTATAGATGCTTCCTTAAACCATTTTTGTGATTAATTATTTACATCGGCAAAATAATTTCCCTTGGTGATTCATTTCCCTTTTAAAATCAAAAGGTAATATAGATGCTGGATGACAAGCAATTTTTTGTGTGTGTGTGAGTCTTCTGAACTTTAAAAGTCTAGAATTTTAAGTTAGGCCCTCCTATCAAGCAGTATATTTAAACTGGATTCCCAAGGAAGTATAGAATAGCATCCTTGGTTTCATGTAATATATTTTATCACTGAGAACAATAATTCAATTTTCTGCGCCTGGCAATGAAGTGTCTTTAGATGCCTTTGTTGGATTAAGGTCAGAAATATGAGCCTTACAGTCACAGAATAACAGGATTGGAAGGAACCTTGGAGGTTTAGTGCAATCTCCTCCCCATGCCATTCTAGACAAATGGCTGTCCAACTGTTGTTTTAAAATGTCCAATGATGGAGCACTCACAAATTCAACAGCAGGCTGTTCCCTGATTAATAACTCTCACATCAGGAAACCTCTCCATGTTTCAAACTTGAATCTCACTTTGTAAAGTTTCCATTTATTACTTCTTGTCTCATACCCATGTGCTATGGAAAATACAGGTAGCCATCACTTAACAATACTAATGGAAACTCGGTCATTAAATGATGCGATCGTAAATAAATAAAACACAGGACCACATCACTTAGCAGTGGCAGGTCAGCATCCCTGATTGTCATTATTAAGCAAGGATTTCACGTAACAATGATTTCTTACTTCCTGCCAGCTTCTCCATTGACTTCAGTTATGGCAAGCTGGCAGGGAAGGTTGCAAATTATGATCACCTGACTGCGTGGTTGCTGCAACAGCCCTAAATTTGAGGTCCAGTTGGAGCTACCACTTGTTCAGTACCATAGTAACTTCAAACAGCAACCGTAAGACTGTTAAATGTGGATCACCTGTAAATATACACCCTCTTCCAAGGGATGGTGTTTCAAGTATTGTAAGACTGTTATACACTTACAGCCTTCTTAGGTAAAAGATATTCAGCTCCTTTAACCATTCTTAACAGGATTCAGCCTTCCATCATCTGTGCCACCTACTACTTTGCCAATTCCTCAATATCCTTGTGCTTTGGCAACCAGAACTGGACACAGTACTCCAGATATGGTTTGACCTGTCTGCATAGAGTAGAACTATTACTTCCTATAATCTTGATGCAGTCCAAGAATGCATTGGCTCTTTTTGTTTTTGGCAGCTGCAATATTACTTTTAAAAAAAAAAAAACTTTATTAATGTTTAAAATCCTAAAATACAAGTTAAAATACATCTATAACAAAAATACATCTGTAATAATTACACAGTTCAATGTCATTCTGACAGTACATAATTCTTAACTTTGTACATCTATTCCCACATATTCCTACTTAATCAACATATTTAAACACATTTGTATCTTATTTTTTTCTATATATTCCTTATTTTTAATTTCTATCCATTGATCCCAATTTTCCCAAATTAAATAGTATTCCGAGTCTTCCTTATTATTTAATTCTAAAGCAAGTTTGTCCATTTCCGCACATTCAAAAAATTTCCGGATTATTGCACAGTTAGTTGATATAGTGGACATTTTCCAGGCTTGTGCGAGTACAATTCTTGCTGCTGTGGTTATGTGAATAATCAAATATTTAATCCTTTTGGCAGCTGCAATATTCCTAATTCATGTTCAATTTGTAATCTGCCAGAATACCCAGATCTTTATCACAAATACTACTGCTAAAATCCTACCAGTTTTGTGCTTCTGTATCTGGCTTTCCCACCTAAGTACAGAACCTTAAATTTGTTGTCATATACTTATTATTAGATCAGTCCCAATGTTCAAATCTATCAAGATTCTTCTGAATTATGACCTTCCCTTTTCAAGTATTACACATCCTCCCCAACTTTGTGCCATTTGTAAAGACAGCCCTTCTATTCCCGCATCTACGTTATTTATGAAAAAATTAAAGAGCACTGGATCCAGGAGAGAGCAAAGGGATACCCTACTGGTTTCTTTGTTTCATGTAGAAATAGATCCATTATGGACACTTTGGGGTATCGTTGTTCAATCATCTGTAAATTCATGTGATAGTGAAGCCATCCATCCCATTGTTTCATTTTAACAAGAAGGGAATTATGAAGAGACAATAAGATTTGACTATTTCTAGTTGAATCATGCTGGTTTCTAGTAATCATCTTCATCCTTTCTATGTGCTTGCAAATCCATTCCTCAATCTCCTTTTATAGGATTTTCCCAGGTACTCCTATCAACCTGATTAGTCTTATTTCCTGACTCCAGAATTTTTGAGTTTTTTTTTAAAATTGGAATAATAATGGCTCTCCTCAAATTCCTGGCACTTTTCCTATTATGAAAAATAAAATAGCAAGTTTCAGCATTGCTCCTTATTCTTGGAGCTGGCTTCATTAATTACCTAATGTTGAACAGAATATTGAAAGAATGGCTACTGTCTGCCCAACACCCTACCACATATGAGGTGTTGGGAACTGGATTTTGCTACATTGGAAAGTGTTTTATTTTCTGCCCCAGTATTATTTCTCTTCCAATATTCTATAGTTGCTTTTACATTTTGCAAAAGTGTGCTGGAAGATCTAATTGTGATCTTCTTCTTTCCCTGTGGAACATCTTTTTCAGAAGAACAGTTACTACACAATTGTAGGGCCACAACAATTAATCATAATAATCAATAGCTTTCTCTCAACCCTTCATTTTATTTCTGCTTGATGTTCTCCAAAAATAGCTTTATCTCTTCCCGTTCTTCTCAAAACACACGTCTTATTTTCTTAGATCCAAGAGATTTGTGGAGATGGTATCTCAATTAAAAAGTGTGAAAATAATGTTTGATGTTCTTCTAAGATATATTGGAGATAATCCAATATTTAGAGCATGTATTATAACTCTTACATAGGAGTTAAAAATGAGATGCTTGTTTTATAGTTCACCATTTAAACATCTATTTCATTCGAATAAATTAACATTTATAATGTCTGAAATATAATGACCTCAATAAACTTTGTAGTTTTCTTGTAGCCCTTCTGTAAATAACTACAACCCACAATAGAATATGACTTTACAGTTTTTCTTCAGAAGTTCCAAGCTTTGGGCTCAGTTGCCAATTATTATTCTACCAGTACCAATAAAAATGTAAAAAGTTACTTGGACAAATTCTAAAATAAGTGTTTCAGTTGATTTAATGGCCTTTGAGTGGAAGAATCCAATCATTTAAAGGAACTGGTGTTCAGTAAAGAACTAATTATTCACAATGATCCATTTTGACTGGCTGAGAGATACTTAGAATGTCAAAGTAATAGGAAAATAAATAGGCAAATAAATTTAATAAATAAATAAAAATAGGAGAAGCTGAAAATGTTGAGGCACAGCTTACAAAGCTTTATGGAATTTGTGAGTATTTATAATTCATTAGAATTGCAAACTTTAATTAAGCGAGTAATGATAACAGAGCAGTTGTGAACCAGCTTGTTAGCTGCCCAAAGTTATATATTTAAAATGGGGCATATGTCTTCTAAAAAAATTAGATAAAAAATTAGATTATGTAGCATAAAAACTATGTCTGGAAAGGCCAACATTTTATTGGTTTATTTACAAATTGCTAGAAGAACAAAAAGTCATCTTAAGAAAAAAAGGAGGGTCCTTAATACAAAATGACAGACTTTGAAACACTCGTACAGAATCATGCCCACCTACTAGGATATTAGACAGACAGACATTGAATATGACACAGAGAGAAAGCAAGTGAAAATCAATTACAACAATGGGAGAAATTATGGGAAAAATCAATACCATTTATCCCAAGATATATTTTAAGAGAAAATTATTACTAAATGTTTAACTAAGCTAAACAAATCTATCAAAACATTCATTCCAAAACCACTTAATCATATAATAGAAAGTTCTGTTATGCAGAATAAACATTTTATCATATATGTGGAAGTATCAGAAAAAGTACACATCTCTTTGATAGTTTGAATTGAAAATTCAATTTTTTAATTTTTAAAAAAAGGAATTTTTAGAGAATGAATAAAGAAAAAATAGAACTTATAAAGCTATATGTTGATGGCTGTGAAGACAAGTCTAGCTCAATATTGGAAAAGAGACAATTTACTGTAATTTACTTGATTGTAATCATCATTTACATTATGGGGACGCGGTGGCTCGGGCTAGGACGTTGAGTTTGTCGATCGAAAGGTCGGCAGCTCAGCGGTTCGAATCCCTAGTGCTGCCGTGTAACGGGGTGAGCTCCCGTTACTTTTCCCAGCTTCTGCCAACCTAGCAGTTTCAAAAGCATGTAAAAATGCAAGTAGAAAAAATAGGGACCACCTTGGTGGGAAGGTAACAGCGTTTCATGCGCCTTTGGCATTGAGTCATGCCGGCCACATGACCACGGAGACGTCTTCGGACAGCGCTGGCTCTTTGGCTTTGAAACGGAGATGAGCACCGCCCCCTAGAGTTGGCAACGACTAGCACATATGTGCGAGGGGAACCTTTACCTTTACCTTTAATCATCATTTGGGATACAATATGGGGGATTTGAAATTAAGCAGTTTTCTAGCATTTTTTAAATCTTTTTCTTACTATATTCTATTTGTTTTGCTATGATTTATCTTTATTTATTTATTTAATTAGCATTTATCTTGAAAATAATGTTACATAGTGGTCATACTAAATTTCTTATTCACAGAATTTTAATTTTGTAGAAATTTCTGGTTATTTATTTATTTTTTGACAAAGGATACTGGAGGAATTGTCTTGAATTAAATATTAGTGCTCACAGCCTAAAAAAGGCCATTTCTCAATTTTGCCATTTTAGACAACTTCCAATTAGTCTCCAAACTTACCTTTGGGGGAAAGGCTACCACAGCTACAGAGGACTGTAAATGAATGAGATTTTCTGGGACTCCTGCAGACTAAGGCTACTTTGCTCATTCTGGTGGATAAGCTTCATACATTTATACGGCATTAGTGCATCACACCTAACCCAGCAAAATGGAGTTGTTCAGAAGTAAACTATTTGGCTTGTTCCTATCTCCCAAATTAGCTCTCAAAAGATGCAACCCTTCCAAAATAACAGAGTCAATTACTTGGGTAATATTCTGAATTCTCAGATTCTACTGAAGTACAAAATGGAGGCTGTGCAATTTTTAGCTGATGGGTTGAAACAGGGAGGCCTTACAACAGTTACAGTAACACACTGCAATTAGATTACTGCAATGCATGCTACATCTGAACTGCCTTTGAATCATAAGCTGCAGTTTGCTGCAGAGTGCAGCAAAACAATAGATCCAGCTGCTAACAAAAGTTTGCTATTTTGTTGTGTTTTGATTGTCTTGCTGGTTGTCAGGTTTCAAGGTCCAATTCAAATCAAAGATCTAGAGCAGCTCAATTTGGCCTATAATAAAGACAATTTGAATATTTCTGAAATGCATTCATTGGAATTATTGGGAATCAGGATGGAAAGTCATTGGCTCACTGGTTTGAAACAACAAAAATAACATTTTGTATCTGGATTTCATGCCAAAAATGATCAGTTATGTACTAATATAGACTATTAATTATCAGTGTTATAGTTTTTTATACTTGGTTATTTAAAATGGAGATATCTGTAACTGAACAGCAATTGCTTAACAATAAAATAGTGAAACAGAAAAGATCTCTCAGAAACGTTTTTTTAAAGCTTGTACAGCTTTTGAAATTACAAAAATTGTAGAGAAAATACTGTTTAATCGTGTACAGTACTCTAATCATGTTGGATGCTGAAATGGTTTATGATATGGTTCAGACTGAATTTAAGATCAGTGATCTATTTAATTCGAGAGTGAGATGGGTAGTATCTAAATCTGACAAATAAAATAATTACAATTTGGTATTATTTATTTATTATAAATAAATGATGGGACATTATCTTTTAGTGTTGGTGTAGAAAGAAGTTCAACAGTTCTTTAATTCTTATGATTTGGTCCATATCTTTGTTTGGGTTTCAAATCATAGCATATATTAATATAATTTTGTATGTAAATGTAGTAATGACATATAGATGATGTTAAACTATATTCCTGAAACATGTATTCGTCACTTTATAAAGAACTTCAAGTATATTCAAAGCTTAGCAAAGCCAAATGCTCAGCAGAAGATAATCTTTAAAAAATGGAAAGAAACTAATTCCCTTGATACCCATTGATATCATTCAGGATATGTATTGGCCATTTATTTCTGAAAAGCGTGAAGCAATATCTTCTGTTATGGTCCAGGTTTAATGATATTAAATTAATTATATTTTGAAAGACTGAATTGATACAACATGGATAGTATATTGTCTCTTTTTTTTTACTTCCTATCCCATTTATTTCTTTTGTCTGTGTTTAGGTAAAGGTAAAGGTTCCTCTCGCACATACGTGGTAGTCATTGCCGACTCTAGGGGGCGGTGCTCATCTCTGTTTCAAAGCCGAAGAGCCAGCGCTGTCCGAAGATGTCTCCGTGGTCATGTGGCCGGCATGACTCAATGCCAAAGGCGCACAGAACGCTATTACCTTCCCACCAAAGGTGGTCCCTATTTTTTCTGCTTGCATTTTTATGTGCTTTTGAAACTGCTAGGTTGGCAGAAGCTGGGATAAGTAACGGGAGCTCACCCTGTTACACGGCAGCACTAGGGATTTGAACTGCCAAGCTGCCGACCTTTCGATTGACAAGCTCAACGTCCTAGCCCCTGAGCCACCGCGTCCCTCTTTGTCTGTGTTTAGTTCATTATAATTATAATTGACTGTGTTTAGTTCATTATAATTATCACTAACATGCAGATTTTTTTCTCATTATATAACCATTATATGTATTTTTCATATTGATATTAGATGTGTTTTTATTCCATTAGTAAAATAATAAGAATAAATATTAATTAAATAACTGCATCATAAGTAAATAAACTAACCAGTATTAACCATTGCTGTTGGCTATCCGGCAAAATTCTTCAACTGTTAGAGAATTGTTTGTATCATCCATTACATAATCCATATAATCATGTAGGTTATGGATTAAATCTCAGATCTTTTGGAAACCAAATGTTTCCTGTAGACTAAGTTCCAAGGCGTATAGTTTTTTTCTCAGACTATCTATCTGATTAAATTATTTCTTTGAACAGAAGCACTTATCCGTTTGTATTTTCCTGCAAACTGTGGATTTATAACCATAACTACTGAATGAAATTTCAGCTTCTTAGCTTACCCCGATAATTTCTAAAGATCGATGAGCCACAAGCCACTTTCTATTCTTACTCCAGCTATATTTTTTAATCAGAGATTATACATCTGCCGATAGGCAATTTAATACCAGTTTATAATTTCTAGGAATTATCATTGTGCTATATCTGATTACACATATGTTTCATATTACTTATAACCATGCATTTCTATGTATAAACACAAACAGTACTGAAGTGACATAAATATAAAACAACTGTCCCAGCTTGGAAAAGTTCCTCCATAGTTACTGACAAATGAAGAATCATTAGCTGGAAATAAAGTTGAAAATGGCCCACCATTAATTACCTGGTGTGTATCTGCAACAGATCGTAAATGTCAGCTGAACAGATTTTTACAATTCGGCAATGAATGATATTACACTAGCAAACAGCAGAGGGCAGTGTCATATTAAATGTGGCTGAGATTTGTACTTGCATAAACAAGTGTGGCTATCATAGCACTTGGCAAGCTTTGTCTGATCTGAAAAGCTAAGCAGGATTTGGTTAGGTTTGTAATTGGATGGAAGACTAACCCCAGGGGTTACTAAGGCAGTAAGATAGTCTCAAAAGGGCAATGGCAAACTTTAGGTATCCAATGAAAATTATGTGATGTCACCAAAACACATGATTAATTTAAACAGAGACACATTACCACTGGAAAAACTATAGCTTTGATTATATGCAAGAAACAAGGCCAGTTTCCAAACCAGACATCACTCAATGGTGCCATTTGGGAGAGTTCTATGTTTTCTATGAAACCATTTTCACAATCTCAGCCAGCTGCATTTTCACATTTTTAAAAATGCTGCTACATTCATGAGGTTTAACAAACTCTTCAAAGAGGTTTGTGGTTTTTTTTTACTTTTTAAATGAAAGCTGCCCAATTATAGGCGGATGAGACAGAAATGTTACACTGAATACAAGCTACAATGCTTACTATCTTAAAAATGTTAATGCTAGAAGAATGGAACACTCTGACCCAAAAGGCAATTGTGGTTTAATGACCCTTAACTTAATCTCTCAATCAAGGTACTCAAATGCTGTGATGTGTCTATGCCTACAGAAGATAGAATCGTGCAAACTACGGTATTTTCTGTGACATTCTATGGAAGTGAGTTAGACTTTAAAGATGCAGGATAGAAAGACTATTGAGTCACTTGAACTTTGATGTTGGAGAAGACTCCTGAGAATACCATGAACAACCAAGAAAACAAACCAATGGATTATTGAATAAATCACAGTTCCCATACAAGACACAAAAGACAAGACTGAAATTATCTTACTTCAGATATATTATGCGAAGAGTCATCTCTCTGGGGAAAAATCTAATGTTGGAAAGGTAGAAGGAAAGATAAGAAGAAAATACTCAGCAACAAGGTGGATGGACTCTATTACAGTGGAGATGAATGCACTGCTGGAGACTTGAAAAAACAGGGATAGATCATCATGGATAAAATCTGTCTGTGTGGTTGCTAGGAGTAATGACTTGATGACATGTGATCGATCAACTAAATCTTAGCAGTATTATATAGCATAAGGAATGCAAAAGAATATATGAAGAACCCTTTCCAAGAACAGAGTCATTCATTCCTTGAAGCAAAGTCAAGGCTACTGTTCACATCCCAATTCAATTTAAATAAATTTGTAGCATCTATCACAGAGTAGACAATTACCAGATTACCTCCTAATCTAATTAAAGCCAGTGGCTGCATAATTCATTTCAACTTCAATAAATAATACCAAGAACTATACGGCAAAGTAAGAGAAATCTTTTTTTTTTTATTGTCCAAACCTACTACCTAGAGCTCTGCAGATACATTCATTTATTTTAAGCTAAGGTACATCCGGGCAATAAGTGCAAGAATTATGAAAATGAAAAACTTAGGAGAGCTCCCCAATTCTGTTCGATATGAACTTCCTCCTTCTCCCCCTTCCTCCCTATCTCTGCCTTTTCCCCCACCGCACTCCACCCGACTCCATGGCTGTACCAACCTGTGTGGGCTGAAACTTGCAGTTACAATCGGTCAATGTGTTCCAAGTGTTCCTTTCTCTGCATATTGCTTGTTATACATTGATTTTAACCTCCCAGGGCATTCCATTACAAATCTAAGAGTAGCTGGTTTGGAACAAAAAGCATTTTACAGAACCTAGTGACACTTTGCTGAATATCAAAAGGCTTCAAGCCATCTCAGAAAGCCTCAATAAGCATAATGGGTTTTTAATAATGGTTAATTCATAAGGTATTTGTAACACTGGTCAACAAAGATTTTGCTTTCTGAGTACTTTTGGGTGTATCTTGTAGTTTTTTGGCTGCTAATTATAAAAATAACTTGTAATTTAAACTACCACATTTTATAGAAATGTTCTGTTTTTACACAGTGGCAAAATGTACACCCTTTAGTACCTGTTGGCTGAGATACACACAAGAAACGTACAAAAACATGAAACTATTGTTGAAGCACACCCAGTACACAAAGTACAATTGGACTATTTGTGGAGATCTAAAATTACTGGCTCTGCTGCTTGGAATACACCAAGTACTGTTGTTACATATGCAAATGGAAAGAGAGTTGTATTATATTAAACAGAAATGGCCACTCCAAAAGAATTTGATTCCAGGACAGAAACACGTGGCACATGAATCACTTGTTGACTCAACAAAGATATTTTAGCCTTCACATAAAACTTGGACTGATCAAATTTTTTGCTCTACTTAACCAAAGCACCATTATCTCAATTCAAATGCACTGTCTTCACTAACTTACTATATTCCCTTTATTCCTATAATCCTACAGTTAGAGATGCTTGGACTTTATTCTTACTTAGTGTATCCTGGATCAAGAGTTTAAACCCCACATAAAAAGATGGTGGATTCTGACTTCCAGGATAAAATTCAAAACAGTTTCATATAAGTAAACATAACATAACCATACTATTCTTTTTTGGAATTAGCAACTTTGTATAAAGTACAGAAAGGAGTAAGAAATAGTAAGCAAAAGAAATTAAAGACATGAAAGACAAAGAAGAAATCTAGATCAATCTAGTTTAGCTCAGTTTAGCTCAGTATCATTCACTATGTTTATCCACATTTTTCAATCCTAAACTATACTTGTTTCCTCCACATCCACATATCACTTTTTATATAATTCTGTATGTTTTGCATCTTTATCTATATCATTGTCTCTATCTATTTATCTAGCTAGCTATGGTATCTTCTATCATTCTATCTAAGCTTTGATGAAAAGTTAGTACTTACATGTTATAATTTGATCGAATAATTCATGGAGAAAAATGTTTCTCAACGAATTTCAATAGTGCATATTTTACCATATATATTTCCCTTTTTGTACTGACACAATTTTAAAACTTCTGTGAAACTTTTGTTTTCAGTTACTTGTTCCCTATTTCATTGCATGACTAATGACAAAGTTGACTAAGGAGAAAACCTCAGAAGATATATATCTATATATATATTCTTGAAATATTGAAATATTCTTTCAATTCTTCATTGAAAGTATTCAATTTCCCTAAGAATTAATGTATACCCATTTGGCTTTAGCTGCACTCAGGAAGTTTGTTAGATATGATTTCTTGATTAAAGTCTTAGATATTGTGGTTTAGAAAGAAACTAAATCATTCTGAACCCGATGCTATTCATCAGGCTGTTCATGAATGACAGGAATCATAATTCAACATTATTTAATCAGAGTTCAACCTTGGAGAGGCTAAGGTAGTGGATTCACTGCCACCTCTTCCACAAAGAGAATAATTTTTGGAAATGGTTTCTGTTGATCCTTTTAGAAAGAATATGACATTTTAATGCTGAATGTAAGCAATAACTTTCAAATGGTATGCTCATATCTAAAAAATAAAAAACTTTGGAGTGGACAAAAGAGTGATTGATTTAGATAACTTCTGTAACAGAGTTGTTAATGCTTGGAACTCATTACCTGACTCCATAGTCTCTACTCAAAATCCCAAAATCTTCAACCAAAAACTGTCTACTATTGACCTCACCCCATTCCTAAGAGGACTATAAGAGGCGTGCATAAGAGCACAAAAGTGCCTACCGTTCCTGTCCTGTTGTTCCCTTCATTATATCAAATTAATATAGCTGATGCATATCTTTTTTACTTATATATATATATATATTTTCTTCATGATATGTTGTTTTATTTATGACAATGTTTGTGTATACTGTTGTGACAAAATGAAATAAAAAAAGATACAGTGATCTGTCAATTTTGGCATTTCAGATGTAGCTATGAGACTCTTAGAATTCTTTTAAGTAATTCTGGGCCAAGACATACTCCCCTTAGTGAAAGATTAAGGCAGCATAACTAAAGAAAATGGCTATATTAAGCTGAATGGAGTTAGAACTATATGATAGAATCACTGCTAGAAAAGATCCATCTATACCACTGAATCTAACCCACTGCTTAGTATAGGAATCCAAATTAAGATAAGCTGTCTAGTCCCAAAGGTGCTTTTTCAAAAGGCAATTGGACTTGTTTTTTCTTTGAAGACATTTCACTTCTCATCCAAGAAGCTTCTTGAGTTCTGGAAATGAACTGAAGAATCATTAGCAGAACTGAAGAAGTTTTTTGGATTGGAAGTAAAATGTCTTCAAGGGGGGGGAAAGTCCAATTGCTTTTTGAAAAAAACATTTTTGGGACAACCATGTTCTGGATGACTGAGAATCTTCATAAACATAAGCTGTCTTGCCTTCACTTCAACACATCCAGTAAAAAGGAATTCATCTTGGTAACTGATTTTGCTACCAAAATGCTCTCATTGTTAGAAAAGCATTCAATCTGAATCTGCATTTTTGAAACTTAAATCTATTGTTTCATGTCCTTCATTCTGGAACAAGAACAAATTGGTCTTGACATCCTTTTAGCTATTTGAACACTGCTATCATATCTTTCCCCTTCATGGATCATGGTGAAGGGGCTTGCGTAGCTCAATGAAGCTATGAGCTATGCCATGGAGGGCCACAGAAGATGGACATGTCATAGCAGACAGCTCTGACAAAAACGTGATCCACTGGAGAAGGAAATGGCAACCCACTCCAGTATCTTTGCCATGAAAACCCTATGGACAGTACCAAAAGGCAAAAAGTTACGACACTGGAAAATGAGCCCCTCAGGTTAGAAGGTGTCCAATATGCTACTGGGGAAGAGCGGAGGGCTAGTACTAGTAGCACCAGAAAGAATGAAGCGACTGGGTCAAAGCTGAAAGGACACTCAGCTGTGGATGTATCTGGTGGTGAAAGGAACGTCCAATACTGTAAAGATCTATTCTTTATAGGAACCTGGAATGTAAGATCCATGAATCAAGGGAAGCTGGACATGACAAGACTGAACATCAACATCTTAGGAATCAGCAAACTAAAATGGACAGGAATGGGTGAATTTAATTCAGATGACCATCAGGTATGCTATTGCGGGCAAGAATCCCTCAGAAGAAATGGAATAGCCTTCATAATCTATCTATCTACCTAGACCCGTTCCAGTCCGGCTTCCGGTCCGGTCACAGTACGGAGACAGCTTTGGTCGCGTTGGTGGATGACCTCTGGAGGGCCAGGGCCAGGGGGTGTTCCTCTACCCTGGTCCTATTAGATCTCTCAGCGGCTTTCGATACCATTGACCATGGTATCCTGCTGCGCCGGTTGGAGGGATTGGGAGTGGGAGGCACCGTTTATCGGTGGTTCTCCTCCTATCTCTCCGACCGGTCGCAGACGGTGTTGACAGGGGGGCAGAGGTCGACCACGAGGCGCCTCACTTGTGGGGTACCTCAGGGGTCGATTCTATCGCCCCTCCTGTTCAACATCTACATGAAGCCGCTGGGCGAGGTCATCAGTGGTTTTGGGGTGAGTTATCATCTGTACACTGATGATACACAGCTGTACTTTTCCACCCCGGACCACCCCAACGAAGCTGTCGAAGTGCTGTCCCGGTGTCTGGAAGCCGTACGGGTCTGGATGGGGAGAAACAGACTCAAGCTCAATCCCTCCAAGACGGAGTGGCTGTGGATGCCGGCACCCCGGTTCAGTCAGCTGCAGCCGCAGCTGGCTGTGGGGGGCAAGTTATTGGCCCCAACGGAGAGGTTGCGCAACTTGGGTGTCCTCTTGGATGGGCGGCTGTCATTTGTGATCATTTGGCGGCCATCTCCAAGAGGGCCTTCCACCAAGTATGCTTGGTGCGCCAGTTGCGCCCCTTCCTTGACCGGGATGCCTTATGCACGGTCACTCATGCACTCGTGACTTCCCGCCTGGATTATTGCAATGCTCTCTACATGGGGCTGCCCTTGAAGTGCACCCGGAGGCTGCAGCTAGTCTAGAATGCAGCTGCGCAGGTAATAGTGGGAGCAACTCGTTGCTCCCATGTAACACCACTCCTGCGCAGTCTGCACTGGCTTTCTGTGGTCTTCCGGGTGCGCTTTAAGATTTTGGTTACTACCTTTAAAGCGCTCCATGGCTTAGGACCTGGGTACTTACGGGACCGCCTGCTGTTACCGTTTGCCTCCCACCGACCCGTACGCTCTCACAGAGAGGGCCTTCTCAGGGTGCTGTCCGCCAAACAATGTCGGCTGGCGGCCCACAGG
Organism: Ahaetulla prasina; assembly: GCF_028640845.1. Taxonomy (NCBI): domain Eukaryota; kingdom Metazoa; phylum Chordata; class Lepidosauria; order Squamata; family Colubridae; genus Ahaetulla; species Ahaetulla prasina. Next base: position 28,662,689 of record NC_080541.1, read on the forward strand.
GGCAGGGCCTTCTCTGTGGGAGCTCCCACGCTCTGGAACGAGCTTCCCCCTGGTTTATGTCAAGTGCCTGATCTTCGGACCTTTCGCCGTGAGCTGAAAACGCACTTATTTATTCAAGCGGGACTGGCCTAAAATTTTATTGGGGTTATTTATATTTTAATATTTTAAATCGTTTTAAATTTGGCCACCTTATAATATGTTTGTTTTAATTTCTTTTAATATTTATACTGTGATTTTTTACTTGGCTGTACACCGCCCTGAGTCCTTCGGGAGAAGGGCGGTATAAAAATTGAATAAAATAAATAAATAAATAAATAATCAATAAAAGAGTAGGAAAAGCAATACTGGGATACAATCCCCAAAATGACAGAATGATCTCAGTTCGAATCCAAGGCAAACCATTCAATGTCACAGTAGTCCAGGTTTATGCCCCAATCACTGGTGCTGAAGAGGATGAAGTTGACCAGTTCTATGAAACCTACAATACCTTCTAGAATTAACACCAAAAATGATGTCCTTATCATCATGGATTGGAATGCTAAAGTAGGAAGCCAAAAGATAACCAGAATAAAAGGCAAGTTTGGCCTTGGAGTACAAAATGAAGCAGGGCACAGGCTGGTAGAATTTTGTCAAGGGACTATGATGGTCATAGCAAACACTCTTTTCCAAAATCCAAGAGATGACTCTACACATGAACATCACCAGACGGTCAACACAGAAATCAGATTGACTATGTGCTCTGCAGCCAAAGATGAAGAAGCTCTATACAGTCAGTAAAAGCAAGTTACTGCTTGACAGTGATCTGTCAATTTTGGCATTTCAGATACCATAGCTAGCTAGATAAATAGATAGAGACAATGATAGAGATAGAGATGTAAAACATACAGAATTCCTTCCTTCCTTCCTTCCTTCTTTTCCTGTAAGTTATTTCAATGTTCAATGATTTTGAAAAAAATGTATGCAATATTAGTAGACTGTTGCCCAAATATGTTAATTATTATCCTTATCATATTCATAGCTGTATTGAAATCTGAATTATACTTTAGCCATAGGAAACCAGAAGACAATGAAAATATGAACATTTATATTATGTAAAGATGAATTAGGGACATGCCATGTTTATCTGAAAATGTGACCATGATATAGATCTTAGCTGACATTTTTAAAGACCTAGATTATAAACGCGTGGCTCATAAATATACAGCACCCAAATGTATAACTGCTTTCATACATATCTAATCTGCAAATGTTATGCAATTGAAAAAAGAATCCATAAGGCTCCAGCTGATACAAACAATGAGCTCAGTTTTATTACCCATTAATGCTGTGTATGTTCCTTAACCTGAATAACCAGGAAGTCAATATTTTTCTCCTAGACACATTCTTACTTAAAAAAACCTCCCAAAAATATATTTCCTCAACCATTCATAGCTGTAAAAAAAAATCTGAAATGAGGCAAGGAAATAAACAGGCCATCAATGTCCTCATTGTTTTGATTATTTAAAAAAGGAAAGAATCTGTCACCAGATTTTAACAGGATTTTAATTACTCACCTAAGTATATTGTATACTTTCAACAAAAAAACAAAACAATCATACTGCAGCTTTGCAGCTTTAGAAACGAATTATTTTGCCACAATTTTTTTTAGAACTGGGGAAAGACATTTATCTTATGCAAACTGAATAGATTAAAAAATATAACTGGCATACCAATTAGATACACTGAATTCATGATATGTTGATGCTGCTACCATGAAACATGGTATGTTTCATCATGAATATATTTGGCCAATTAACAACTATATTTATTAAACAATAGGGGCCATAAATATTGAATAATTGCTGCCCTAAACTGTTAGCATACATCTCTATATGCAGAGATGCACACAAACATACACAGATATACAAACGTAGTATATGGTGGAAATTCAATACCAAAGAAAAGAAAAATAAGGCACAAATAGAAACTCCTACCAAATATATTGAATGTGTCTATTCTCTGAAATGAATAAGAAACTGGTACAATTAATAATGTCAATGCAAGTGAGGTTTACTCTCCCTTCTAGTAAAAGGAATTATGGATAACCTGGGGCAATTTGAAAATTATTTAATGGGAACAATTTTTTTTCCCAAATGGAACAGGGGACACATTATTCTGAATTTCCTTGTGGACTGTGCCACATTATATAAGACGACTTAGGAATTAAATCCTACAATAAACACAGGTGACAGTTGTGTTCCAGTATCTGAGGGATAGCTCCAACAGTAGAAGATATTAGTATCTGAAGCTGAGACAGCTTTTCACTATGCCTAAATGAAGAAATATATTCAAATAATAAGAGAGAACAATCCTTGAATTTCTTCATGGCCTTCTGTCCTCATATAAACCTGCTTTAATTTGCTTAGCTTTCCAGCTCAGCAGAATTAAATTAATGTTTACATCAGGGGTGAAATGTAAAATTTGTTAGTACCGGTTCTGTGGGTGTGACTTGGTGGGGGGATAATGTGACTGGGTGGGCGTGGCCAACTTTTTTTTTTTAAAAAAACTTCTAAATGCATTTTTTCTACAACCTCTTCGGTGGAAGACGTTGTAAAAAATGCTTTTAAAAGCCTGTGATGGTCAGGCAACTCAGCTGGGATCGCCAGAGGAAAAAAAGCTTTTAAAGGGTTCTGACGATCCCAGCTGAATTGCTTGATTGCCAGAACCTTTAAAAGCTTCAGCCGAAGAGCTTGTAAAAAACATGCTTTTAAAGGGTTCTGACGATCCCAGTTGAGCCGCGCGATCATCAGAGGCTTTTTTTTTACTTTTAAAAGCATTTTTTTCAGCTGAAGAAAAAATGCTTTTAAAAGTAAAACAAAAAAGATCTCTGATGATCGCACGGCTCAGCTGAAGTGGGGGTGGGGCGACAGGGATTTTTGCTACCGGTTCTTCGAACCACCCGCTGCCATTGCTACCAGATTGGGTGATCCGGTCCAAACCAGGAATATTTCATCCCTGGTTTACATGTTTTCATATCAAAAGTACAGTGCTTGCAACTTTTCTGAATCATCAACTGAGGTCAGTGAAGTTAATTTAGGGACCACCAGACTCTGAACTGGTGGTGGCCTACAATAAAATTGGACTAGAAAATGCAATGCAATAATTATTAAAATAAATAAATTTTATTTATTTATTTTATTTATTTATTATTTATACTTTTATACCGCCCTATCTCCCTAGGGATTCAGGGCAGTATTCCCCTCCCCATATCCTGATATTCCGAAAACTATTAACATGTAGCAAGAAACATCTCTTTTCTAACTACCACAACAACTTTAAATGGAAAAGAACATTTCAGAATATTGTATGTGTGTGGAGGGTGCAGTATTTAGAATTTAGAATAACAGAGTTGGAAGGGACCTTGGAGGTCTTCTAGTCCAATCCCATGCTTAGGCAGGAAATCCTACACCACTTCAGACAAATGGTTATTCAACTTCTTTTTAAAAACTTCCAATGTTGGAGCATTCACAACTTCTGGAGGCAAGTTGTTCTACTGATTAATTGTTCTAACTCAGGGGTGAAATCTACTTATCTTCCTTACCAGTGCACGTCACATGCATGTGCAGACCTTCTGCGCATGTGCAGAAGGTAAAAAACACATTTTAACCAGGAAGTAATGACACCTCTTCACTCCTCCATCACTAATGGATCGCCGAACTACCGTCCGCAATCGCTACCAGATCACGCAATCCGGTCCGATCCAGTAGCATTTCACCCCTGTTCTAAACTGTCAGGAAAAGGAACAAAAAAAATCCGACAGTTGCTCCAAACCAATCAAGAGAGTAGCTCTCACTCCCTCTGGTGATAACTGGAGTTACGTAATACATTTTCTGCTATCTCTTTCTCTTTGTCCCTCAAAATAAACAACAATCAAAATGCTTCCTCTGGCTTCAAAAAAGTGGCCACACCCAGTTTTGTATGATTTAGTCCACCAGATGTTACATACTGCAAAACAGTAAGAGGCATCTGCTTACAGGTATCCTTTAGGATGATGTAGGAGAAGAGCAGGTGGAGCTGGGGGTGGAGTTAAGTGTATTATCAGCCTAGAGTTATTACGTTCTCACAAATGGTCTAAGTTCAACCCTCCTAATTCTGTTGACCCTTATCTCACACAAATTTAGTGTTGAACTTAATGTGAAGCATAAAAGATCAGGACCATCCATTAAATTGCAACACAGATTTATTCAAGCATACACACAATATATCTGGTCAATTAAAGTTAAGTTAATATGTGGTTCTGATTCTTCATGTCTGACGTTTATCACTAACAGTCAGCACTAAATTGGCACTAGATAAGAGTTAACAGAATTTAAGAGGGATTGGAATAAGACTGCTTGTGGGAATGGAATGATTCTAGGCTCAACTCTCTCTTCACTCCCTCCCTCCAGGCTCTGCCGGTCCTTCTCCTATAAAAATGGGTATACCATCAAACTGCTGCTGCTGCTTACTATCTATTAAAAATTTGTTTACTTTGTGAGGTACAACTATCTGAGTTTTCAGATGAAATCATTCCAAAACTTACCTAGATATGCTGGTGCACCTGTCACAAAAACCTTCTTTCACCTTCAGAAACTTCCAAGTCAATATAAAGTCACATTAGCCCAGAAATTCAAACCGAAGCCAGGAAATTGTCACAAATACTATACAGTTTGGACAAAAATTTGGATAAAGAGCTGCAAGCATTCCTAATTGCTACAGGAAGTAAGTGTCAGCCCCTCCTAATTTTCCATCCAAATAAATACAATATTTTGCTCAAAATCAGAAGTGGGAGCCTGGATAGGCTAGCTAAGTAAGCTCAGAGAGAGATCTTCATGGATTTTTCTAAGGCAACTGCTTACAAAATATCTCCTATCCCATAGGAGATCCCATAGATACTGGGTAAATAAACACCAGTTTAGCCTCTGAGCAAATATTTGTTTATATTACTTTTTCATTTTCTCTTCTAGCTTACTTCTGATTTTAAAAACCAATAGCTAAGGATTATTTGCCCTCCTTTTGTCTGTGAAGAATGTATTTCTATGTCTTGTGGGGGCATGGCAACTGGCCCTGTTAAAAAACCCTGATCTAAGCACATAGTAATAATAAAATATAGTTCCTGTTGATTAGCAATTTTGTCACACAGTGCCAGACTGACTTCTGGCTCCAGATCAAAAAAAAAATAAAATACTTTAGTCTTTTATTACTGCTGTGAGCAAAAGCCGAAACCTAATTTTTCCTCTGGTTTGGATGCACTTCAGGATGTTCTTCATTTGGTACAAAATTCCTAGAGCATTAAATGGTTCTCGGCTGATATTAAAAATGAACTTCCCACTTATTACTCAGGCAAAACTCTTCGAAAGTTACAAACATTTAATGCCAGCTTAAACATTTGTAAGAAATTAAAGTAGAGCATTAGCAGCTGTCATTTGCAGACCCTTTGTTTTTTTCACAATAAATACTGTCAAATCTATATCCATTTAAGTTAGAAATAGCAAAATCCAGGAAAAAAAAGAAAGCTAGCACTATTTCTTCCTGGTATTCATGGTTGAAGTGGCCCAGATGTCTTGTTTTCTACCAGAATATCTTTTTTTTTCTCCTGAGTTTTATTTTAATCATTATTATGTATGCATTCTTGCCTTTTCTGTATTACCACCATTGCATTTTCATTTACTATATTTTAGTTATTATACTTCACCAACAGAAATAACTTAAAATATTACAACCCAACACTATAATCTGCCACTACAAACAGTACAGAAAATGTACACCAGATTCAGAAGTAGTTCCAAGTGGTTGCAAGAGGAACAAGTAAGGACTTGTAAATGAGAAGCAGAAACATGGTTTCTTTCATCACCTGATGTACATCCTGCTCTGCTTTAATAATGTAGGCCTGAATGTTGTCCAAAGAGAAAGGAATTTATGGGCTGTGGTTGTTCTTTTCCTGACATAAAAGCAAGTGATTAGAGCAAGACAAAGCAATTAGCATTAGCCAATTTTCTCCTTTTTGCATTCTGGGATTCCTAGCAGAAAAATAGAGTGCCATTGGGCCTTCACAGGTCCTAATAAATGTCTTTAAAAACAGACCTCCTACCTCTAGAGGAGGCTTTAGTGCTGGGAAAAGAGGAAGGAAAGAGGATGGCTGTCAGTAAAGTGATTGATTGTTATAATGACAATGTTGGAACATCAAAAAAAAAACAGGTTAGGGACAGATTACCATGCAGAAAATCTATCTGTGGTTGCTAAGGATCAACACTGACTTCATGGCACACAATCAATCAAAAATTAATTAGAGATATTATGTGAAAGTAAATTATTATATACATCTTTATTATGCAAGTCATTTTCAGAGTGTATTCAAGGAAGTATGGAGGATCATAGTCATACTTCTTGGTTAGGAAAAAAATATAGAGAGTATGTTTTCCTGTTATATAATTTCTCTACAATAGATGCCTTCCATTTGTAATGTGTTAGGCATTAGATGCAATCAAAAGACATTGCAGGCCTGGACAATTTGCCTCCCATACAATAATATGTCTTGAAATAAAGGCAGTCTAAAAGTCTTAGCAATGTTCATATCTGTGAATCATCCCCAATGGTCAGGTTACCAGAGTACGGAATAACAAAATAGTAGCAATCATAACTTTCCTTTTCTATTAGTCTATGTAGTATTACTCTTCTACAAAATAATATGCCATTCATTAAAAATTGGTTGCTAATTACATTTATAATATTTCATAATCCTTATTTAGGAGATGAAAAAATGCACTTCTTTAAGCATTTAGTACCTTCCTAAGTCTAACATAGGGAAGTGATGGTTCAGTGGCTAAAATGCTGAGCTTGTCGATCAGAATGTCAGCCATTCATAACATAACATAACATAACATAACATAACATAACATAACATAACATAACATAACATAACATAACATAAACAGTGGTTCAATTCAGTGGTTCAAATCCCTAACGTCACATAACGGAGTGAGCTCCCGTTACTTGCCCCAGCTTCTGCTACATAGCAGTTCTAAAACACGTAAAAAATGCAAGTAGAAAAATAGGGACCACTTTGGTGGGAAGGTAATAGTACTCCATGGGTCTTCGGCACTTAGTCATGCAGGCCACATGACCACAGAGATGTCTTTGGACAGCATGGCTCTTGGGCTTAGAAACGGAGATGCGCACTGCCCCTAAAGCCGGAAATGACTAGCACGCATATGCGGGAGAACCTTTACCTTTAAACCTAACATGCTGCTAAAATGGAAGAATAAAACAGATCATGATCTGCCTACTGTAGGCACAGATGACAGCTTAAAGACACATTCTAATGTTCATGCAGCAAATGAATGACTGTTCTACTGATCATTCCATAAGACAAGGCCATTAGATATTTTTGACAGAGAAAGTAGTCTGTTCGCTTACCAATTGTGTAATATCTCTTCAGTTCACCCTTCCGTGGATTGCGCCGCTGGGAATTTGCAGTGTTATTCTGCTCCTCTTCAGATGTTGTTGTGTTGTTAAGAGCTGTAGGCTTAGTTGGTTGCAGGGCATGTTGTGCTGCTGATGGCAGAGGTTCATAACCTGATGCAGAAATTTCAATAGACTGAGATTTTTTCTTTAGTCTAAAAGGGAAAGGATATAATATACTATTAACAAGTAGATTACAGCTATATGATTCAACTTTTCTTGCTTTGCTGACCTGATGAAAAAATACAAAATTTTGTATTACATGTATCACTCTTGCAGGTTTACATAGATTTCTCCTACAGAATGGGCATACAATACATTGACACATAATAATTTCTAGTTCAAAAGAGGTTAAAGATGTAGCTGGACTGTCATCATCTGGCTAGTATTTCATTTACAAAAATGCTTAGATTCTGTCAACATATGCCAAGTCTCAGAGGATTTTGTCTTCTTCTAAATTATATTTTGGAATTCAATTCATTTCTAAATTTTTGTAAACCTAGCTAGCTCAAAACATAGAGCATAAATATATTTCATAAACAAATAGGACACTATAAAGCACATTTAGAAAATATATAGAGTAAATGAAAGCAATGAACAATGTGTAATGCATGTCTATTTTTATGCAATTGTGGTCTAAAAGTATTTTTTTCTTATAGAAAAAGTACCCCAGAATACATTCCTAGTTTATTTATTAAATAGATATTGCACTTATATACAACCATTATCTGATGATTCTTAGCAACCTACAGCTTATATAAAACTTAAAATGTCTACTGTACAATTAAAAATAAATAATGATTTCACTAAATCTTAAACAATAATAAAGAAAGATGAAAAACAAGTAGGAAGGTTGCATAATGTTTAAATTAAGAAAATTCCTTCTCACATAATTAAATTAAGCTTCAAGAGACCCACTAGTACAAATTGGAGCAAAATATTCTAACTTGAAAGAATTTAAGGATGTTTGGTAACAATGCACTCAGAAGATAATTTGTGTATGGATTTTAAAATGACAGACCAAAAGAATGGTACAGAAAAAGATGTTGAATTTACAAATGAAACTGGGTGATGGCTAAACAATTGAAGGAGTCATATTGTACAAATAATAAACCAGAAGTGCCTGGATAACATTGTATCTTGAATTTACAAAAAAGACATGTCAAATTTGCTTGCAATTAAGAGATATGGGAGGAAGAGTTCTTTTGTTGTAGTACCAGAAAAGTGACAAGTTACTGCAACTGTTTGTACTTCTTGTGATGATGGAGAAAGTCATTTGCTCATATATCTTTTTTCTTTTTTATTAATGTTTTTTTCTTCTTCTTTTAAAAAAATGTCTCTGTACTTCTTTAGTTTGCATTAGTTTTTAAATCTTTGTATCTATAAACTTTAATAAGTCTATTATAAAATAGCATTTTTAATTTTTAAGGGTTAAATGTTAACTTTTGTCTTACTGCTTCCTTTGTTCATTCAAAAATACAAAAACAGGTGAAATTTGCAGCACATTCTTATTCACGCATAATGCTAAATTATAATGAGGTTTTGTCCTAGCATGATGTTTGAATCCTACATCTTACGGCTTGTTTAACAACCCTATCTTTTTTCAAAAGGTAAACCAGCTCAATGTAATGATGAACCAGCTCATACTTCCACCTTGGCTCTAGCCACTTAAATTATAAACTTTAATATTGAAAGAAGAATTCAGATGAGTTCAGTGAATTGCCAAGATGAAAGCATACTATATGATTATATTTACAGCAGGATGTCCTTTCACGTTTGCTTTTTGTGTCAAGTCAAAATAACAGTGAAATCACAGCCCATTATCTCCTGAGAAAATAAGCCATCTTGGGTTAAGGCTAGAGCTAATGAGCTGAAATTATAAACACCAACAAGTCTGTCAACAACTCATTTACCATTTTTTTTTGATAATTTTTTTTAAAATTTTTTTTTTAATTTAGAAGTAATACGCGGAAAGTTGGCAGTACAATAATATGGGTCAAAGGCATTCTTAGCCATGGAAACTTAGTGGCCATGGCATAAAAAGTTCTTTTTGCTAAATGGTTAAAAAATAGAAAACAAACAGTAGAAATAAATGGACAATTTTATTTCTGGACGGAAATAAGGAGTTCCTTAATGACCTGCTTTGGAGAATAACATTTTAAATTGTTCATAAATGACCAAAAGTTAGGGTAAGCAGAGAACTAAGTTTACAAATTTATATTGAGCTTTCCAGGGTGGTAAAAATGAAAAGTGACTATAAAGAGTCCAGAAATGTCTTTGTAAAATGGGTGAATTGTCTATAAAATAGGAAAATAGTGCACCCTTGGGAAACCTGAAAGAACAGATTGAGCATTGATCGTTCTGCAGAAAAATCTATCTATGGGGTTGCTAGGAGTTGAAAACAATTTGAATGCATATAATCAATCATCAATCAATCAATGTACAATGTACATACAGAGCATAATGGGGGGGGAGAGATTAAATCTGTTAGAAGATTTCTTGCAGATCAATAACATTGATGCTCATTTTAATAGAGCTATACTTGTTTCTTCGAGTAAATTATCTTCATGAAAAGTGAAATACTGAACAAAAAACTTTGTTATAAAGATACATAGAGAATATTATGTTTCTTTAGTTCTTGTTCAATTTTGTGTTGAAAACTCTCAATATTTGAATAAGTAATAGATAAACTTCAAAACATAGGCATCTGCAGAAAGGTAAACTAAAACAAACCTCAGGCTGTCACTCACAATTATGCTGTCGAGATTTTAAATTTTTGTTAATTCTCTCAGCAGATGCCTCTGTTACAAAAATTTGGTTCAAATACAGACGAAAGAACTATCAAAGCTTTTGACAGATTTTTCTTCCTGAGGGAGCAAAAATCAGAACAGTAACATAAAAATGACCTTCCATCTCCATTTTTATCTTCCACAATGTATTTTTTCTAAATTAATAATTTAGCTGGTGGCTCAACAGACTAATGCAGTCTGCTATTAACAGCAGCTGCTTGCAATTACTGCAGGTTCAAGTCCCACCAGGCCCAAGGTTGACTCAGCCTTCCATCCTTTATAAGGTAGGTAAAATGAGGACCCAGATTGTTGGCGGCAATAAGTTGACTTTGTATATAATATACAAATGGATGAAGACTATTGCTTGACATAGTGTAAGCTGCCCTGAGTCTTCGGAGAAGGGCGGGATATAAATGCAAAATTAAAAAAAAATCTGTATATGAGAAGGAAAGATGACCTATACTGTTGTAATAAATGATTCTCAGATTAATAAGATCCAGCTATTATATAAACAACTAGCCTCAGATTCCAGAGATGTTTCCCTTCTGGTACATCGTGTCAAATTATGAGAAATTCAGAAAATCACCAGCTAAATATATACTGAAATACATAATTGCTCCAACAAATGAATAATTTTCATTTCACTTTTAACTTTTCATTTAGAAAATTAATTCACTTGTTGGAATGATTACTCCTTTATCTTAATAAATCTTGCTAAAGAGAACTGTGTGATTCACATAGTTATGATACTGGGTTAGAGGTTAGCAAACTCATGTTTGAGTCCCGAGTGCTTCTGTGTGGCGTAGTGAGCTCCCGTCACTTGCTCCAGGTCCCTGAAAGGGATATGAAAGAAGGTCCCATGGGCATCCCATGAGCAATGGTGATGATACTGACTAATCCTTTCAATCCAGATGGGCTCTAAATGGTGCCTTCAACACAAATGAGGGAAGCCACAATGTTTGTGTGTTACTGAAACACTTCCCATTGTACCTCTCATCTACTGTACTGACTGGGATTGAGTTGAAATCCAATTTCCAGGTGGGTGCAAGGGTTTTTCTTATAACTGATATTGTCTTTTACATTATGGGGGAAAGTGGATATTCAAGGTTTGTAAACTTTACTTGTCCTTTAAAGTGGACTTTTCTCAGTGCTGCATCTTTCATTTCACAGGCATTCATCAAGATACCATAGAGTTCTAGATTCTGATAACAGCAGCAAGACTGTTGATTGGACAATACTGGAAGAAGGAAGAGATACCTACAATAGAAGAATGGATACTGAAAGTTACTAATTTGACTGAGATGGCTAAAATCTCAGCTTTTTTAAAAGACAATACGCAGGAAAGATATTTAATTGAATGGGAAAAATGGATTGATTATCTACAAAACAGATATCAGATTAAGAAATATCAGATTGCCTTTGAATAATTAGAAAGTTATTTTATGTAATGGGGAGGGGGTTGGGAGATGAAAAGCTGTGGATGTGGTTATTTGGATTGGAAGGGAAAATTTTATTCTATGTTTGGTTTATGTATAACAATACCTTGTGATTGACCCGGGAAGCCGGGGAGGGAGGGGGGAAGGGGTTTTTTTGGGAGGGAGGGGGGAAAAAAGGGGGGAAAATGTTTTTGTTTTTTAAAACTCTTTCAATTAAAAAAAAAAGATACCATAGAGTTCTCAACTATTAATCAATGTAATTAATAGGGTTAGGGTTGTATTTTTCATCTTTACATACGACAAATAAACATTAAAGAAATTTTAAAAGACCCATTAAGAAGAGTTTTTTATCTACTAACAGTTCTTTGAAGGTTTTTTTTTCTATTTTCACATTCTTTATTGCTTTATAAACAAGAAGCAGATTGCGTAAATTAATTTTTTTTATCTTATCACAAGCAAGGATTAATTGTATAAAAAGTTGTTCTTTTCATTGTACTAGAAAGAAAGAAAGAAAACAACCATAGCTGGGTTGTCCTAACAAACAGCACATCTAAGAGCCACAGTGGCACAGTGGTTAGAATGCAGTTGTTGTGGCCTGCCAGCGGACCTGGTGGCAGACTCAGACAGTGAGGAGGTTGGGGAAGAACATGGGCCACTCCTGGAGTCTAGGGAAGGCTCTGATGAGCGCTCTGCATCGGAGCCAGAGATGGGGCCAGGACCATCCGACAGTTATCAGCTGCCTTCGGAGCTGAATATCAGTGGGGCACAACAGCTGAAGCCTGTTCCTGATGTGCGCATGCGCAGAGCTGCCAAGAGGAGAGAACAGCTAAGGAAAAAGGGCCGACTCAGGAGTGAAGTCTCAGATGGATGGTGAATGGTCCCTCCCAAAGGGTAGGGGAGTTTGCAGGAGAAATTAGTTTAATTCATTAGGATGAAGATCTGTTCCTGACTTCTTGCCAAATAATTATTGCTGCTATAGCAGGGTGTATTGGAAGATATTGGCCTGGCAACTCCAAGCCTGATCAAGGTCTTTAGTTGCGAAATCTCATGAAAGACTATTTGCTGGGACTTTGGTGGAGAGGAATTTCCCTTTAACCTAAATAAAAGAGGTTTTATCAGGACAAGGAGTCTGCTTCATGCTCGTGGGAAGCCTAGGTCAGAACAGCAGTATTGCAAGCTATTTCTGCTGATCACCGGTTGACTCAGCCTTCCATCCTTCCAAGGTTGGTAAAATGAGGACCCAGATTGTTGGGGACAAGATGCTGACTCTGTAAACCGCTTAGAGAGGGCTGTAAAGCACTTTGAAGCAGTATATAAGTCTAAGTGCTATTGCTATTGCTACTACTTTGGTACCCTGTTCTAAAAAGATGTATACATGTCAATTAACTTTAACTGTTTAACTCATATGTCAGAGAACTTTCATATTCTCAAAAGCATTGTACTAGATAACTAAGTAAAAAAGAATGAAGTAGAAATCAATCAAGTATTAGGGATAAGAAGACAAAATAAACACAGATACAGCAGATCAGAATACTCTTTAAATATATATATACATATAATGGGTTCTGTATTCAGTGACACGAAGAAGGAGGCCATTCCAATTACACTGCAAAGTTGTGGGTTTCTTTTGAGGATCGCCAATCTTCCTCTCCACCCCCACATCCCCTCCAGCAAAAATCTTATATAATTTCAGAAACCAAACAGGAACCGATGGTGGTTGTTGCTGCTGCTGACCTTCGGCACTGTGGAACACTCAGTTACTTGAATAATTGGATTGTCTTTCCCGTTCCTGTGTGCTTGGCTTGATTGTGCAGAATTACTAGCAAGCCTCCAGGAGATTCAGTATAGTTGTAGAAATAAATCAAGTTGAGCAAACTGGTAGGGATTTGCACATGAAAGCAAAGAAACAACATGGGAGCAAGACATTTGGGTATATATTTGCCCATAGGTCATAATAGGTAGGAAGCAGAATAGAAAAACAGAATTGAAGACTTTCCAACCAGCTGAAGAAGGCTGCCCATGGAGTTGAGAGGAAAAAATGGAAATTACATAATGGGGAAAAAGTATAAGAAGTGTGGGATTCTATACAAAAACATAGGCCTAGGCTCATCATTTTATTTACATCCTGTCTTTGGGTGGAGGACGACAACTCAAAGCATTATATATAATGAATCTTCTTTATATTTTCTTTGCAACTGGAAAGAGAACTGTTATTCAGTTAGATTTCCAAGGGAATGCTAGAACTCATAGTCTCCTGATTTCTAGCCCAGTATCTTCACTACTACACCAAACTAGTGTTTGACACAGACATTTTTGATGGAGAGAGACCAAGATGGGAAGCAACGACTAAGAAAAAGATAAGCAGAGGAGATCAAACTGAGTTAGAAATTTAAAGTGAGAGACAAATTGTTGGTCTGCTTGCCTGTAATATAGGTGAACTGTACTGGGGACAGTCAGACTAGTATGTGACAGCCGGATGGACCAGACTGGCTTAGCAGATATGGAAAGCAGCCAACCTGGCTTTGGATTGTAGCCTTCAAGAAAGTGGTAAAGGAATCAAACAGAGCATGAAGAAGAGGATGATAGAGCATGTTCCCAGAAACCTGTGCAAGGCAACTAAGATTGTTCAATTGTGTGAATATTTAGGGGCTTAAAATATACTTTTTTGTATTAAAAAAGGGGGGGGTTATTAGCTGTTGGGTAATAGAGAGATAGAAACTACATTTCCCAAGGACACATCTGTGGATAGGGGACAAGTTCAAAACCTATAGTGTGATAACATTATTATGTATTTGTGCAAATCTGCTTAAAGATTAGTATGTTTCTTGTTTATTGCAAACAGCAAAATATAAGTATTTTAATTTCTAGTTCTGTATGCCAGTAACAAAGTAAAGTTGTTTCTTCAATTTTAAACATTATTTCTAGGGGGTCTTACTGCATCTGTGGAGGATGGGGAAAACATTCCTTACTGGATGAAGAGGGGGCAGCAGGCTTGGTTAAAGCATGTTAGAAAGAATTAGATGATAGGAAGGGGTTATCTATGGTTGGGAGTCCTTTGGGACAGTTTCTCAAACTCAGAACTAGCTACTATGGATGGAGCCACATCTACTTTCACTTGTGTGGGAATCGCTACATCGCATTCTAAGCCTTCTGTCAGTCTTCTACAGGCCAGGCAAAAAACGGAAACCATGAGTATTCACACTGCCTTAATTGTAATAGAATGTAGGAAAACACCCTTTTGTTTTACCTATGTAAACTGAAAAACTAATTGATGCCATGAATTGTTTTTCTAAACTTGTGATAAGTATAAAGTATTGGTCCAAATTTAATATCCCAACCTTTCTTTTTGGCAGCATTTGAATATAGCTTTGAGTATTTAAGACTATTTAATTATAAGAAAAAACCTCCTGAGAGCAAGATCTCTCCATCAGTGAAACAGTCCATCTATATAGGTAGTAGATTCTCCAGCAGTTTTTAACCAAAATAAATCATGATTTAGTGCCTATTAACAAATAGCATTATATTTGTTATTGAAGCAATCAAGACACATTCTTGATTGCATTTTGATTTCAAAGTGAGATAGTATTAAATGACCCTTTCTTACTTATTGTCTTACTTGTGTTAAGAGGCATGGGGGCGGAGTGATTAGAATTGCAGATTAACTCTGTCCATATACCAGGAGTTTGATCTTGACTCAGCCTTCCATCCTTCCAAGGTTAGTAGAATGCGGATCCAAATTGTTGGGGGCAACATGTGTGGTCCGTGGTTGTCTTACAAGAAACCGGACCATGTCTCAGTAACAACAGCCAGCCACCCCAAACTATCAAACAAGCCAAAACCAAACTATGAGAAGAAGCACCCAGAAGCACCCAGATAAAAAACTCTAATCCTAAATCTGCATCACACAGACGGTACTTAACTATGGCCCAGCAACAACAGCCAGCCAATCAAACAGTCCAAAATCAGACCATGACCCAGAAATATCTGAACATTCAGACTAATCTGCATCTCATAAAAAGGTATTTAAAGACCAGTGTTCTGACAGACAAGCACAACTCAAAGCACATTGGTGATGTCTCCTCGAATGGTGATGAAACATTTGAAACCAAATTGCCAAGCTCAGAGCTCGAACCAACAGCCTAATTACTGTTATAATTAAAAATCTGTAAATATCCCTTATTGGTTAAAAAAAAATACCCCCCCCCCATTTTAGCTAGTACTAATGCACTAAAAGTCATTGAAAACTGAAGGCCAGCAGAATAGGAGGCTCATACACTTTCTATGGGTATTTTATGGTGTGGACGGAGCAGCGTTTCACTTTTCTGCCTTTCCAATTTGTCAGTCACCATCACCACTTTGTCCATTCTTCCATCCCATGAAAAGAAACTGAATCAATAGCTCTCATCAACTTTCTCATTGTGGTTTACACATTTTCCCTTAATGTGCAAACTCTAGGTTTCATATGACTCCAATGGGTACTAAACAGATGAAATGCCTTTTACAACCCTGACAATATACAGTGGCAGAAGCATGAATTGAAAAATGGTCCTGTTGTCAGTGAAGAAACAATTGCTTTGATCCATATGCCATGCTGTCTGCAAGTTTATTTATCATCATTAAAAAAGATAAAGTATCCATCAAGTCAAGCTCATCTCCTGGTCACCTCAGGGACACATCCATGAAGCTTTCTTAGCAATGGTACAAAAGTGATTTCCTATTGCTGCTTCCTAGGATTTTTTTGCTACCTTCCCAATCCTGTGTACAGCCATGACATTATCTTATATTCTCCCATCCAAATACAGGCCAAGATAAATCCTGTTCAGGTTCCAAGGCCAAACAAGGTTATCTATTGCTGATATCTTGAAATGCTATTTGGAGTATTGATGTAACTTGCTATCTAAATTTGGAGGATAGGTTCTTTCTTCCCTTATTCATAGCTCTTGCTTTGATGCTGCTATCAAGTTATTCCCATCAACTTTTTCTTAGATTAGTTCTATTTATATTCCATTTTAATTACTTTATCTCAAATATATCTTTCTTTCAGCTTATGAAATACATAGACCTACTACATCAGATTTAATTGATGAGTTATTATTAAAAAATACAGCTGAAAGTGGCATGCATTCTGTCCAAGTGTCCCTTTCATCCAAAGGGATTGGATTATAATCATTAATGGGAGAATATTTCCTTTTTTTGCCAGCACAAATGCATGGAAGATATTGTGCCAGTTCCTTAGAAATGTGTCTTCTATAGGTCAAACTATTTAGAAGTATTTCTGCCTCAACAGATTCTGTTTGCAGATCCTCTTATTATTATCTGTTCCTCAGAATATCAGTGACTGATCCCATAATTCTCTCCATGTTGCCAACTTTGTTTCTATCATAATATGTATATGGCAATTTTTAAAATTGGGTTAATCTCATAAAAGTATGTATTTAATAAAATAGATTGAACTCCGTGAAGAGCAAAACTGGTCCTCCAGTTGATTTGAATACCAAGCCAAATGCTTGGAGCTGTTCTTCAGCACCATTTGGAGAGCTGTAGGTTTCTCAACCCACTGAAGATCATGAAAGTATATGGCTTTGTTGACTTTACAACATCAAACTAGTGTTTTTACTCCAAACGACATCCAAATAGTCATATAATATTCCTGTTATTTTAAATTAAATATTATGTGACTGCAACTGCTGAAAAATCTCTGTTATATAGCATTTTGAGAGGGAGTTTTGATATACTAAAATATGGGAGCCTCCTTTAAAGATGATTTGCTTAGTAAAATAGCACATTAGCATCAATTCATCATTCATCATTCATTGTCTGGTTTTCATTATCAAGGTTCTTCTTCATGACTCTGGGATTTATTTTAAGGAAAACTTTGTAAATATTATGCAACAGAATGTGTTGCCATATCTAGGAGTCTTCTTAATCAAAAACATATGTAAAATGTCAAATATTTTTCAACTGCTATAAAAAGCAAATAACAAGCAGAATGAAAAAAATCTGGAGTTTTGAAACAAATGTCTATTTCAAATGTTTACTGATGAGCTAGTCTGCAAATTTACAACAAATAAATGAAAGTTTATTTTATTTATTTATTTATTTATTTATTTATTAGATTTTTATACTGCCCTTCTCCCGAAGGACTCAGCCAAACTAAGTAGATAATATACATAATAAAAACAATTATTAAAAATCTTATTAAATATCAGGCCAGATTAAAACTATTTAAAACCATAAAAACCTTAAATAATTTATATCAAAATATTAAAACTGCTAAAAATTTCTATGCCAGTCCTGCGTGAATAAATAAATAGGTCTTCAACTCGCGGCAAAACGTCCGAAGGTCAGGTAGTTGACGGAGTCCTGGGGGAAGTTCATTCCAGAGGGTGGGAGCCCCCACAGAGAAGGCCCCTTCCCCTGGGGGCTGCCAGCCGACATTACTTGGCAGACGGCACCCTGAGGAGTCTCTCTCTGTGAGAGCGCACAGGTTGGTGGGAGGCAATGGGTAACAGTAGGCGGTCCCGTAAGTAACCCGGTCCTAAGCCATGGAGCGCTTTGAAGGTAGTAACCAAAACCTTGAAGTGCACCCGGAAGACCACAGGTAGCCAGTGCAGTCTGCGCAGGAGTGGTGTTACATGGGAGCCATGACCGGCTCCCTCTATCACCCGCGCAGCTGCGTTCTGAACTAACTGGAGCCTCCGGGTGCTCTCCAAGGGGAGCCCCATGTAGAGAGCATTGCAGTAATCCAAGCGAGAGGTAACAAGCGAGAGTTAAACCAATACGGATTTTTCCATTGACTTCAACATCCTTAAAAACTTTTAAATCATTGATTTAAGAAAGTGACAGCTTTTAATCACCAGGTCAAAATTCTACATCAAGCATTTAATAGAAAAACTTAGTTACATTTACTTACTGGTAATACTTGAACTATTAATGGTGTTCATAAGAATAGTGAAGTCCTGTTGTTTTTCTATTTTTAAAAGGTGTCTATATTTTCTGTATCAGATTTTAGCAATCTGTGACTTAGCTGCCTGTTGCAGCCCCCAAAACCTTTTTATGCTCCCAATATCCCCTGAAAAAGTTTCTTCTATGAAAATTGTGGTTGTCGTCTTAAAATGCCCAACACACTTAAATCTAAACACCAAAACAAAAATAATTACCTCCCTCAAAGCTATGCTTGCTTTATATCTCTATCCTCTCTGCTTTATCAAACCCTCTTCCAAACCCAACTGAACAGCCTTCAACTCAGTAAGCTCAAACTGCCCAAGGAGCTGCTGATCCAGTTCTACAGAGGAATTATTGAGTCTGTCATTTGCACCTCTATAACTGTCTGGTTCGGTTCTGCAACCCAACAAGAAAAACACAGACTTCAGAGGATAATTAGAACTGCAGAAAAAATAATTGCTACCAACTTGCCTTCCATTGAGGACCTGTATACTGCACGAATCAAGAAGAGAGCCGTGAAAATATTTGCAGATCCCTCGCATCCTGGACATAAACTGTTTCAACTCCTACCCTCAAAACGACGCTATAGAGCACTGCACACCAGAACAACTAGACACAAGAACAGTTTTTTCCTGAAGGCCATCACTCTGCTAAACAAATAATTCCCTCAACACTGTCAGACTATTTACTGAATCTGCACTACTATTAATCGTTTCATAGTTCCCATCACCAATCTCTTTCCACTTATGACTGTATGACTATAACTTGTTGCTGGCAATCCTTATGATTTATATTGATATATTGATCATCAATTGTGTTGTAAATGTTGTACCTTGATGAACGTATCTTTTCTTTTATGTACACTGAGAGCATATGCACCAAGACAAATTCCTTGTGTGTCCAATCACACTTGGCCAATAAAAATTCTATTCTATTCTATTCTAAAAGATTGCCGACGCTCATCTTTTGTCAAATGACTACAACCATGGAAAGAGTGTTGCTAATCTAAATGTAATTTAAGGGGGAAAAGGCATTTGAGGTCATATGTCTTTTTTTTAAAAAAGTTCCTGAGATGGGCAAAACCTGTCCTCTTATTTTGTCAGGTCACTTCATTTTCCCACATGCTGGCACTACATGTTCAAGACTTCCTTGCAAAACAGTATTTGACTTCTGCATTGCAGATCTGACTCATCCATATTAGTTGCATATTATTAGCCACAATGGGCTTGGAGAAATTGTTTCAGAAGGCAAGTGCAAAATTTATTTTTATTTTTATTTTTGATTTACATTTATATCCCGCCCTTCTCCAAAGACTCAGGGCGGCTTACAGTGTGTAAGGCAATAGTCTCATTCTATTTGTATATTTACAAAGTCAACTTATTGCCCCCCCAACAATCTAGGTCCTCATTTTACCTACCTTATAAAGGATGGAAGGCTGAGTCAACCTTGGACCTGGTGGGACTAGAACCTGCAGTAATTGCAGGCAGCTGTGTTTTAATAACAGGCTTCTTACAGCCTGAGCCACACCGCTCAATGCTAAGGTTTAAGGAAGGTGCACAATTTCTCAGAGAGAAATAACTCTTACTGATATTAACTTCCTAATAAAACTTCTACCAAATAAGGAGAAAAGTGAGTTCATGTGGACTAGTACAGGTAATCCTCAATTTACAACAGTTTATTTGGTGAACATTCAAAGTTACAACGGAACTGAAAAAAGTGACTTATACCCATTTTTCATACTTATGACCATTGAAGCATCCCCATGGTCATGTGGTCAACATTCAGATGCTTGGCAACTGACTTGTATTTATGATGATTGCATTGTTCCTGGAACATGTGATCACCTTTTGCAACTTTCTGACAAGCAAGTCAATGGGGAAATCAGATTCAATTAACAACCGGCTTAGTAACTTAACAACTGCAGTTGTTTCATTTAACAAGTGTAGCAAGAAAGATCGTAAAATGGGGCAAAGCTCACTTAACAAACGTTTCATTTAGCAACATAAATTTTGGGCTCAATTATGGTTGTAAGTCAAGGGCTATCTGTATTTTGTACTTGTTTTCCAGAAGTGCTAATTTAGTGAACTTTAATATACTTCAAGTATTGGACTTTGGCAGCTTCCCACAGCTACATAATAACAAATTTTGGAAAATCTGAACACCTAAGATTCAAAAATCATACATTTTAGAGACCGTTTTCAAAGAATTAGCACAGGGAAATGGTGAAAGTGTTGGATGAAGATCAGGAGACACAGCATCAAGGCTAACCTCAGCCATGAAAACTTAATGGGTCTTGTTTAGCACACATTATCCTGATGGAGAAATGGAAGAAGGAATGACATTCATCTTCATCCTGTAATTATTTGAGCTCCAGAGAAAATAGAATTCTTATTTTCAGATTCTACTCACTGAATATAAAACTGGCCTGCATATTTTGTCTATGTATATTCCTTCTGTAGGAAGGTTCCATATAGTGAAGAATACAAATAAGAATTAACTGTTTATTCAATTGTATTGTGATTTGGTTTCCTTCATTAAAATAAAGATCCACTGTTGATGTTGGAAAGCCCCATTGTCATGGAATTTTTATTCCTTTTGGTATATTGTATCCATCAGTTTTCAAAGTCAGTAAACAGCTGCTTTATGCCTCTTGGAAATCTGGCCCTGGAAAGGCTGCTTTCAGCCTTTGAAGGTCAAATCTGAATTACAGCCTTGTAATTTCCCTGAGGTGGACAGTCTTGAAGGAGAGAGAAAAAATTATGCGCGAATTGCAGTGACATTAACCAAAAATAGCCAGGCAAGTGTGGCAATCAGAAACTTTCCACTGTTTATAGTCAAGATGGGTTAAAGAGAATCCGTTTGAAATGCTGATGCAAATCAAGCTCATTTAACAATTTTTTGCAGGTGTCAGAAGAACAGAGAAGCCAAGAATTTACTTGTGGTTGATACCATATTTAAAAAGTGATTACTAACAGAAAGCATCTGAACTCTTAACTTAGGCAGAACATTGATGAACAAGTAAAATACTTGGGATCTAGAAAAAGTCTCACAAGGAAGGTAATAGAAAGACCCAAACAGAAAATACACACACACAAAAATGCAATGTAAGGAAGCAGGTGATTATATGAATGGCCAAGTCTAAAACTGTACATTGAGTTACATTTTTTTCTCGAGGAAATATGAATTTCTTTAGGAAAACTTACTCTTCTCTCCTCATGGCTTCTTGATGTTGTTATGGGGAGCAAAATCGGTCTTCCACTGTAATGGCTAAATGACACAAAACGGGCAAATTTCTTGAGAAGATTTTGAAAGCATAGGAGTTAAAGAAAAATAAATCCTATGACGGTATTAGGGATTTTATTGTTTTTTTTTTCTGTTATTGTTTTGTTTTGTTTGGGGGTAAGTGCTTTCTTCTCTTGCCATAAAGTTTTCTTGCTGCTTCAAGCCTTTCTTACTACTCTATAGTGCCACAGATAGAATTATATTATAGAACTAACACTGTCATTCCAACTATAGTTTCACACTTTTTGAAAAGCCACTAAAACTTTCATTAAAAAGAAAAGATCTTCAGGAACATGGGGCTGTAGTTTATCTAAATTTATACCTTAAAGTCAGGTGAAGTGTATCAGTAAGGTAGACATGGGCATACTCCTACCAGTTTGAAAATCAGCTTGTTTTCATTTAATTCATTCTGGCACTTTTTCATTTTTTCAGAAAATACATCAATGAATTGATTGCAGGCAGGAAAAGAACAGGTATAAAAAACAAGGAAGAAAATAATTTTGGTTCAACTATTCCACTTGTTTTCAAAAGCAAAGTATTTCAGAAGGCTTATAAAAATTGATTCTGAATATGAGTTGCTGCAAAGCAACAAGGAAGAAGATAATAATCTTCTAAGCATAATCTTCAATATAGCCTTCAAAACTAGTTCCCTTCCAAAACTCTGGTCTCTAGCCACAATCATCCCTATCTTGAAAAAAGGAGATCCAAGCCTTGTTGAAAATTACAGACCTATCTCTCTATGTTGTGTCTCTTGCAAAGTAATGGAATCCATCATAAACCAATCCATTACACTCCATCTCGAAACAAACAACCTTCTCTCTAATAAACAATTTGGTTTCAGAAAAAAATTGTCTTGTAACCTACAACTCCTCCACTGCAAAAACATATGGACTACCAACCTTGATCAAGGAAAAACAATAGATGCAATCTACATAGACTTCTGCAAAGCTTTTGATTCAGTAGTACACGATAAACTACTCCTCAAACTAAAATCCTATGGCATTTCGGGACCTCTTCACAATTGGATAAATGCCTTCCTGTCAAATAGACAACAAGTGGTCAAAATTGGCAATGCTATATCAAATCCTGTTCCTGTCAAAAGTGGCGTTCCTCAAGGTAGTGTTCTTGGACCAACACTCTTCATACTATACATAAATGATCTCTGTGACCTCATCTCAAGTTATTGTGTTCTCTTTGCTGATGATGTCAAACTATTTAATACCACTAATAATACTTCTACCCTTCAAGAAGATCTCGACTTAATTTCCGATTGGTCTAAAACTTGGCAACTCCAAATCTCAACCAGCAAATGCTCAGTCTTACATATTGGAAAAAAGAACCCTAACATCAAGTACAAACTTAATGGACATTACCTAACTGACGACCCCCACCCTGTCAAAGATCTTGGAGTTCTCATATCAAATGACCTTAATGCCAAAGCCCACTGCAACTACATAGCAAAAAAGGCCCTAAGAGTTGTAAACCTAATTCTACGCAGCTTCTTTTCTAAAAACTCTACACTACTAACCAGAGCATACAAAACATTTGCCAGACCTATTCTTGAATACAGCTCATCCGTCTGGAACCCATACCTCATCTCTGACATAAATACAATAGAACGAGTCCAGAAATATTTCACTAGAAGAGTTCTTCACTCCTCCGAAAACAACAAAATACCTTATACCAACAGACTTGAAATCCTGGGATTAGAAAACTTACAACTCCGTCGACTCCGACATGACCTGTGTTTAACACACAAAATCATCTATAGCAATATCCTTCCTATAAAAGACTACTTCAGCTTCAATCGCAATATTACAAGAGCAAAAAATAGATTCAAGCTAAATGTCAACCGCTTCAAACTTGATTGCAGAAAATATGACTTCTGTAACAGAGTTGTTAATGCTTGGAACTCACTACCTGACTCCATAGTCTCTACTCAAAATCCCAAAATCTTCAACCAAAAACTGTCTACTATTGACCTCACCCCATTCCTAAGAGGACTATAAGGGGCATGCATAAGAGCACAATAGTGCCTACCATTCCTGTCCTATTGTTCCCTTCATTATATCAAATTAATATTATTGATGCATATTTTTACTTATATATTTTCTTCAATACATGTTGTTTTATCTATGACAATTGTTTGTGTATACTGTTGTGACAAAATAAAATAAAAAAAGACATTTTATCATTGTGCATTATTTATCAGTTTTCCAGGAGCATTTGATTAACTACTGTCTAAAGTTAGATGTTGCATTTTTGTCAAGCCGCCCTGATCTTTTCTTATTATACTTTATTATGGTGCATTATTTTAAAAGCAGTTTAACAGTTTCCTCAGCTTGCAATTGTCTCAAATCACTTTGTTCCAGAATATTCTCAAAGCACCAAAAGAAAACCAATAATTCAATATATTCCAACATGATGTCTTCTGGATGTGCTCAGTCTGCAATTCTCTTAATAATTAGAATTTTGGGAGTTCAACTCCTAATACGTCAGGAGAACTCCAGAGGGGAATATATATATAAAGTGGGCTTTTTCCTATCGGAGCAACGTGGTCTACCCAAATATGGGAGTATTTGTTGTCTAATCCAGACTTCCTCAACTGAAAAGTACCGGTTGTATTAAACTATGATATCGCACTGTCTACATTTTGTAAATCCCAATCACATTCTCTATTGGCTATCCTTTGGGAGCTTTTATTGCAATAAAAGTAGAATGGGTCCCAATAAGTTAACAACTCCAAAAAGAAAAAGAAAAAGAAAACAAGTGTGTCCAAAACTGATTACTCAAGACAGCATTTTGCTCCATCTTTAGATGAGGATGTGAAAGATTAATAGGAAAAACAGCACTCAAGCTATGCTTATTTCTCTTCAGGTTTGTGGATTTAATGTCATAAATTTAATTGTCACTAGATCTTGCCAACATTAAATCTTTAATTGTGATCACAAGCAACATTCAGTTTGGTGGGAAGGAGAAAAAGCATCTGTACCAAATGAGGACAACACATCTCCAAAATGTTCCAGTTATACCTGAAATCAGGTTTAATGCATAGTAAACTGATACTGCTTCACTGAAAGAGCAATAGACTTATATACCACTTCACAGTTTTTTATAGCCCTCTCTAAGCGGTTTACAGAGTCAGCATATTGCCCCCAACAATCTGGGTCCTCATTTTGCCGACCTCGGAAGGTTGGAAGGCTGAGTCAACCTTGAGCTGGTGAGGATTGAACCCCTGGCAGTTGGCAGAATTAGCCTGCAATACTGCATTCTAATCACTGTGCCACCATGGCTCCTAAATAATGCAACAAAATAAATAACTTGGAATTAAGCTAGTATATATCAGAATGATGATAATATAACGTTCTCTTCCAGAATTTCAGAGAGTTATGGATAGTGGTTATAGCAATTATAAAACACTTTTTGAATCAAAACAATTTGGCCAATATGACCAATTCATTTGTCACACCGTAGTGCTAAAATGCAGAAGAGACATAAAACTTTACAGAGTGCTTTAATTATCACAAATTGATTTGTGATCTCAGGACATGGGAGGCTGATTTAACACTAATTGATTTGTGATACAGAAGGGAAATTGAAAAGCTGCTGTTTCTAATGAAAGCCAGAACAAAATTAGAAAGGATTTTAAATAAAAAACTGAACAGCTGGGCAGAAATAAAACAGAGATGAATTTCAAAAATATTACATATACATATTACAATATTTACTAGCTGCCTTTTTCATGATATCATTCAACAACTTTTTATTTATGCCATGTTCATGTTAGATGCTTATCCTGTATGGAATTTACAGGATATACAGGTAGTCTTCAACTTATGACCACAATGGAACCCAAAATATATGTTGCTAACTGAGAAATTTGTTAAGTGAGTTTTGCTCCATTTTACGACCTTTCTTGCTAGACTTGTTAAGTGAATCACTACTGTTATTAATTTAGTAACACGGTTGTTAAGTAACTCTTGTTTCACAATGATTTCCCCACAACCTATTGAATTAAAAAAAGATGTTAGTAAGACCACATCTGGAATAATTCATCCAGTTTTGGTCGCCATGATGTAAAAAAGATGGTGAAAATCTAGAAAGAGTGCAGGGAAGAGCAACAAAGATGATTAGGGAACTGGAGGCTAAAACATATGAACAGTTGCAGAAATTGGATATATCTAGTTTAATGAAAAGAAAGACTAGGGGAGACATGTTCCAATAGTTGAAGGGCTGTCACAAAGAAGAGGGAGTCAAACTATTCTCCAAGGCACCTGAAGATAAGATAAGCAATGAATGGAAACTAAGCAAGCCAAGAGGCAATTAGAACTAAGTAGAAAATCATAGAATCTACCTCTACAGAATTCAGCAGAAGATTTAATGGTTTAATGGTTGAGTGGTTTAGATTGAATAGTTTAGTGACCATTTGAAGTTACAATGGCCTTGAAAAAAGTGACTTATGAACGTTTTTCACACTTACAACCATTGTGGCATTCTCCTGGTCATGTGATCAAAATTCAGATGCTTGACTCATATTTATAATGGTTGCAGTGTGCTGGAATCGTGTGATCAGCTTTGGCAACTTTTTGACAAACAAAGTCAATGGGAAATCTGGGTCCTCATTTTACCGATCTTAGAAGGATGGAAGGCTGAGTCAATCTTGAGCCAATCAGGATCGAACTCCTGGCTGTGGGTACTGCATTCTTATCACTGTGCCACCATGGCTCCAGAGTGATGGAGGGAGGATGTACAATGAAAGATTCAACCTTAACTTTCCACCATTCACTCATATCTTGTATCTGAATAAGTGCAAGAGGATCATCAAACTCCATCCAGGAGAGTTCATCAGAATTCTCCTATCTCTGAAAGGTATTTCAAACACACGTTATCTTCCCTCAAGCTAAATAAGAACTGGCAGGAAAAAAATGAAATAGAATTTTGTAGCCGAGCACTAATAAAAACTTTTGATTCAGACCTGGTAACACATAGCAAGAAAATAGAAATAATTATTATTCACAACCATGCTTCAATTTTTATTTTCCTTCTCCCTGACCCTTTCTTTTTCTGAGCTAACAATGTCAACTAACTCAAGCCTTCACCCACTCCTCAAAATTCTTTTATGATCATTCAAGGCATAAGAGGATTTATTTTCAAAAGTGCAGAATTCTAACTCCTCAGCATACAAATGCTATTTTAGAGAATGTTCAAGGCATCAAACTGATGGGTCTTTTTTCCTGATTTGAGAATGTCATCACTGCTATTTATCAGGATGTATACTTTATAAACAAAGAACAATGGCTATCAAACAATAAGAGAGAAACTTTAAGAGTTGTTTAGAATAGAATAGAATAGAATAGAATAGAATAGAATAGAATAGAATAGAATAGAATAGAATAGAATAGAATAGAATAGAATAGAATAGAATAGAATAGAATAGAATAGAATAGAATTCTTTATTGGCCAAGTGTGATTGGATACAGAAGGAATTTGTCTTTGGTACATATGCTCTCAGTGTACATAAAAGGAAAAAAAGGAAAAAAATACATTCATCAAGAATCATAAGATACAACACTTAGTGATAGTCATAGGTTACCAATAAGTAATCAAATCATATTAGAAACAAACAGAACAATATAAATCATAAAAAATACAAGCCATATGGTTATAGTCATAAGTGGGAGGAGACAGGTAATAGGAAGGATGAGATTATGGAAGACATCTAAAGAAAGCAACTTTTAAATACCAGGATCTATGACTGAATTTACAGAGTGGACTTAAGGAGACATTTGGAAATTTTCCTGGATTACCTAAATGGAACTAATTGACTAACTGTGGGACACAAAGAACCATAACTATTGCATTTCCCTGAGGAGCAATGCTAGGATTGAGCAAACGGTTTCTAAGCTGGCTTTCTGAGGTCATAGATAATTGAGACTTTGGGGCAGTGACAGACTACTGATAAGCTATTGAGCAATATTTGGACCTATCAAAATAAGACAAGATGTTGCATCAGAGAGAGATGAATGGATTTCAAAAAGAAATGGTTCATGCTCCACGGTACTTACGATATGTTGATAAAGAACCACAGGAAGATAAAAAAAAACTTAATGCATGACATTGTGGGGAAATCAGAAAATGTTCAACAAGTGACAATGAATAAAAATCATAAAACATAGGAAATAGAGGAGATAATAGAAAGACCAGAGAAAAAGACAGAACAGATAAATCAACAAATAAAACAAGAAGAGAAGAAGGAGAAGACCATAAAGAGTCAAATGAGGGACAATAGATATTAAGAGATCAAAAATGGGATTGAATAAAAAGAAAGATATTTTTGAAGACAAGATAGGGGTTTGGGCAGATCCTCCGGAGGTACAGCAGCAAAACATAGTAGAGATGAAAGAAATATTGGGGTTAAATAGGAAAGATGTAGACAGAGACAAAGACCCAAGGGAGGAGTTTGGGATGGAAGTCAAAAAACGAATAAGAATTGAAATACTAAAGCAGGCAAGAGATTATGGTTAGAAAGGGAATGCTGTTTAATATAAGATTGGCTTTACTGAGAGCCAGAATAGAGGTAGAAACAAGATCAAGGGGGAATATTATTATACTTTAGACTGCGCATGCCCAAGATGGCGGCCGCACCACTGAACAGCTGATGCGGCGACGGGCCTATTTCGGGCCGGACCGGGTGGGGGGGGTCTTTTTGACAGCTTGGACCCCCCGCCCGGGTAGAAGAGAGTGCGGTGAGTCGGAGGATGGGCGAATTGAGGCGGGGCGTCTCCGGGTTCCCTCAGGAGGAGCCCCGGAGCGCTCTCCCTCCGGCTGCGGTGTGGCCGACGATGGCGGCGGCAGCGGCAGCGGTCCGGCCTTCTCCAGGCCGGGCGGCAGCGGCCTGGCTGGGTGGCAGCGGCCCGGCTTTTCCAGCGGCGGCGGCGGCGGCGGCGGCGGTTTTGCGGCGGTTCTCCGGCGGCGGTGGTCGGCGGCCTGGCTTGGCCCTGCTTCGGGAGGGGCCTTAGAGCCTTTTTCCCCTTTGTCCCCTCCGTCTGCGGTGCCGGTGGTGTGGGCAGCCTGGCCTTTTCCAGCAGTGGCGGCGGCGGCCGAGTTCTTCGGTGGCGGCAGCGGCCTGGCCTGGAGGCTCTTTTCCCCCGGCAGCGGTAGTGTCGGTGGCGGTGGCGGCGGTGGCCTGGTTGGACCGGCTTGGCCATGGCCTAGCCTGTTGGTGGTTGACTAGGCCCGGCGAACTGTGGCATGACCCAGCAAACCCGGCGGGTGAGTGGCCTATTCCAGCTGGCGGCCTGGCTTAGCGGCCACGAAGAGGCCCAATGGTCGCCTTCTTTGCCATCCTGAAGGTTGTCCACGGGTCTAGGGGACGTCCTCCCTACCATCTAGAGGACGTCTATGGACCGTCTATGGGGGCTTTTTGAGTCCTTTGCCCCCCCCCCCGGACTTTTGGAGAGAGATGTCTCGTCGGTGGAGCAGCTTGGCCCATTAGGCGCGTGTTTCGGCCTCTTTGTCAACCTGAAGGACGATCACGGGCCATGTAGGCACCTTTTTACCATCTTGGAGGATGCCCATGGGCTGGCTGCAAGGGGATCTTCTGAAGACCTTTGGTCCCCAGCTGGGGGAATTGAGGATGGTCCTGGACAATCCTAGCTTGACTATTGTAGGACTATATCCTTCTCCCCCCCCCCGCGCCCATAGACCACCCCTCGGGATTGGAGATGAGGGGTTGGAGCTCTGACTGAATCATGGCGGTTTGTTTATCCACCGCCCAAGACCTATATCCCGTCTGTCTTCCACTCGGAATTACTGGTGCGTCAATTTCCATCTTGACAGGTCCAGGATGGGTCTGTTGCGGACTTTTATCATGCGGACATTTACAGCGGCTGACCTTCTTGCCTCGAGATTCCCTCTCTCATGGTCTGGCCCCCACATTATCGAGGCCCATCTTGAGGACGGGTTTTGGAACCCCGAGAGATGGCATGCCAAAATAGGAGACTCAGGGATTTTTAATTAATTATTTTAATCGGGTTTTAAGGGAATTTTAATGGGAATTTTAAGGGAGGCGGAACTGACAGGTTTGGGTTGGAGGGGAGGTAGTGTCGGGTGGGGGTGGGAGGTTAGGGCGGGTATTGGGGTAGCCCGTCGGGAGAAACCAGTCCCTGCGCGTGCTCGTGGCGATTATTTAGTGGGTTCGGAGGTTATGGGGGAATGTGTTCCTTTCCGTGAGGTGGTTCCATTTGCAGTAAGTGGGAGGGGCAGATATGGCGGAAGGGGGATCGTATCGGTCTAGGGGTCACGCGTTCGATGTCTGCAAGCGATCGCGTGCCCGATCCTCTGACTTTTCCGTTCCCGGATGGTCAAGACCCTCAGAGCCTGGGCCTTCGTCTTATGTTATGCAACGCACGGTCCGTGGCCAATAAGGCCCCCCTAATACACGATCTTATCCAGGGGGGCGCCGCGGATCTTATAGGCGTTACGGAGACCTGGTTGGGCACTGAAGGGGGCGTGCCCCTGGTCGAAATGTGCCCACCGGGTTTCCGTGCATTCCATCAGCCGAGGGCCCAGGGTAGGGGTGGGGGGGTGGCGGTTGCTATTAAAGAGAGTCTAGAGCCGAGGGAGACCACTGTACCTCAGATCGCCGGGTGTGAATCCCTCTTTGTGAGATGGGGTCATAGGTGTCAGATGGGCTTGCTGGTCACGTACCTGGCTCCTTGCTGCGTGACAGCTGCCCTGCCCGAGCTCCTGGAGGTGCTTGCCGGGGTGGCAGTGGAGACCCCCAGACTTTTAGTCATGGGGGACTTTAACTTGCCATCGGCCGGCTCGTCATCGACAGTGGCTCGGGAGTTCATGGCTTCCATGACGGCCTTGGACCTGACTCAAGTAGTGGATGGCCCCACTCACATCGGGGGTGGCACTCTGGATCTTATTTTTATCTCTGGTCAGTGGTTGAAGGATCTGGATTTGAGAGATGTAGTCATAGAACCTTTGTCATGGTCAGATCACTCTCTCCTTCGCCTGGACTTTCTGACCGCCACTCAACACCGCAGGGAGACGGAGCCACAACGTTGGTTCCGTCCCAGGCGCCTGATGGACCCGGAGAGGTTCCGGACGGAGCTTGGGCCACTTCCTGAGGGTCTGGCTCACGGCACGGCAGAGGAACTAGCCGCAGCCTGGCAGCGGGCTGCGGCTGGGGCTGAACGGTGTCGTGCCTCTGCGGCCTCTGACCCGGCGCAGATCCCAACCGGCTCCTTGGTTCTCCGAGGAGCTGAGGGGGATGAAACGCCGGAGAAGACGCCTAGAGAGCTCCTGGAGGTCTAGCCGTTTAGAGGCTGATCGGACACTAGTTAGGTCCTATACTAGGACCTACCTGGTGGCACTGAGGGAAGCGAGGCGTTGCTACGCCTCCTCCCTCATTGCGTCGGCAGATAACCGCCCAGCCGCCCTGTTTCGGGTGACCCGTTCCCTCCTTCACCAGGGGGAGCGGGATGACCCGTTGCAGGGACGTGCTGAGGAGTTTAACGGTTATCTATACGATAAAATCGTTCAGCTTCGAGACGGTCTAGACCAAAATTGCGGCGATTCAGATGAGGCGTCTGAGGGTGGTCTTGGTGACATTTTCTGGGATGAGTTTGACCCTGTGGCTCCCGAGGACATGGACAGGTTGTTGGGTAGGCTGAATGCCACCACGTGTTTACTGGACCCGTGCCCCTCCTGGCTGGTGCTGGCCACTCAGGAGGTGACACGAGGCTGGCTCCAGGCGATTACGAGTGCCTCCTTGTTGGAGGAGTCTTTCCGGCCGCCTTGAAAGAGGCGGTGGTGAGGCCCTCCTCAAGAAGCCTCCTGGACCCGGCTGTCTTAGGTAATTATCGTCCGGTCTCCAACCTTCCGCGGCGAAGGTTGTAGAAATATGGTGGCATATCAGTTTCCCCTGCACCTGGATGAAACTGTCTATCTAGACCCGTTCCAGTCCGGTTTCCGGCCCGGCTACAACACGGAGACGGCTTTGGTCGCGTTGGTGGATGATCTCTGGAGGGCCAGGGATAGGGGTTGTTCCTCTGTCCTGGTCCTATTAGACCTCTCAGCGGCTTTCGATACCATCGACCATGGTATCCTGCTGCGCCGGTTGGAGGGATTGGGAGTGGGAGGCACCGTTTATCGGTGGTTCTCCTCCTATCTCTCCGACCGGTCGCAGACGGTGTTGACAGGGGGGCAGAGGTCGGCCCCGAGGCGCCTCACTTGTGGGGTGCCGCAGGGGTCGATTCTCTCGCCCCTTCTGTTCAACATCTATATGAAGCCGCTGGGTGAGATCATCAGTGGCTTCGGTGTGAGGTACCAGCTGTCGCTGATGACACCCAGCTGTACTTCTCACACGGGCCACCCCAATGAAGCTATCGAAGTGCTGTCCCGGTGTTTGGAAGCCGTATGGGTCTGGATGGGGAGAAACAGGCTCAAGCTCAATCCTTCCAAGACAGAGTGGCTGTGGATGCCGGCATCCCGGTACAGTCAGCTGAGTCCTCGGCTGACTGTTGGGGCGAGTCACTGGCCCCGATGGAGAGGGGGCGCAATCTGGGCGTTCTCCTGGATGAACGGCTGTCTTTTGAAGATCATTTGACGGCCGTCTCCAGGAGAGCTTTCCACCAGGTTCGCCTGGTGCGCCAGTTGCGCCCCTTTCTAGACCGGGATGCCTTATGCACGGTCACTCACGCCCTCGTGACGTCTCGCCTGGATTATTGCAATGCTCTCTACATGGGGCTCCCCTTGAGGGGCATCCGGAGGCTCCAGTTAGTCCAGAATGCAGCTGCGCGGGTGATAGAGGGAGCCCCTCGTGGCTCCCGTGTTACACCTATCCTGCGCAGACTGCACTGGCTACCTGTGGCCTTCCGGGTGCGCTTCAAGGTGCTGGTGACAATCTTTAAAGCGCCCCATGGCATAGGGCCGGGCTATTTACGGGACCGCCTACTGCTACCAAATACCTCTCACCGACCCGTGCGCTCTCACAGAGAGGGACTCCTCAGGGTGCCGTCAGCTAGGCAGTGCCGTCTGGCGACACCCAGGGGAAGGGCCTTCTCTGTGGGGGCTCCCACCCTCTGGAACGAACTCCCTCCAGGACTTCGTCAACTTCCGGACCTCCGAACCTTTCGTCGCGAGCTTAAAACACACTTATTTATCTGCGCGGGACTGGATTAGATTTTAAAGTTATGGGTTTTAAGGGGTTTTTATTATTTATACTATTTTAAATTTGGGCAATAGAATAAGTTTTTTAATTGTTGTTTTTTAATCTGTATTTATATGTATTTTAACTGCCTGTGAACCGCCCTGAGTCCTTAGGGAGATAGGGCGGTATATAAATTTGAAAAATAAAAAAATAAAAAATAAATAAAAATTATACATATTTTTATATAATATACTAAAAGTAATAGCTATAAAAATTAGATGTCGAAAGATTTCTCTTAGACACATGGAGACACCATGCACATTTAAATAATATTGTGATTATTATTAGAATGGTGCAAAAAAACACTGAACAGTTAAACAATGAAGGAACACACTCTAATACAAATAAGTGTAATAACACCACAATTACATAAATATGATTATGTAACAAATATTATTAATATTACTATTATTATTTGTATTTAAATGAATGATACCCAGATGCCTCACTGTTCATATAATGATATCGATGTATATCCCCCCAAAAAACAAAACAAAGGGATGGGGTCAGTTGTAGGAGGCTTGGCTGTTGTTGGTGTGTCAGAGATGGGGATTGTGGAGAGAGGTGGCAGTAGTTTTCTCTCAAACCTACAGTAAAACATATTCAGGTCATCCGCCAGTTGTTGATTTCCTTCAGCATGGGAATGAGGTTTGCTGTAACCGGTGATATTTTTAAAAGTTTTCTACATGTTTGCTGGTTCATTTGTTGAGAACTAATTCCTTAGCTTTTCAGAGTAGCTTCTTTTTTGCTGCTCTGATCTCTCTTCTTAATACGTTTCTGGCCTGATTGTACATCATTCTATCACCTTTTCTGTAGGCTTTCTCTTTGGTACAACATAGCTGCTTAAGTTTAGCTGTGAACCAAGGTTTATTGTTACTGTATATTCGCAGGTTTCTGGTGGCACACATAAATCTTCACAAAAACTGACACATGATGTTACAGTATGTTAATTCATCCAAGTCTGCAGAGGTATCTTTAAAAACATTCCAATCAGTGCAGTAAGACAAGCCTGTAACTTTAGCTTTGCCTCCTAAGTCCAAAACCTCACTGATTTAATTGTTGGTTTCATGGTTTTAAGTCTTTGTTTGTAAGCCGGTACAAGGTGAATCATGCAATGATCAGTGTGTCCCACAACTGCTTGTGGTAAAAACCGATATGCATCTTTTAATGTTGTGTAGCAATGGTCTAGAGTATTCTTACCTCTACTGAGACAATTGGCATGCTGAAAATATTTTGATAGCTTTTTCCTTAAGTTAAATTTGTTGAAATCTCCTAAAATAATTGGAAATGAATAAGAAGTTTGTAAGTCCTGTTCCTACATATTACAGTGAAAATAATTCTCCTTATTATGATTAAATTAAGTAGACTGCCCCAAAATGTTCTATAACCTATTTTGAACTGGGATAACAAGCACACGTAGACATATTTTATACATTTGTTCAAAGAATGATCTCAGAGCAGAGCGTATGAAGGTCAACACTTGAATTACATGTACACTCACTTACTTATACCAATGTTGCTAAAAAGAGCAAGGCTTAATTAGCATACAGTATGTGCCTGCAATCAACCCATCTAATTATGTTGCTAAAAAGGTCATTAGAAAGCTCATTGTTCTGCAGATGGATATGTAGCAAAACGATAGAAGGGAACAGAGCATGTCCTATGTAGAAGGCATGTGGGTGTAATTGTAGGCCCTAGGAAGAAAATCTTCTAAAGTGGAGTGAAGAACAGAAAGTCAAGACTGTTCCTTCTTGTTAGCATAGCTACTTCTCTTGGAAATGCATACATTGTCATCCAGCATCAAACACCTATTCTATTTTTCTTCTAACAGGGAACAGATGAAGTAGTCGGGGCGGGGGGGAACAGTAACCTTGCAGGTAGCTTTCTGATCCAGGTCAATGTCACTTTAACTATGGTTGCAATACATTACGGGTGATAACAAAGAAGGCCTTAACAGTAGCTCTACCTTGTGCTCATTCAAGTTCACTCTCTGTTGCCATCGGTGATCTCTAAGATAGCCTTCCTTAATCTATTGCTTTCTAGATGTGTTGAGACTAAAATTTTTACATATACTTGCTTAAAATTCTAGAAGTTGTAATCCTAATAAATCAGAATAATATTAGAATGGAAGAGGCCTTCTTAAAAACTATTTGTGCCCTTCCAGCCTCATACATCTTATTTATCTTCTATTCTGCCTTTTGTGTAATCATATTTGCTTTTAATATTCTGGACTTGATTCTAGATTTTACTAATATCTGCCATCATTATGCAGCATTTACTATCTGGGGTTATTATAATTGCAGTTCTCCAGTTCTTGAAGTTCTTTGTCTTTTTTGACAAGCATTCTTAATTTACTTACTGCAGAGCAGATACGATAGTTTTCCCTGAGGTCTTGAATTCTACAAGCTGACTTTAGGAAGTCAGCTATCTTTTAATTGAAGTTTTCTGAATAATTGACGAGATTATTTTTTAAACTACTCAAATTTAAAACACTCTATTGCTCACTTGCAAGGATAATATGGTCATAATGTGTAAAATACTTCAAATGCAGCCATAATGCTAAGATGGCATTACTTTAGCGAAAGAAAAAAAATGGAATGGAACCTTTTTTTTTAACTCAGGTGACTGGAAAACATATACAAAGGTAACGTCTTTGAATTATTATTATAGTTGGTCATCATGTTTTTAGATTGGATTTGGTGATTTTATCCACCTACTGAGTCCTTCCCAAGGACCTAGGATAGGCAGGTGTTGATATTTAATAATATTAAAGGTAACGTTACAGGATGTGAGCTGTTTAAAGTAAAGCTTCCTTTTGCAACTCACTGATGGCAATTTTCTTAACACTGCTGATGTTCAAGTGGTGCTCCAGTTTCTTGTCTGTCTGCTCTGTCCCAGAGCACATTAGCTACTTCATTTTCTATTATTTTGTCTATTATTATTTCAGCAAAGATTTAAACTAAAACCTCCTCGGTGTGCTAAACCAGGCTTTTAGCCGCTATGCCATATTTGCGGTGCTGTTAAATGGTGATATAAAAACTATTAAGAGTCTATGCTGGAAGGGAACAAAACAACAAAAACAATTACGCAGCTTCTTGAATGGCATGTGTGTATGTCTGTATATACACTCACATACTCACTTGAATATGTGCAATAACACAAACACACATACAAGAAGGGAAGCAATCGGTCAATGCAGCATGGAAATTGTTCTAGGAAGAGATGGTAACCAGAAGTTTTTTCTTAAGCCATTTTGGAGTCAAATTGGCACGTGCACAAAGCAGAAACAACTTAAATGTTGATATGGAAAGAGAGAGAGAGCGATCTTCTGGTTCGGTTCTGCAACCCAACAAGAAAAACACAGACTTCAGAGGATAATTAGAACTGCAGAAAAAATAATTGCTACCAACCTGCCTTCCATTGAGGACCTGTATACTGCACGAATCAAGAAGAGGGCCGTGAAAATATTTACAGATCCCTCGCATCCTGAACATAAACTGTTTCAACTCCTACCCTCAAAACGACTATAGAGCACTGCACACCAGAACAACTAGACATAAGAACAGTTTTTTCCTGAAGGCCATCACTCTGCTAAACAAATAATTCCATCAACACTGTCAAACTATGTACTGAATCTGCACTACTATTAATCTTCTCATAGTTCCCATCACCAATCTCTCTCCACTTATGACTGTATGACTATAACTTGTTCCTGGCAATCCTTATGATTTATATTGATATACTGATCATCAATTGTGTTGTAAATGTTGTACCTTGATGAACGTATCTTTTCTTTCATGTACACTGAGAGCATATGCACCAAGACAAATTCCTTGTGTGTCCAATCACACTTGGCCAATAAAAAATTCTATTCTATTCTATTCTATTCTATCTTGCTGAAGTGGCCTAGAGAAAAAAATTACACGGCAAGTAAAATCCCGTAATCATCTATACCCTCTCATTTAGCGAGAGGGAGAGGGAGAAAGAGAGTGGGGGACAGGGAGATGCTGTGAAATTCTTTGGGTTGCTGCTGTTTTATTCATTGGTCAGAAAATGATTCTTTTTACTACTGTTGCATTTGTGAATGGCCACTAACCACGGTTGCTAAATGAGCAGTGGTTTTATTCAACCATTTTAATTCTTGCCTTTGATCCATGAGGAAATGACTCAGCTACAAGAGTAATATGAAGACAACCCAAGCATACATATTAATTTAAAAGTCAGCAAGACAGATTAAGACAAAAAGCCCAACCCGGAAGAGATATATTAAACTCAGGTTTTTCTGCAAAAATGGAAATGTTTAGCAGAAAAAAGGTCTATAGATAAAAGCTGAACACTTTCAAAGGCATGACTTTTGTTTACATAAACCTAGAAAACATCCAAGCAAGGTATTCATGCAAAGATTTTTTTAAAAAAAGAAAGAAATGGATTTTAATAAATATTTTAATTTTAGCTGAAATGTTTAAGATTAACTTGTGCTTTAAAAAGGTATACTGCTAATACTTATTGACTTGGTTACTTCCTGAACTATCCAGAAAATCTTTCTTATGCTACTAATATCTGTTTTGCTATATAATGCTACTTAGAAAAAAGCATTTGGATATAAATTATATTTGAACAGAATTATTAGCATTCTATTTTAAAATAATAGAAATAAGTCCTGCTGGTTAAGCCATGTACTTCTTACTCCAACATCCTGTTCCAGTCAATGACCAAGTACAAAAGGATAGTAGACTTCCACTGTTACTTCCCACTATCCAGGATCAAAATCTATTACTGTCTATGGTTCAGAAGGTAGCAAATAGCAAGCAATATTAGTAACCTGTGATCACTGACAGTCTGATCATTATGAACTTTTCCAGTTCTTTTTTTAAACTTCTCATTTTCAGAATAACAGAATTGGAAAGGACCTTGGAAGCAGGAGACTCTATACTATTTCAGGCAAAAGGCTGTCCAGTTTCTTTTTAAAAGCCTTTAAAAGTGATGGAGCATCAACAACTTCTGAAGACAAGCTGTTCCCTTGGTTAGTTGTTGTCACTGTTAGGAAATTTCTCCTTAATTCTAAGTTGCTTATCTCCTTGATTACTTTCCATCTTGTCTTGCCTTCTGGGTGCTTTGGAAAATATGTTGAGCCCCTCTTCTTTGTGGCAACACCTCAAATATTGGAAGGCTGCTATCATGTCACCCCTTGTCCTTCTTTTCAGTAGACTAGAGATACCCAATTCCTGCAACCATTGTTCATATGTTTTAGCCTCCAGCCCTCTAATTATCTTTGTTGCTCTTGTCTGAATTCTTCCGGCTATTCTCATAGCTTCTGGCAACAAATTCCATAGTTTAATTATATGCTCAATGGAAAAAAAAATCCTCTGGATCTCTGGATTTATCTTCAGTGGATGACTCTGTTCTGGCACTGAGAGAAAGAGAGAAAAGCATCTCTGTCCGTATTATTTGTTCCCTAGAGAATCCCCTTATCCTACTTATTTCAAAGTCACTGATCCCCAAATGCTGCGGTTTTTCCTTGATCATTTTCTGATCATTTATGTTCTGGTTGCCTTTTTGATGCCTTTTCTAGCTGCGCAATATTCTTCTTGTGTGCATTGGTTAAAAAATATTCTAGCAGAGACTGTCAGCTCTATTTTAAAATTCCTTTATAATAATGTCACATACGCAAATGGTCCTTTAAAAAAACAACTATATATTGGGCTGTTGTTTTTGCAACCACTTTTCACCATGAGCAATACCTATTCCTACTCAGTCACTGCCTACTGAGATCCTATAAGTACACACACACACACACATACACACAAGAGGTTCACACGCACACACATACACACATGTTGTGCAGTTCGAATGTGTCAGCATGTATTACTTTACACAAATGTTACCATTCTTACTCAATATGGACAGAGCACTTGGAACCCAAGAGTTCATTTCCGACATCTATTCTCTTCTATTGGAATTTATTAAAAGAATCAGTCACAGCTCCATCTAGACAGATTCCTAGTTTGCAGGCTGCATCAATGTAATACTGATTTATTTCATTTATTCCTACTTTCTGCTTCCTGTTTTTTTTTAATCCTCTTTTTTAATCTATGAAAACTTATGTCATCTATCTCATGGTAGTGACTTTGGTGAGTGAAATTTCCATAGGCTTTTTGGAAATTAAAGCATATAATTTTGGTTGAATCATGATCAACAGAAATAGTATGTTTGTTGGCATGTTCAAAAAATCCACAAAGCTGATGAAACAAGACTACTTTTGCAAAAATCACCATGGTTCCTTTTTTTTTTTTTTTTTAAATTAAGCTGTGGGTCATTATTTTATGTGCTGCTTTATTTCTTCTTGATACTTACAATCTTTTTTCTTCAGAACAGAAGTTCAGCTGAATAGTCCAGAGTTTCCATTTTCATTCCATAATCCCTTTTTTAAAATTGGGGTCATATTGGCTCTGTTCCAGTCCCCAGGAACAGATGCTGATGTTAAAGAAAAACTGGATCTTTTTGTGAAAGGATCAGCATTTTTTAAAGTTATTTAAGAACACTTGGGGAAATATCAACTGGACTTGGTGATTTATTTATTTTTAGTCTGTCAATGTGGATCAGATTTCTTATTCAGTTTAATCCATGGCATATTTCAGATTTCCATAGCAAGGAAAATTGTCTAAAATCAATAATTAGTAAGAGCAATTTGAAATAAAAAAAAATCTGAAGAGAGTTGTGATTTTACTAACTTAATATATATATTTACTTTTGTACATGTTTTATATATCTACTCAATGTTCATATCAGTTATTTACTGGCTATGATACATCATCATTATTAATATTACTCAGTATTGTAACTTGTTTGTAAGTAAAAGAATGATAGGGAACTATGTTAACTGTTTCAAACAGTTGAATCTATATGTACATTTATATAGCACATACAGATGTTATTTTATATATGGCTTTCAAAATCTACATGGCAATAAATTATCTTGATGTCATTATTTTTATAAAGACACTCCTTAGTCTTTGAGGTTTGGTTTAGTATACTAAGTAAAGTTGCTCATAAACATGAGAAAAATCCATGTTTCTCCCAAACTTACACTAATTAAGCAATAAAAAATCTTATCAAATAGTTGCAAATAAACCAGATCATAATTATGTAATGAAACCCAGCTTGGAAAATGTGACGCAATATTGCTTATCATCAAAAACTACCCTTAGCATAAGATTAAAAAGTAAATCATTCAGTAAGGCAGCTTTGAAAGATTAATATTCTTGAAGATTAGAAAATGAAATATCATCATCTGTGATCCTAAGGAACATTCCAATTTCTGTATCAAAAGAAACTTTTAAAAAAAATCTGATTGGAAAAGATACAATTTATCTTACCAATTATTTTCACCTTATGTAAAGAGAGATCGCAGGTTCTGATAATAACCAACTCT
Source organism: Ahaetulla prasina (assembly GCF_028640845.1). NCBI lineage: Eukaryota > Metazoa > Chordata > Lepidosauria > Squamata > Colubridae > Ahaetulla > Ahaetulla prasina. The sequence continues at coordinate 28,703,273 of NC_080541.1, forward strand.
TTCATTATATTGCTAAACAACTGCAGTTTTAAGTGCAAAGGAACTTGAAATTAGTCCAAATACCATAACCATTTACTTGCAAAAACTTTATCATGAATTACAAAATCACAGAATAAGAGTTGGAATGGATATTGGAGGTCTTCTAGTCAACCCCTACTCAAGCAGAAGACCCTGTATCTTTTTAGTCAAATGGCTGTCCGGTCTCTTCTTAAAAACCTCCAGTCATGGTGGGATGAGCAGAAATATTTGTACAAAAAGTCCCACAGATAATTTAATCGTGTGGAATTCATGGATAATAACCAACAGCAAACTGTACCTGGAAGCATACTGGAAGCCAGTATACCTCAGAGCAATATCATTACATTGGAGAGCTTTGATGTGCCCAAAAGAGTGTTGATACATTCTGAACCAGCAGCAGTTTCTGAGTATTCTTCAGATCAGTCCCACATACAGCTCACTGTAGCAGTGCAAGCAAGAGATGACTAAGACACAAACAAACATGATCCAGGTCTGCCGATCTAGGAACAGGCACAACTCCCAAACAAGATAATATCTCCTCCTTCAGCAGATGTTAATCTAAGAAATGTCCCAAAATATGCACCAATTTTGTCCTGATAACTGCAATCCCATTTAGACCTAAAGACAGAACTCTTCCAGATCCAGAGGGTTCTAAAACCCATAGACCTTTTGTTTGGGCTTTGGATTCTGCTGCAGTTGGTTATTTTCCATCAGAATACAGCCTCCAGGCACAGAGAAAAAATATTGACAGCATCACTTGGTGGGTCCAGGGCAGAAGAGCATAACTTCATATTATGATGTACTAATGAGATTTCACCCCGTCTTGATGGATGATTCATCTAGTGGTTTCATGTAGATATTAAATAGAAGCTGTGCCCTGAGGCACAAAGCTTGATCTCGCTCCATCAACACCAACTGGAACTAGTTTTAAAGAAAGGAGAAGAGCCACTATAGAACAATGTGGCTGCCATTTCCAGTCCTCTAAGCTGGAAGGTTTAGAGAAGACTGCTACGATCAATGCTATTGAAAGCTGCAGAGACATTAAAGAACATCAGGGCAAGGAACCACCCCATGCTTTACCACACTGACAAGTATAATCAATGTTGTCTCAGTGCTACAGCCAAGTCTGAAAAGATATAAACAATCCTTTTCCTCCAGGGCCCTCTGGAATTACAAGTAAGGGAGGAAAAATTGGAGACAGAACAAAATTTGTACAACTCTGTTGAAATCCAGCAATGCCTTTTTTTTTTTTAGAAGCGGTAGACCATTTTTAAAACCTCCTTAACAGCTAATGGAACCACTCTCTCCCTCAGAAAAGCATTAACTGCCTATGTGTCATTGTTTGGGAGGCCTTAACCAGTCTGGTAGGAAACAACTCAAACTCACAGGTAGCCAAACTTAAGAGTTCTGAATTCAGTCCACTTCATCAGGTCTAATAAACTCAATCTCTTCCTAGATAACCAGGCCAGACTCAGTCAACTCTAGAGTCCAGGGGTGGTATTCACTTATCTTTACTACCAGTTCGCAAATGTGAGCGTGTCTGCTCGCTTAGCTCGCACACGCCACCTTCACACATGTGTAGAACCTTCCGCGCATGCACAGAGCGTCAAAAATGGGATGTGATGATGTCCGGGCAGGTGGATGGAGTCTCCCGCAGCAGGCACTACCGGTTTGCCCAAATCGGATAGAACCGGCTGAATCCCACCACTGTTATAGCCCCTGCAATTACAGTCCAACCAAGCAAAATCTCTCTGACTTTATTATTGTCTCCAGAACAATCTTCATAGTAAATTCTCTTCAAGTCTCTCCTTACTGAAAAGGTACGAGCTCACCTTAGAGATGCCAGACAGCTGTCTGCAGATGTGCTAAGAGCAGAAAAAATAATTGGGTTTTGCCACTTTTATCACCAGTGGTAAAGCTTAAGAAAATCTCATGTTCATTCAGATTCGGTTTTAGTTTTTCTTTTCATTCTTTTTACTGGACCACAGATTATCCAAGCCTGAAATAAAGTCCTAGTGTCTATTAATATTTGATGAGTAATTTCCATAGCATCATATAAAAATACTTCTAACCGATGCACTGAATTATAAAGATGAAAGATAAATAAACTTTGCAGACTTGTTGAGAGCTGCAATTCTAGGACATATATTTCAACATACTTTCTTCCCCCCACCCCACCCCATTGCTCTTGCAAACTACTCCTTGCTTATGCACACTGGATGAGTAAACAGATCTCTGCATCTCTGCTGGATGTCAGAAATTTGGCCAGACTAAAATAATAATTCATACCTCAAGGCATATTTGCTTGGAGTCAACATGAGAAAATGAAATAACTGTATCAAAATTTATTCTGTTCTTAGATACAAAAAGAATTGCAGGTCACTGATTTGTATCATCGTTGATCTTTCATGCCCACAGAAAGTGTAAGAAAGAAAAGAAAGGCAACTGCAAATAATTTAATGTACTTTCTTAAATAGTATGACCAATTGTTGACTGTCAGCTAATTAACCAGCCTAATACATTAAGCTGCCTCTTGTGAAATGAAAAGTGAGTTAAATGGTAAACAGTTACTGCTGAAAGTTTAAATGCACATTCTTGAGTGTCCTTTATTTAATTTTTGTCAAAGCTGTGCCTGGCAATTAAATGTGACCATGTCATGTAAGTAATTAACTTTCTCCCATTAAGTTAAGGAAGTTAAGGAAGTCAAGATACCCACAAGAGCACAATCGAATCCTTGCTGTTTCTGTATACGCATTGATTCACACATACAAAAGGTTTGAGATTTTGATTTCACTGCTGAGATTATTATCTTAACTTTTTTTTAATTCTCTTCTCCCTGGCAGACCCTGAGTAGTTTTAATGTTTTCTTTTCCATGTAATGGTTTAAAAGAGCCCATTTATTCCGAGCCAATTTGGTTTAGTGTTTAAGGCACCAGGCTAGAAAGTGGGAGAGCGCGGGTTCAAGTCCCGTCTTAGTCATGAAAGCCAGTTGGGTGACTTTGGAAACAGTCCCTCTCTCTCAGCCCAACCCATCTCACAGGGTTGTTGCTTTGAGACAAATAGGTGGGGGAAGGTATGCTGGATATGTTTGCCACTTGAGCTATTTTCTAAGAATAATAAAGGCAGCATCTAAATAAATAAACACAAATAAAATTATCAAAGTTTAATAATATTTAGGGCAGGCTTTAAAACGACTGCCAACACAAGCATATACACAGAACACACAGAGAGACACAATTTTGGAATCCACAATCAGCTTTTGAAAAACACGGAAATACAATTTGGTTTGGTGACCTGGTCATGGGTTCTTTTGTTTTTTTAAAAAACTGTACCAATTAGATTGTCCCGGTGTCAAAAGAGCCACAAGAAGTCTCTATAGGCAGGGTTTCATATCTCCCTATCAGGGTTGGTGAAATGTTATAATTTGAACAAACCAAGATAGAAAACCGAAATGTGAAACTTACAAATCTATACTGAGTGCTTATGAGGAAAGTTCAACCTTGGCAACTTTAAGACCTATGGACTTCAATTCCCAGAATTTCCCAACCAGTCCACAGATCTTAAAAGTTGATAGATGGATAGGTAGGTAGGTAGGTAGGTAGGTAGGCAGACAGACGATAGATAGATAGATAGATAGATAGATAGATAGATAGATAGATAGATAGATAGATAGATAGATAGATAGATAGATAGATAGATAGATAGATAGATAGATAGATAGATAGATACTATATATCTGCTCTTCCATCCATTTCAAGGTTGCAGCTTGAAACACTTAGAAAGATGGAGTAGTCCTTACTTACCATCATTCATTTATTAACCATTCAAAGTTACAAAGGCACTGAAAAAAGTCAACTTTTTACACTTTAAAACCACTGCAGCATCCCCATGGTCACGTGATCAAAATTCAGGTGCTTGTCAACTGACTAAAGCAGATTTGTTGTTATATAACTAATGCTCTTTGGAGATCAAATACTATAATCTCTATCCAACTCCTGGACAGTATCACATGTCAATCCTTGCTTCTATCATTTCATACATTGCTATTGTTTGTATTTTTCACTTTTTAAAAAAAAAAATCTCATCAATTCCCTTCAATTACACGGAAATACCTTGTTCTTTCCATCCCATTAATTCTTTCTTCATTTATTATTTTTACATCTTGATTCAGTCTGTTTTATTGTTTGCTAAATGTTGTGAGCTGCTATATGCAAGAAAACAGGAATTATCTAATACATCAAATATATATTTATATATATTTATGAAATAAATCAATGAATACGGAAAAATACGAGGTGAAAACCCATCGCCTACCACCTACCAACCCCTGGAAGTTGTAGAAATCACTTAGTTCTTTTTTAAAATCAACATTTATTCTGAAAATGATTGGATGAAAACTTTATGCAAGAAAATATTAAACTAAAAAAAGTTTGAATTCATAAATTGTGTCTAAAAACTAGGTGGATTAGTAACAAATATATTAACATAACAAAACCTTCCCCCATCAATCATAACTGGAAGGCAACATGTTGGGAATACTGAATTAGAGGATCAGTTCACTCTTATCCTGATGCCTGCATGCAAAGATAGATGTTCAAATATATAATAATCTTACTAATTTTTTCTCCGATAGAGTAGGATATAGGCTTATGTTTTACTGCCATCTGCTGGGTCAAAACATAAGTTTAGATAGAGGCCAACCACCCAAAGAGATACTACTAAAGAAAAACAAAGGACATGGTTTGAAATTTCAATCTTTATCCAAGTATCAAATTGTGCATGAAAAATATAAACAGGTCATTAGCTCTGGTTTCCTTTGATTTTATTTATGAAGCTAACTTTACAAATGAAGGCAAATATACAGGACCTAGGATGATGTTACAGGATCCAATCTAGGTCAGTTGCAGAGACCAGAGGATTAGTCTCACACATTCTGGTGAGAGAGAAGTTCCCTGAGGAGGAATCCAGCACAAATCCAAAAGTCCACCGGTCCCAGTAACTAACCCAGATTGGGTCCTGCAAGCTAACTACTGAAAGCAATACAGGTAGTCCTTGGCTTATTACTCATCACTCAACAGCCATATTCTAAGTTACAACAGACTCAAAAAAACAGTTACGTATGATCCATCCTCAAAGTTACAACTGCTGCAGCACCCTTACAGTTATGTGATCACATTTTGGGTGCTTGTCAACCAGTTGTAGCATCCCATTGTCATGTAACCATATTTTGTGATTTTTTTAACTGTAAGTTTCTCCCTGAAGAGATCCACAGCTGGACCAATGAAAAATTAGTTTGAATGAAAACAGTCCTAGAATTAATATTTTTCAGCCCCATTAAGTAACCCAGATCAGAGAATCAATTCCATGGGAATTGAAAAAAATATTGAGATTGGTTGTAATCCTGCAATTCTGATTGTGCCATACTTCTCCTCCTACTCAGTGGATAAGGGAGATGTTTGCCTGACCTGCTTACCAACGTTTCCCAAGGTTTATATATTGCTTCAGTTCGCTTTGGCTAGATAATGGTCTTGCATATTTTTGTCAAGGTCACTTTCCTTTTGCCCCACAATATTCTACCCCTTTCTACCAGTACTCTGCTTAAAACTCCAGCTTTTCAGAGCCGAAGAAGCTTTTTGGATGAGAAGCAAAACATCTTCAAAGAAAACCAGAAAGTCCAGTTGCCTCTTGAAAAAGCACCTCTGGGACAACCATGACCTGGATGACTGAGAAGCTCCATAGACATCCAAGTTTTACAATTTCCTTTCCTTTAAAATACTTGTACCTTAAAATACAAGTACCTTGATGAACGTATCTTTTCTTTTATGTACACTGAGAGCATATGCACCAAGACAAATTCCTTGTGTGTCCAATCACACTTGGCCAATAAAATTCTATTCTATTCATAACATAACATAACATAACCTTCTATTCTATTCTATTCTATTCTATTCTATTCTATTCTATTCTACTTCTAGGACAATCAACATCTTTCTTCCACAATTCCACTTAACCAATAAGCCAGTCAGGTCTTTTGGTGGATGCCAACTGCAGGACAAAGTCACATGAAATGATTCCAAGTTCAAATGACTCCAGAAGTGCAAATCTCCCACCATCTCTTTTTACAGCCTGATAAATTAGGAAGGATTCTTTCTAAATGACTTTCTCTCCAGATTCCCCCATTCTTATCTGGATGTTTCCCAGGCAACATCGCTCCTCCCCACCACCATGTAAGGACATTCCCACATGCCATCACATTCACGTACATAATTTGGACAGGAGACATAGCCTTTTCAAAACTGAGAATTACACTAAATGCCACCCTCCAATAATTTGGTAAAGGAAATCGGAGAAATCATATTATTCAGTAGTTGCATATTTAATAATGTCTGTGGCTATTTTGTAATGCCATTAAGCATTACAATTTGATAATTATTTTGGGAAAATTCTACGATCATAACCAAAGTTTTCTATGACTTGTAACCACAAGCATTTATCTTCTGATAATTCTGGGAAATCATGCATTACAGACGTATCTTTCACCACCCAAAACTTAATATTAATAGATTATCTCTCACACACACATTTTTCATTGAAACACTACTATCATTTTGTCTAGACAGAACTTTAAAGCCATACAGATTGTCTATACTTATCGATGAACAGCTAGATAAGATGGATGCCATGTAATCCTAATAGGAATGTAAAGACATTTGTGGCAATAAATTTAAAATTATTAAAAATTCTTTGAAATTAGAGCTATATTACACAGCCTCTTAGGAAGAGAAGGGGAACATTTTGGTTTTTTGACGGAAATACGCATTATAAAGAAGATGCACACTGAAGTTCCCAAGAACTGAGCATCTGTCAGAGAACGTTTTGGTAATCAAAAGGTGCCTACAGCCTGTTATATATGGCTGGGCTTTGATATTATTAGATTCTGAAATGTGAAAAACAATCAGCTTTCCTTCTTTTTTGCCTGACCTTAATGAAGAAAAAAAGTCTAACTGCAGAAATAGCAGTTCCCCCTGGCATCATGTTTTGCCAGAAAGCATCAGGTTCTCCTTCCTGAAATGGAGGCAGACAGGTGGTGTTAGGAGTTCAGGGACCTTGATGAACGTATCTTTTATTTTATGTGCACTGAGATCATATGCACCAAGACAAATTCCTTGTGTGTCCAATCACACTTGGCCAATAAAATTCTATTCTATTCATAACATAACATAACATAACCTTCTATTCTATTCTATTCTATTCTATTCTATTCTATTCTATTCTATTCTATTCTATTCTATTCTACTTCTAGGACAATCAACATCTTTCTTCCACAATTCCACTTAAACAATAAGCCAGTCAGGTCTTTTGGTGGATGCCAATTGCAGGACAAAGTCACATGAAATGATTCCAAGTTCAAATGACTCCAGAAGTGCAAATCTCCCACCATCTCTTTTTACAGCCTGATAAATTAGGAAGGATTCTTTCTAAATGACTTTCTCTCCAGATTCCCCCATTCTTATCTGGATGTTTCCCAGGCAACATCGCTCCTCCCCACCACCATGTAAGGACATTCCCACATGCCATCACATTCACGTACATAATTTGGACAGGAGACATAGCCTTTTCCAAACTGAGAATTACACTAAATGCCACCCTCCAATAATTTGGTAAAGGAAATCGGAGAAATCATATTATTCAGTAGTTGCATATTTAATAATGTCTGTGGCTATTTTGTAATGCCATTAAGCATTACAATTTGATAATTATTTTGGGAAAATTCTATGATCATAACCAAAGTTTTCTATGACTTGTAACCACAAGCATTTATCTTCTGATAATTCTGGGAAAATCATGCATTACAGACTTATCTTTCACCACCCAAAACTTAATATTAATAGATTATCTCTCACACACACATTTTTCATTGAAACACTACTATCATTTTGTCTAGACAGAACTTTAAAGCCATACAGATTGTCTATACTTATCGATGAACAGCTAGATAAGATGGATGCCATGTAATCCTAATAGGAATGTAAAGACATTTGTGGCAATAAATTTAAAATTATTAAAAATTTTGAAATTAGAGCTATATTACACAGCCTCTTAGGAAGAGAAGGGGAACATTTTGGTTTTTTGACGGAAATACGCATTATAAAGAAGATGCACACTGAAGTTCCCAAGAACTGAGCATCTGTCAGAGAACGTTTTGGTAATCAAAAGGTGCCTACAGCCAGTTATATATGGCTGGGCTTTGATATTATTAGATTCTGAAATGTGAAAAACAATCAGCTTTCCTTCTTTTTTGCCTGACCTTAATGAAGAAAAAAAGTCTAACTGCAGAAATAGCAGTTCCCCCTGGCATCATGTTTTGCCAGAAAGCATCAGGTTCTCCTTCCTGAAATGGAGGCAGACAGGTGGTGTTAGGAGTTCGGGGATTGCTGAACCTTTATAAAGCACATATGGGGGGAGGGAAATACATCATATTAGGAAACACCATCTGGCCCTCAAAAATCAAGGTTTCTTTTCTTGCAATTCCTTTCCAAATCCTCTTAATTCAAGGCTACATTTGGATTTACAAATTGCATTAAGCCAGAATGTGGCTTGTGGATTGAGCCACAGTGGCGCAGAGGTTAGAGTGCAGTACTGCAGGCTACTGCTGATCACTCAGCAGTTTGGCAGATTGAATCTTACCAGGCTGAAGGCTGACTCAGCCTCCCATCCTTCCAAGGTGAGTAAAATGAGGACCCAGATTGTTGGAGGCAATATGCTGACTCTGTAAACCGCTTAGAGAGGGGCTGTAAAGCACTATGAAGTGGAATATAAATCTAAGCGCTATTGCTATTTTGGCATGTTGTGTGAATCAGGTCAATATGGTTTATATATCATATTTTATGAATTATCAGGTTGCATGAATCTGGACAATTATGATTTTGTAAGCAATCAGTGGTCAAGCATAATCCAAGATTGCACTGAAGAATTTGCAGGACATAAGAAAATGGGGTGTTCTAGCAACTCCAATTTTTAGACGGTATTATTGTCTTAGCTGTTTAACATATATTTCAGAATGGACTATGACTCCATAATTTTTTTTATTACTTCAATTGAAAGGTTCTGTCTCCTAGGGGGTTGCAAAGATACATCTGAGATGACAAAGATACATGTAACAATCCATAAATGGGCATTTATTATTAAATAAATTATTGAATATTTGGAATAAATACGGGAGAACAGTAAATCTGGACTCTTTCCAACTCACTTATTATGAAATGTTTATTATTACAAAGATGAAAGCGCAAAGATATTTGCTTATTGAAAAGATAATTGGTTTAGATTACAAAAGTTTATTGATAATAGGACAAAGATTTAAAAAGTGAGTCTCTTACAATATAATGCTCTTATATATGTAATTGGTTTCAGTATTTTCAAATAAGCAATGTGACAATAAAAAATACAAAAGGGGGGATATTAAGAAATCTGCAGAATTTGAAAAAAATCTTAGAACTTGTATAACTGATTATTTGTTAGGTAAGATTAGAGACTATTATTGAAGCATGACTCAAAATCCAAACAAGTTAAAGACTACATGACTAAATGAATCCAGAATATGAATATAGTTTTAGAGATCCAACAGAGAGAATTTAAATGAAAGAAGAATATTAAATTTAATTGAATATTTAAATGTCCTTAGGGAGACCTGGTATAAGGTATTTTACCATTGATATTCCACTTCAGAGCCAGTTTAGTCTAGTGTTTAAGGCACCCACTTAGAAACCAGAAGACTTGTGAATTGTAGTTCAACCTTAACCATAACATTTGAGTCAATCATTCTCTTTTGGCCCATAAGATCAGGCTTAGGTGATAGACTGGTCAGTCAATTCCTGTCGCAACCAAATGGATCAATATTTGGTTGATCCACCCCAAAAGCAGATTCCACACTTTTGGAGGAAATCCTCGGAAGAAAAAAATCCCCATAATCCCAGTTATGATCACTAAAATAAATAAACATTCTTCTAAAAAGTGTTGAAAATGCAATGAGTAAGGTGGATCCTTTGTCATATGTTGTGGCAATTCTGTAACACTCAAAAATATTGGAAAATGATTCACTGCTGTTTAGATTTGGTGTTCATCTAGTCTAATTTCTTGAACCCAATTCTCTTTTTTATTCTTTTTTCTTGTATTTTGAAAAATATTGAAAAAAATGGTTAAGAACACTGTGTGAGCCTAGTTTAATTGTTGCATTGTATTAAGGTCTAAAAGGTTTCAAGTTGTAAGATGGTGGGCCCAAAACTCACCTTTTTCGTATGTTTGACTAACTGCTACTATCAAAATGCTACCAGAACATCCCAGTTATTTGGTAACATGATATATAGAAATGTAAGATAATTGCAGTTAATTGGAAGCGAAAAATACCTGGAGGTTCAGAGTGTGGGAATTTGCTGTGTGTATGGACTGAAAGAATCAGAAACAAGAATGTGTTGGGCCTGTGCCATCCAGCCCATTTCTCCATTCCTAGCAGTTTTCAGTTTGCCTGCCAGGACTACATCATATGAACCTGCCAGGTTCATATCACTTATAATGAAACTACAAAATATTGTTCACAACAATAACAGTAACTTTTACCACTCTTAATGAGACTGGGGAAAAATGGGTTTGCTTTTGTTTAATTCTCCCAAAGGAAGAGAATATGTTGAAATTTTCAACATCAGATTCTTGTACTAACAAGCTGGGTTAGAAAGTTTTATGAACCTTCTGTTTTTCACTCTACAATAATTTGCTTCCTGGACTTTACTTTCTCTAGTTTCCCACACTTCAAATTAATTCCAGTGGAAGACATCTTGAGGGATTTCCTCTTGTGCATCTTTTGTGGAGCGACACAAAGAGGTATAGCAGAAAAATAAATAAATAACAGCACCATCTGCCAACTCAGAGCAACAAAATGAATTCAAGAACGCCATCAAAGGTAAAGATAAAAGCATCTCAAATGAGGTTGAGATTGCAAAGCTTCTTTCATAGGAGAAGAAAAATTTCAGCAGACAGAAATAATGAGTTCAGCATAGGGAAACTCTAAAGCAACTAATTCCTCAGTTGCAAGCTATTACATTCATTCACTATAACATAAGAATATTTTAAAAATATGGTTATTTCAAAGGTGTTTACACTTTCTTCTGAAATGAAGGGAATTTCTTAAAAGTGTTATACTATCTTGAAACTATCTTGAAATCTGGCCAATGAACACTAACCAATAGTTCATGAACATTCAATTTTCACTCTCTTGGGTTGCATTTTTTTTATCATGAGAACAATAAATTCATTACTTATTTAATACTTCAGTTCTAAGTTAAGGTATTTGGAATCATTTACCAATAAATGTAATAGGTTGGGTTTTTTTTTCTTTTTGAATGAATATATAGAGGATTAAGCTAATAGCTAGGTAGCTATTTCCCTTTCTGTTCACTCTCAGTTGTCACTTCTGTTCTGAATAAAAGTTGTAGATGTTTTAGCGAACCATCTGTTGATAAAGAGTTCTTTATGAATGTAAAGCTACTCAATGAAGCTGAATGGAAATAGGCACAGGACTGAAAAAAATATGGTATTTATTCATACAATCTGGAATTTGTATAGCTACTAAGTGAACGGTGTATATCGTAGAAGAAGCCAGTTTAATTTCTAAAGTTTAGATCAATGGTTAAGTGGAATTTCATATATGTAAGCAATAAACTCTAAATAGACTCAATAGTCACTTTACAAGCACTTGAATGTCCAGTCCTTGAAACTGTGATGTTGGATATACTTGATTTAATTCAATAAACCAGTTGTTCATAGCCAGTTCTGGGTAAGCTGATAAATAGCAGGTGGATTAGAAATTTGATCATTAAATCATTTACACAATTATCCTTTTTATAGACCCATAAAGTGTACAGAAGAAGTCAGAGTTCATGTTCCAAATGAAACCCAAACTTCTTTCTTTTGTGATGAACTCCCAGTCATATAGATGTATATGATGGGCAACTACTGTATTTAAATTAGATATATAAATCTATGGGTACACAAGAACATTTGACAATGATAGGCATAAAATGCATTTTTCTTATTAAGTTTCATTACTAATAAATATACATAGAAAATTATTCATTAGAAATTCACATCAAAATTTGCGCAAATATTTATGTAAGTATCTATCTAATTAGAATAGGAATAGGAATAGGAATAGGAATAGAATCAGAAACAGAAACAGAATCAGCATCAGAATTGGAAGGGACCTTGGAGGTCTTCTTGGATGTAGGCAGGAAACCCTACATCACTTCAGGGAAATGGTTATCCAACATCTTCTTAAAAACTTCCAGTGTTGGAGGATTCACAATTTCTGGAGGCAAGTTGTTCCACTGATTAATTGTTCTGTCAGGAAATTTCTCCTTAGTTCTAAGTTAATTCTCTCCTTGATTAGTTTCCACCCATTGCTTCTTGTACTAGCCTCAGGTGCTTCGGAGAATAGCTTGACTCCCTCTTCTTTGTGATAGATCCTGAGATATTGGAACACTGCTATCATGTCTCCCCTAGTCCTTCTTTTCATTAAACTAGACATACCGAGTTCCTGCAACCATTCTTCATATGTTTTAGCCTCCAGTCCCCTAATCATCTTTGTTGCTCTTTTCTGCACTCTTTCTAGAGTCTCAACATCTTTTTTACATCGTGGCGACCAAAACTGATGCAGTATTCCACGTATGGCCTTACCAAGGCATTATAAAGTGGTATTAACACTTCACGTGATCTTGATTCTATCCCTCTGTTTATGCAGTCCAGAACTGTGTTGGCTTTTTTGGCAGCTGCTGCACACTGCTGGTTCATATTTAAATTGACCACTAGGACTCCAAGATCCCTTTCACAGTTACTACTATTGAGCAAGGTAACACATATTCTGTACCTATGCATTTTGTTTTTCTTGCCTAAATATTGAACCTCACTTTTTTCACCACTGAATTTCATTTTGTTAGGTAGCATCCAATATTCAAGTCTGTCAAAATCCTTCTGTATCTTAAGCCTATCTTCTGGAGTGTTGGCTATTCCTGCCAGCTTGGTGTCACCGGCAAATTTGATGAGTTCCCCATCTATCCCCTCATCCAAGTCATTGATGAAGATGTTGAAGAGTACTGGGCCTAAAACAGAGCCTTGGGGTACTCCACTGCATACTTCCCTCCATATAGATGCAGTTCCATTGAGGATACATATTGAGTGCAGTTGATCAGCGAGTTACGAATCCATCTGGTGGTAATGCTGTCTAACCCACATTTTTCTAATTCATGCTGTTCCAACTATCTTTTGATCTTGAAAAAATATGTGTGTGTTTTTAAAGAGTCATAAGTAGGTTATTCTGTTGCATATCCTTAGATTTGAATCCAAAGCATGGCACAATCTTCTTAGCATGGATGGTTTATCGGCAGCCCCCAGCCCTTGTAATGGCAAACCTAGAATAAAGCCATGCTTTGTTAAGCAATGTCCTTTCTGGTTTGAGAGATAACTCTGATTTCTTATGGAAGAATGGAAATACTAGAATGCAGCAATTTCTTCTCCTTTCACCAAGGATACAGCAAGGGAAAGATGTATTGAAAGTAAAGGAGCAATTTCCCATTAATTCTTCCTTTTTTGAAT